>NW_012106742.1:242109-245856 GCF_000951045.1 Mandrillus leucophaeus
CCTCAGCCTCCCGAGTAGCTGGGATTACAGGCATGCGCCACCACGTCCAGTTAATTTTTGTATTTTTAGTAGAAATGGGGTTTCACCATGTTGCTCAGGCTGATCTCAAACTCCTGACCACATGATCTGCCTGCCTCAGCCTCCCAAAGTGCTGGGATTACAGGCGTGAGCCACCATGCCCAGCCTAAGATGTAAACTTTATGTACATTTTAACACACACACACGCACACACGCATGCACACATCTATCTGCCAGGTTTACCATTATCTTTTTTACAAGAATGACAGGCTGGGTGCCATGGCTCATGCCTGTAATCTCACCACTTTGGGAGGCTGAGGTGGGAGGACTGCTTGAGCCTAGGAGTTTGAGACTAGCCTGGGCAACACAGCAAGACCCCATTGCTATACAATTTTAAAAAATGAAAAGTAAAACATGACTAACATTTATTGGACATTTACTATCTGCCAGGCACAGAGAAGTTAAGTAAAATATCTTATAACTAACTAAATGGTGGAGCAGAAATTTGAACCCAGGACTTTTTGACTCCAGAAACATTCTTTTTTTTTTTTTTTTTTTTTTTTGAGATGGAGTTTCACTCTTGTTGCCCAGGCTAGAATCCAATGTTGCGATCTCGCAACCTCTGCCTCCCGGGTTCTAGCGATTCTCCTGCCTCAGCCTCCCCAGTAGCTGGGATTACAAGCATGCGTCACCACGCCCGGCTAACTTTATGTTTTTAGTAGAGACAGGGTTTCTCCATATTGATCAGGCTGGTCTTGAACTCCCGACATCAGGTGATCTGCCCACGTGGCCCTCCCAAAGTGCTGGGATTATAGGCGTGAGCCACCACACCTGGCATAGAAACATACTTAAAAAAAAAAAAAAAAAGAAAGAAACAAACAAGGTTGTGTTCTATCCCCAAGGCTGAAGTGCAGTACAGTACTAGGTCACTGCAGCCTCTAACTCCTAAGCTCAAGCAATTCTCCTGTCTTGGCCTCCCAAAGTGCTCTGGAACATGGATTACATTTCAGCACTTTAGGAGGCTGAGGTAGGAGGACTGCTTGAGCCCAAGAGTTTGAGATCTGCCTAGACAACACAGCAAGATTCCCATCCCCACAAAATTTATTTTAAAAATTAGCCGGGTAGAGTGGCACGTGCCTGTGGTCTCAGCTACTTGGGAGACTAAGGCACAAGGATCACTTGAGCCCAGGAAGTGAGGGCTGTAGTGAGCCTTGATCCCCCAACTGCATTCCAGCCTGGGCAAGAGAGCAAAATCTTGTCTCATTAATTTTTTTTTTTTTTTTTTTAGATGGATCTTGCTCTGTTGCCCGGGCTGGAGTGCAGCGGCACAATCTGGGCTCACTGCAACCTCCGCCTCCCGGGTTCACGCCATTCTCCTGCCTCAGCCTCCTGAGATGCTGGGACTACAGGCACCTGCCACTATGATAATTTTTTGTATTTTTAGTAGAGACAGGGTTTCACCGTGGTCTTGATCTCCTGACCTCACGATCCACCCGCCTCGGCCTCCCAAAGTGTTGAGATTACAGGTGTGAGCCACCGTGCCCGGCCATATTAAAAATAATTTTTAAGGCCGGGCACGATGGCTCATGCCTGTAATCCCAGCACTCTGGGAAGCCAAGGCAAGCAGATCACAAGTTAAGAGATCAAGACCATCCTGGTCAACATGGTGAAACCTGTCTCTATTAAAAATACACAATTTGGCCAGGCATGGTGGCTCACGCCTGTAATCCCAGAACTTTGGGAGACCAAGGTGGGTGGATCACAAGGTCAGGAGTTCGAGACCAGCCTGGCCAACATGGTGAAACCCTGCATTTACTAAAAATACAAATAATAATTAAAAAAAAGAAAACAAATTAGCTGGGTGTGGTGGCACGCTCCTGTAATCCCAGTTACTTGGGAGGCTAAGGCAGGAGAATTGCTTGAACCTGGGAGGCAGAGGTTGCAGTTAGCCGAGATCATGCCACTGCACTCCAGCCTCGGCAACATCTAAAAAAAAAAAAAATTAGCTGGGCGTGGTGGCGCATGCCTGTAGTTCCAGCTACTTGGGAGGCTGAGGCAGAAGAATTGCCTGAATCCAAGAGGCGGAGGTTGCAGTGAGCTAAGACTGTGCCACTGTACTCCAGCCTGGTGACAGAGCGAGAATCCGTCTCAATATAATAATAATAATAATAATAATTTTTTAAAAAGTAATGTTGTATGTATAGATATGTAAGCTTTCTAAAATACTGCCTAAAAATAAACAAGGAATTCACAGTGAATTGGTAAGCTACCAGTGATTTTCACACACAGGTTAGAAGACCACTCGCCAAGTTATGTATATTCCCCAACTTACAATGGCTCAACTTAAAATTTTTCAACCTTACGATGGTGTGAAGGTGATACACATTCGGTAGAAACTGTAATTCAAATACACATTCAACCATTCTGGTTTACACTTTTGGCATAATATTCAATAAATTACGTGAGATAGCCAATACTTTATTATAAAATAGGCTTTGGGCCGGGCGCAGTGGCTCATTTCTGTAATCCCAGCACTTTGGAAGGCCAAGGTGAGTGGATCAGCTGAGGTCAGCAGTTCAAGACCAGCCTGGCCAACATGGTGAATCCCCATCTCTACTAAAAATACAAAAATTAGCCAGATGTGGTGGCAGGCACCTGTAATTCCAGCTACTCAGGAGGCTGAGGCAGAAGAATCATTTGAACCCAGGAGGCAGAGGTTGCAGTGAACCGAGATTACGCCACTGTGCTCTAGCCTGGGTGACAGAGCAAGACTCTGTCTCTAAATAAATAAATAAATAAAATAGGCTTTGTATTAGATAATTTTGTGCAACTGTAAGCTAATGTAAGCATTTTGAACACATGTAAGGTAGGCTAATCTAAGCTATGATGTTTAGCAGGTTAGTTATATTAAATGCATTTTTGACTTAGGCTATTTTCAACCTACAATAAGTTTACAGGGACATAACCTCATCATAAATCAAGGAGCACCTGTATATAGTACAATAAAAGGTGTCCCCTACAGGTGAGAAGGTAGAGAAATATATCTCTAAAATATTTCGATTCATAGAAGCTTTAAGAGTATCAGTGAGAAATTGAAGCATATTCTCTGGAACACAGATGTTCCAGGGAATAAAGTGAAAAAAGAGCAAAAGCTATTCTAGTTTAACCAAAGGAGGAAAGCTTTTAAGAAATTAAATGAAAAATATCCACTAAGAGTACCACCATACTATTTTCTCATATCCAGCCACAAAAATTCAATTTATACACAACACTGAGAATATTTTTTTTTTAAAGAAAAAGAGCAAGAAGAGAGAATGAAAGATACACATACACACAAATCAACAAAGTCTTCACAACAACCAACAAAAGAGCTAATGTGATACAGTTTAGGCATCTCATTAAAGATTTACTAAGCAGTGCATCAACAAAAATTAACAACAAAATTGAAAGTGCGTAACTTCCGGGCTGGGTCAGCACTTTGGGAGGCCGAGGTGGGTGGATCGCCTGAGGTCAGGAGTTCGTGACCAGCCTGGCAAACATGGTAAAACCCTGTCTCTACTAAAAACACAAAAAATTAGCTGGGCATGTTGGCAGGCGCATGTAATCCCAGCTACTTGGGAGGCTGAGGTGGGAGACTCACTTGAACCCAGGAGGCAGAGGTTGTAGTGAGCCAAGATTACGCCATTGCACTCCAGCCTGGGCAACAAGAGCGAAACTCCATCTCAAAAA
>NW_012106742.1:245926-256085 GCF_000951045.1 Mandrillus leucophaeus
TAGCTGGGCATGGTGGCACACACCTGTAATCCCAGCTACTCTGGAGGCCTGAACCCAGGAGAATCACTTGAACCCAGGAGGCAGAGATAGCAGTGAGCCGAGATCAGGCTGCTGCACTCCAGCTTGGGTGACAGAGTGAGACCCTGTCTCAAAAAAAAAAAAAAAAAGCCAACTTCCAAAGTCTTCCTCACTTAATTCATAAACCTATAAAATAATGGGTAAAAAAAATCTCACTGTCCTCCTCTAATACCTTCCTGCACCATAACAGTATCCTTTATTCATCAGTTCTTTTATACCCTCAATACAATTGAATCTAGAACATAGCACAAAAGTCACACATAAACTACATTGTAATTTTTGTACTTTGATACAACTTTATCATATTCCATTTTACTCTCCCTGTAATTGTCAAGTATTCAGTGAGCCAGAATAGAAGGGTTAACTTGGAAATTAAAAATGCCCAGATTCTAACCTTAGTTATACTCTTTGTTGATATCTACCACAATATATTTGACAAAATTAGGAACTTACAGTATAATATTAGGTAGATTTAAAGGCTTTCATGGTACAAAGTCATGCAACAATCAAAATGTTCATAAAGGGTGGTACCTATGTATGTAAATTCATGAGTTCTCAAAAAAAAATGAAGAAATTTTTTTTTCTTCACCAGCTCAATTACTATCCTCCTGGGAATGCACTGAAGGTGAAGGCTAAGCTGGGGTTGACACAGCAAGAATCTGTCTCAAAACAAATAAATAAGCAAAACTTTCAAATTCTCTATACATTCAGGTGACAAACTGAGATTTCATTACTATCTGAATTATAAAATAAGAGAATGACACAGTAACACGTAAATTTATGCACGGATACTTATTAAAGGCCAAACTGTAGTACACAGAAAGAATGTCATGCTATTCACATCAAATTTCACAGAACCTAACGGCGCATACTTCAAAGGTCTTCTGGCCAACCTATCCGTGGCAGTAGCAACACATGTGATCAACTGTTTCAATCCTCTTGATGGCAACACATCAACCTAGCCACGTAATTGTTAAAGAGTGATTGGAAAATGTTACCCTACTGAGGAAATCTTTTCAATTTATTTACTGGTAGATTAAAATTTCACACTGCTAGACAAAAAGTTTGGAATCTAGCAGTGAACATCATTTAAATAACCTTTATGCCTTTATAAGACAGGACAGGCTGGGCACAGTGGCTCACACCTGTAATCCCAGCACTTTGGGAGGTGGAGGCAGGGGGATCACCTGAGGTCAGGAGTTCGAGACCAGCCTGGCCAACATGGTGAAACCCTGTCTCTACTGTCAGATGAAAGGCAGTGGCACCAGCTCAGTTACAACTATCCTCCTGGGAATGCACTGAAGGTGAAGGCTGAGTTGGTTGAACTGCAACATTTGCCTTCGAATTCATGGAGGAAAAATGGCAGCCCTCATACCACTGATGTTTCTAAAAGGTATCTGGCCTAAGCTGGTCGCAGTGGCTCACGCCTGTAATCCCAGCACTTTGGGAGGCCGAGGCAGGCAGATCACGAGGTCAGGAGATCGAGACCATCCTGGCTAACACAGTGAAACCCCGTCTCTATTAAAAATACAAAAAAAATTAGCCAGGCGAGGTGGCAGGCACCTGTAGTCCCAGCCACCCAGGAGGCTGAGGCAGGAGAATGGCGTGAACCTGGGAGGCAGAGCTTCCAGTGAGCCGAGATGGTGCCACTGCCCTCCACGCCTGGACAACAGAGCAAGACTCCGTCTCAAAAAAAAATAAGTAAGAAGAAGAAGAAAAAAAACGAGTCAAGAGTTACAAGGGGCCGGGCGCAGTGACTCACGTCTGTAATCCCACCACTCCAGGAGGCCAAGGCAGGGGGATCACAAGGTCAGGAGTTTGAGACCAGTCTGGCCAACACGGTCAAATCCTGACTCTACTAAAAATACAAAAATTAGCTGGGCATGGCGACAGGCACCTGTAATCCCAGCTACTCAGGAGGCTGAGGCAGGAGAATCATTTGAACCCGGGAGGCGGACGTTGCAGTGAGCCGAGATCGCACCATTGCACTCTAGCCCCCAGACTCCATCTCAAAAAAAAAAAAAAAAGAGTTGTGAGGAAAGCTCAACTTGTGTAGACACATAACGATTAAAAATAACACAGTGCTTTACAGTTTATAAAGTACCTTGACATGCATTACCTTATTTGACTGACAAAGAAACTTAGCAAAATAAATAAAGCAGTTACTGATTCTAATTTTTAAGGTGAGGAAACTAAGGCTCAGAGACTTCAAGTGATTCAACCAAGGTCACACAGATGGTAAACGGCAGAATCAAGGTTCCAACCTTGTTCTGTTCCCAGAATATAACAGAAGGGGCATTTCTAAATTTATGCTGTATTTTCTAAACCCATAGGAGTATTTATTCAGCAAATATTTTAAAATATTTTTTAGGTGACAGGCACCATGCTAGGCAATGGAAATACAACAGTAAAAAGACACAGCAAGGCTGGGTGCAGTGGTTCACACCTGTAATCCCAACACCTTAGGAGGCCAAGGCGGGAGGACCACTTGAGGCCAGGAGTTCAAGACCAGACTGGGCAACACAGGGAGGCCCCATCCCTACAAAAAATTTAAAAATTAGGCTTGGTGGTGTGTACCTGTAGTCTCAACTACTCAGGAGGCTTGAGCTCCGGGTGTTCAAGGTTACACTAAACTGACTGTGCGATTGCACTTCAATCTGGGCAACAGAGCAAAGCGGTGTCTCAAAAGAAAAAAAAAGGCCAGGAACAGTGGCTCACGCCTGTAATCCCAACACTTTGGGAGGCCAAGGCGGGAAGATCTCCTAAGGTCAGGAGTTCGAGACCAGTCCGGACAACATGAACAATATGGTGAAACTCCATCGTCTCTACAAAAACTACAAAATATTAGCTGGGCATGGCAGCAGGCACCTGTAATCCCAGCTACTTGGGAGGCTGAGGCAGGAGAATCACATGAACCCAGAAGGTGGAGGTTGCAGTGAGCTGAGATCGCGCCATTGCACTCCAGCCTGGGTGACAGAGCAAAACTCTGCACCCCCCCCAAAAAAAATAAAAAAAATAAAATAAAATAAAAAGGCCAGGCACGGTGGCTCATGCCTGTAATCCTAGCACTTTGGGAGGCCGAGTCAGGCGGATCACAAGGTCAAGAGATCAAGACCAGCTTGGCCAACGTGGTGAAACCCTGCCTCTACTAAAAATACAAAAATTAGGTGGGCGTAGTGGCGTGCTTGTAGTCCTAGCTACTCAGGAGGCTGGGGCAGGAGAATCACTTGAACCTGGGCAGCGGCAGATGCAATGAGACAAGATCGCACCATTGCACTCCAGCCTGGGTGACAGAGCGAGACTCCATCTCAAAAAATAAATAAAAATAAATAAAAATTATAAAGAGAGCAAAGAAGAAAATGTGTTATCTAAGTCTCTTTGGGCAAGTCAGGGAAGGTTTCCCAGAAGAAGTGGCATTTTTGATGAGATTTAGAAGCTACCTGTAACTAAAAGAACAGTATTTCAAAAATTAGCTGGGCAAGGTGGCACAGGCCTATAGTCCCAGCTACTGAGGCTGAGGTAGGAGGATCACTTGAACTCAGGAGGCGGAAGTTGCAGTGAGCCGAGATCGTGCCACAGTGCTCCATGGAGCCTGGGCAACAGAGCCAGATCTTGTCTCAAGAAAACAAACCAAACAAAGAAACCACTAAAATTTGCTCACACATTAACTATAAGGTACAGAAAAAAGGTTGGATAGGAAGGCAAACGCCAACATCATAAAGGGCCTTAAATACCATTCAAAGTTTAAATTTCAATCTTTTAATAATTGGAAACTACTGAATACTTTTAAGATGAGGCAAGTAGAGTAATCAGTCAGCGTTAGACTATTTTGAAGATACGATGATAGAGAGTTTACAAGAGAATAAGACGGCCGGGTACAGTGGCTCACTCCTATAATCCCAGTACTTCGGGAGGCCCAGATGGGCGGATCACTTGAGGTCAGGAGTTTGAGACCAGCCTGGGCAACATGGTGAAACCTCGTCTCAACGAAAAATACAAAAATTATCTGGGTGTAGTGGCAGACACCTATAATCCCAGCTACTCGGGAGGCTGAAGCAGGAGAATCACTTGAATCCAGGAGGTGGAGGTTGCAGTGAGCTAAGATTGCACCACTGCACTCCAGTGACAAAGACTCCACCTCAAGAAAAAAAAAAAGAAAAAGAGAGTAAGACTATAAACAGATCTGTAAGAGATCAAGGCAATATCTCAAAATAAGAGCAGCTGAATGAGAACAGCAGTGGAGACACAGAAGAAGCTACAGATTCAGAAATATTTACAAATAGGTAAGACAGAAGTGACGATGATGCTCACATTTCTGGTTTAGACGACTCAATGAATCACAGGGAAGAGATGATGTTGGAAATGAGTTTGAGTACCAACCTGATACAAAGGTAGATATGTCTAGCACACAGGAGACAACTGGAAACAAGGGGCTTGAGTTTAGGAGAGAAATGACAATATATTGAATACATATGAAGATTTTTTTCAATAATCAAGTGTATTTTACCATTTTAATGCGAAGGCAATAATTTCATCATTATTTGCATTATGCTTTAAAGTTCACAAAACATTTTATGCTTATATTTCATACTTTTGTTACAAACATGAGATTAGTATGACAGGTTATTTCTATTCCTATTGGATCAACAAAATTTTGTTTGTTTATTTTTGAGACAGAGTCTCACTCTGTTGCCCAGGCTGGAGCAAAGGGGCGATCTCGGATCACTGCAACCTCTGCCTCCCGGGTTCAAGAAATTCTCTGCCTCAGCCTCCTGAGTAGCTGGGATTACAGGTGTCCGCCACCATGTCCGGCTAAGTTTTGTATTTTTAGTAGAGATGGGGTTTCACCATCTTGGCCAGGCTGGTCTGGAACTCCTGACCTCGTGATCTACCCGCCTCGGCCTCCCAAAGTGCTGGGATTTCAGGTGTGAGCCACCATGCCCGGCCTTTTTTTTTTTTTGAAACTGAGTCTCACGCTATCACCCAGGCTGGAGTGCAATGGTGCAATCTCCGCTCACTGCAACCTCCACCTCCAGGGTTCAAGCTATTCTCCTGCCTCGGCCTCCCAAGTAGCTGGGATTACAGGTGCCCGCCACCACGCCCAGCTAATTTTTGTATTTTTAGTAAACACGGGGTTTCACCATGCTGGCTACGCTGGTCTCGAACTCCTGACCTCATGTGATCCGCCAGCCTCAGCCTCCCAAAGTGCTAGAATTACAGGCGTGAGCCACCAACCCCAGCCAACAAACATTTATTATTAACTACATGCCAGGCACTGTACTAGGCACTAAACAAATTACCAAAACAAATCCATGCCTTCTAAGACCTACAACATAGAAACAGAATCAACAGGTAATACATGTAACAAATATATTATAAAGGTGTAAGTGCTATGAAAAAGAAAATAGAGCAGGGAAGGATAATTAAGCATGAGGGATGGGGACTGACAATACAATTTTAAAGAGAGGAAGGATAAGACTTCATTAAGAAGGTGACATTTAAGCAAAGATGTTAAGGAGGTGACGCAATCAGCCATTCTCTGTGGGGAAACCTAGCTGTTTTCCCACTGGAAGGAATCACTTGGTCTTAGGAACCTGCAAAGGTTCTAAGATAAAGAGTGTGACTGATCAGCATTCAAGAAACAAGTCAGTGTGGCTGGAATGGAGAGGGCAAGAGGGAAGATGACAGCCGATCAAAAATGGAAGAGGGTAGGGAGGGCAAACCATGTAAAACCTTAAAGGCTATTGCAAGGACTGGCATCACTCTGCAAGAAATGGGAATTCAAAAATTAGTAGCCTTACCCAAAGTCAGTTAGCTAATAAACTACAAAGCTAGAATTCAACCCAGGACTTTGAGGCTCTCCACAACCTGTGTTCCACTAGTCCAATCTGCAATATATTAGCTTACCCCCTCTCTTCCAGCAAGTTTGAATTTAAATACTCTCGAAATGCTAACATTATAAAAATCTTCTGGGTAAGAGATGCACAAGCCTTCCAGTTAGTATTTGCAATCCTCCACAATTATAATGTGAGTTTATTAATCCTGGCGTCTAATCTAAATCCTACTAACATTCCAGCATATATTTTTAAAGATTATAAATTCCACTTTCCCTTGAAACGAGACAAGCCCAAGAAAGCTTTGATCAGGAGATTTAAAGTATGACTCTCAGCTTTAGGTAACAGTAACCTGATTTATTTTTTCAAATGGATACTAAGGCCAGGCGTAGTGGGCATAGTGGCTCCATGCCTATAATCCCAGCACTTTGGGAGGCTAAGGTCGGCAGATCACGAGAGGTCACAAGTACGAGACCAGACTGGCCAATATGGTGAAACCCTGTCTCTACTAAAAATACAAAAATTAGCCAGGCATGGTGATAGGTGACTGTAATCCCAGCTACTTGGGAAGCTGAGGCAGAAGAATTGCTTGAACCCGGGAGGCAGAGGTTGCAGTGAGCTGAGATCACGCCACTGCACTCCAGCGTGGGCAACGAGAGCGAAACTCCATCTCAAGAAATATAAAATAAAATAAAAATAAATGAAATGGAACTAGCCAGGTGTGAAAAACAGTAAGAGAATGGCTCAGGAATACGGAATTGCTATAATTTCCCTTAATTTCTTTAGCAGTTTACTAGTTAATAACAATTAAGTTCACACATTGTCAAAGATGTTTCTGCAGTTACTATGATTCGAGGTCTGGATCTGACCACCTCATATCTCAAAAGTAACAAATGATGTGTTCTTAGTACTCTGCTGCTTTTGGTACTATAACACAAAACTGTTGATAGTTTCCTGTCAGCTGATGGCAACTTAGGTAAATAGCAAAGGTAAGGGGGGTTTTGTGAAAGACAGCAAACATTACCAAGCCACAACCTAAATACCTAAGACAGGTTAAGCCCTAATGACCCTGGGTCACTCCCCTCTTACTGGATGAATTCAAGCTATATAGGAATATTTCAAATATCCACAAGGGAGAAGGTAAAAGATGGAACATGAGGAGAGGTCTGTTTCAAATCAGACCTACTCTTCAGAGGCTTTCATCACTGCTACACAAAGAAAGGAGGTTCCTGCTTCAAGGATTCTGGAGCCACCAAAATCCCCAACCTGGACCTATAAAAAAGTTTCACACAGATTACTGAGGATAAACCAAACAATATGGCTAATAGAAGGTTCACCACAAAATCCAGCCATTTTAACAGAAACTGAACTTCCTTATATATCTTTTCCTAGGCTTAGCCAACAGTAGGAGAACTGCAACTCTGTGTCGTATTGTCTGATAGGTTGGATTTTTTCCCCAAGCAAGAGGTGGACAGTTTTATGCCAGGACTAGATTTACAGTCAATCTGGGTGTGTGTCTTTACTTTTTCTTTCCCTCCAAACTACCTCAGAAAATGTCTGGCTATTGTGACTTGATACGTAATAATGCACGGCTTTAAGTACTGCAGAAGTCTGGAAAAGAAAGTCCCTCAGTCCCAGTTATGGCTCAAATCTTACGATTTCTCTAGCACTTGTTGTAATCAACCAAAGCTGGTTGGCTTTTCTCAATGAGCCAAACAACATGAGCCTTCTAAGCTAAGTGCAGAGGGGCTGCTTGTCAGCATGACTCCCAATGGGGTGGCTAACATGGAATATGCTCCAGAGTCTAGAAATCAGGACAGCACAGCTGCTGTTTTCCCCCACATGCACCTCCAGTTTGGTGGGTGGGGGAGGAAAGGAAGGAAGAATCAGTAAATTGAAACAAGAGGCACGCTTTACATGCAACATACAAGACTCACTGCTTAAAGGTGAGATGAATTCAGAAGTCTCAACACATGATTAGGATACCTTCACTGACACAATGATCCCCAAAATTCAACCTGGAGGTCCAGCCTTGCCCGTCTGGCAAAAAAAAGGGGAGGAGCGGGCGAACCCCCAAAATGGGGGGCAGCATACAAGCTTCTGAAAGTACTTTAAGGTTGTGAGGCTCAGAACAAATTCCTCACACTTCCCTCTGTCACCACCCTGTGGCCCTATGCTAAGCGCATCAGTAAAAGTTACTGACAGAATTTAGATGTGAAGGGCTGATCAGGGGACCTGGTTAACAATGTTCCTAGAAAATTATCTGAATGCAGCCTATATTCAGACCCTACTCGGACTGCCTCTAAACAGGAAGTTAACAGACATCACATACGGTCAGGGAAGGCAAACCACAGTGTCATAAAGATGGATGCTGCTGTCAACTACAAATCACTCTCACCTCATAGAGAGTGTTCTCAAGTAAGGAATAATAGGCAGGAAAGAAGTCTGTAAGCCTCACCTCTACTCAAACTGGGTCACTCAGCCTATAGATTCAGCCTTCTGATTCCTGCTGATTAGTACTTTTCTATCTTGTTCCATGATGACTATCACTGTCACTGGACTAAAAAACTCTATTCCCCTAAAAAGTGAAGACAGCCCTACCATCAACTAGTTATTCATATAAGCTATCTGCTTATGTGAATCCGATCCTTGACCCAAACAGCCATTCCCAAATAGCTATTTGATCCATTCCCAAATAGCCAGGGACTAGATATCAGTCACAAAAAAAGCAGCACGATCCAACAAGTGTGGGCCTTCCCTCAAAATATACAGAACCCCTTCATAGCACCTTCAGAAGTGGCCTCCTTCTCAACTAAGTACTGACAGAAATACTACTCTAGGACAATACTTGAAACACAGCTCCAGCACCAAAAATAAGAATCCAAGTTGTTATCAGACTGCAAAGAAGAGTTCAGGTCAGCATACCAAATAAAGAGCAATAAAGTTAGCACTAAACTCCCAAACAGGATAATCACCAACAACATATAGACACCATGCTGCTGCCAGAAAACATCAAAGTCACCTGCGCTAGGAGGGGAAGGAGACTAGATGGCTGTAGGACAGAGACGGGAGGGAAGCTTGTTTTTCACTTTGTACCACCACATGCATGCTTTTCTACTCAAAATATAAATTTTTAGAAAAAATATCCCAAAAACTACAAAAGCATCAGCTCTTCTCCAACACAGATCTGTTAAACCTATTTTAATTCCATCAGTTACAACTCCAAATCCCTCTTTTGCAGTCTGGCCTGAAAACACTGCTCTTGCCTTTTGCTGAAATATATTAAGTATCCCCCCATCTCTCTCTCTCACACACACACACACACGCCCTCCAAATAAGCGTTTATTAGAAATGAGAAAACTGGTTCTCAGGAGGCTACCTGATTCTTCAGGGGACAACAGAGAAAAAGGTTGCTAGCTAGCTCAGTTAGCATCCGCATGCCACCCACCACCAAGCCTCCATCTCCACCTCACTGCCAGCCCTATGAGCTAACATCTTGTGTTTGGAAGTTGATGCTGGCGAAGAATCCAAAGAGGCTACCATACCTTTATGAAAGGGGAAACCAGTACCGGGCGCGCGAATGGCACCTAAACCTCTGCACTCGCAGGAGTGGCTCGCTCCTCAGTGTAATTGAGAGCAGGGAGGCCAAAAGTACTCTAAGTCTCGGTTTGGTTAGGGAAGGGTAAGTTCCACCAACCCTCAGGAACTGAACTGGAAAACAGACCCAGTGTGTCCCACAAGCCCAGTCGCTGTAGAAGCTAAGTGCCCACACGGGCTGAGACAATTCTCTTCTCCTACGGGAGGGCGAGGGAACGGTGGACGACGAAATAAAGGGGTAAGGTTCTGAGCTCCTGATCCCTTTCCCTAAATAAAGATAATTATCTGGTGCTTCCTTCACCCTTAGATTCCCCATTTGTCCCATCCGACCGCAAACACAAGACTGAGAGCAGGGAGCGGCCCCCGCACCCTGAGGGCACCACTGGGGGTGGAGAGAGTTAAAAAAAAAAAAAGGGGGGGGCGCGCTAGAGAGGAAAGGAGGGGAGCATGGCGGGCATGAGGCAGGGAGTGAAAGCGGGGATGGCGGGGGAAACGGGGAGTGAGGGAGGGGAGAAAGAGTACAAGGAGACGAAATGAAGGGACATGAGCTGGGGGTGCGCGAGGCCGAAGTGAAAGACCGGGTCGCGCGCGCGGAGGGGGGAGAGGATGAGGTGAAGAGGGAGCGCGAGGCGGGGGCGCGCCGTGCCGGG
>NW_012106742.1:256585-261080 GCF_000951045.1 Mandrillus leucophaeus
CACCGGCGGCGGCGGCACCACACAAACAAGGACGCTGATTGGGCAGCTGCCAAGCGCCTCGGCTCCGCCTTACCCACACGCCACGACGCCCATTGGGCGACCTAAGCCGGCCACCCCGCCCTCATCTTCTCGGCCATGCCAGTAGAAGATTAGATGCCGGGACTTCACCCCACCCTTGAAGAATGAGTGGCTGGAGAAGTGATGATTGGCGTGCTTAAAACCCAATCATAAACGGAGGAGGGGGGATGGTCTAGCGGGGGCGCGTTAATGGGTACCTCGGCCAGTCCCAGACACATCCGGGTCTTCGACAGCCCATTAAGTGTCGGGGGTCAAAAAATCGCTTCAGGCTGCAACTTTACCTTAGAGACGTTTTGGTCCCCAGGCAGCCGCCGTACCCCAGGCTCTCCAAACCGGGATTCCCCTTTGGCCAGCTCTCATTCTTTCAATTCTAAAGATGGAGACTGGCGAACGGCGCTGGGGTCTGAGGTGGGCGGTGTTTCGTCGCGACAGAATCTAGGAAATTTCACGATAGAACTAGCTTTAGGCGTTTGGGCCTTGCCGTCTTTTTGGGGTGTGGCCTGTCTCCGTCTGCCAAAGGCTTTGAGCTTCCTGGTGTTCATCGTACCTCCGCTTGGTGCTGTCGTGACTAAACCACGACAGCAGAGAAAAAAAAAAAAGGCAGCTAGCCAAGTTGCTGAGGAATTACGGTGTGCAGAGCCCTCGCAGCTCCTTCTCTTGGGAACTCCTGGTCTGATTAGGTTCTCAGCGAGGAAACAGCCTCCCACCCCGCCCGATTCCACCTAATCAACTCAAGGGCCAGCTCCTCTTGCTGGCCTCCCTGCTTCCACGGAGCAGTTAGGCCCTCCTAAACTCAGCGTTTCTGGAGCATCTTGAGGATAGGGACCAAGTAAGAGAGTCCGGGTGTTGAGGTTATGATAGTAGCTAACGTTTTCGGAGACTGTCAGGCTCTGTGCTAAGAACTTTACATGAAGTATTTATTCCTCATGACTGTGAGGTAGGTACTGTTATCCCTACTTTACAGATGAGGAAAATTAGGATCAGAAAATTTGTCCAAAGTTACACATTAAGTGGTAGAGCTGAAATTCAAGCTGAAATTTGAACCCAGGTAGATGAGGAAACTAAGGCTCAGAGAGGCTAAGTAACTTGCCAAAGGTCAGACCGCTAGTTAGTGACTAAACAGTGGTTTAAACTCAGAAACAACTGGTTCCACAGGCATTTTGTTGTTGTTTTTTTTCACTCTGCCTCCCAGGCTGGAGTGCAGTGGTACAATCTCAGTTCCTGCAACCTCCGCCTCCCAGGTTCAAACGATCCTCCTGCCTCAGCCTCCCAAGTAGCTGGGATTACAGGCGCGCGGCTAATTTTTGTGTTCTTAGTAAAGACGGGGTTTCGCCATGTTGGCCAGCTGGTCTTGAACTCCTGACCCCAGGTGATCCTCCTGCTTCAGCCTCCCAAAGTGCTGGGATTACAGGTGTGTGAGCCACCACACCAGTCTCCACAGGTATTTGAACATGTTTTTTAAATTATCTAAAAGTCATGCTGTGCAATGGAAATGAAACTATAATGGAGAACATGACAAAGCCATAGGTAGATCCTACACAAACACACGCCCCCATTTTTTTTCTTTTTTTCTTTCTTTTCTTTTTTTTTTTTTTTTGAGACAGTCTCCCTCTGTTATCCAGGCTGGAGTGCAGTGTCGCGATTGCAGCTCCCTGCAATCTCCACCACCCAGGCTCAAGCCATCTTTCCACCTCACCCTCCCAAGTAGCTGGCATTACCGGCGCGCGTGACCAAGCCCGACTGATTTTTGTATTTTTAGTAAAGACAGAGTTTCACTATGTTCCCCATGCTGGTCTCAAACTCCTGGCCTCAAGTGATCCACTTGCCTTGGCCTCCCAAAGTGCTGGGATTACAGGTGAACAACTGCACCCACCACAGCCCCCACTTTATTTATTTACTTTTTAAATTAGAGATGAGGTCTTGCTATGTTACCCAGGCTGCTCTGAAACTCCTGGGCTCAAGAGATCCTCCCGGCCTGGCGCGGTAGCTCACGCCTGTAATCCCAGCACTTTGGGAGGCCGAGGCGGGCAGATCACGAGGTCAGGAGATCCAGACCATCCTGGCTAACATGGTGAAACCCCGTCTCTACTAAAAATACAAAAAAATAACCAGTCGTGGTGGTAAGCGCCTGTAGTCTCAGCTACTCAAGAGGGTGAGACAGGAGAATGGTGTGAACCCGGGAGGTGGAGCTTGCAGTGAGCTGAGATCCCGCCACTGCATTCCAGCCTGGGTGACAGAGGAAGACTGTCTCAAACAAAAAAAAGGTCCTCCCACTTCAGCCTCCCAAATAGCTGGGACTACAGATGAACATCGCTGCAAGCAGCGTTCAACTCTTTTTTTTTTTTTTTTTTTTTCTGGAGACAGAGTCTCCCTCTATTGCCCAGGCTACAGTGCAATGGCGCTCTCTCTGCTCACCACAACCTCCACTTCCTGGGTTCAAGCAATTCTCCTGCCTCAGCCTCCTGAGTAGCTGGGATTACAGTCACCCACCACCACACCCAGCTAAATTTTGTATTTTTAGTGGAGATGTTGGCCAGGCTGATCTCAAACTCCTGACCTCAAGTGATCTACCCGCCTTGGCCTCCCAAAGTGCTGGGATTTACAGTTGTGAACCACCACACCTGGCCTAATTCTTATTTCAAATAGATTAAAACTTGTTTTTATGCTAGTATGGTATCCAGGTAAGAACATGGGCTCTAGAGTCAGACTGCCTGAGTTTGGATCTTGGCTCTCCCTCTCACCAGTTGTGTGATTTGGCTGAAAGTTACTTACCTCTATTCTGTATCCCCTAGTTTCCCTATCTATAAAATGGGAATAAGAGTACCCAGTTCACCAGCTAATTATGAGAATTATAAAATAATACCTTCAAAATGCTCAGAGCACTGCCAAGAATATAGTTAAAGCATTCAACATAATATATAGTAACAATTTTGAGAACTTTCCTTGCTTTTTCAACAATTTCACTCTCCTACCTCTAAATTCAGCTTCTGTTGGTATTCTACCCATGATACTGATCTTCTGTACTAACTACAATATTTTAATGCTTTCAGACTCCTTTCAGTCATTGAACACACATGATAGAGCACCTATTAGGTTATCAGGCACTCATCCATGTGCTCGGGATATAGCAGTGAATTAGACAAAGTCATTGCCCTCATTGAAGGTACATTCATCTTTCCCTAACCTACTTCTTTGTCCATTATCAGTCCAGTGCATTATTTGCTATCTGAAATGCCATCCTTCAAGGGCTTCGAGGAGATAGGAAAAACATGGTGGTATATACCAGCCCGAGGAAGATAAAAGTAGGCCGAGAAAATACTTTTCAACAAGACCAAAATTAGGCCATGGAGGGGGACTTTCAATCTGGAATGATCGAGCTTTAAGGAAGACAAGTACGTGAGGTCAGTACTGTAGTGGACATGACCTGTGCCCAATGCAGGCTCTACCTGTTTGTTCCCTTTTTGAAGCTATGGATTATATAGTTAATCTTTAAATGACCCCCAGTTTGCAGATGAGGAAAAACTGAGGCACAGCAGTAAAGTAACTTGTATGACATCATAAAATTATTAAGTGGCAGACACAATATTTTCCTCAATTTTTTAAAGAAATTATGGAGACAGATGGGGTTTTATCATTATTTAGCCCAGGCTGATCTCGACTTCCTGAAGTCAAGCAATCTGCCTGCCTCAGCCTCCCCAAGCGTTGGATTACAATTGCTAGCATTACAAGCGTGAGCCCTCACATGCAGCCGATTTTTTTCTTTTTTTTTTTTTGAGACGGAGTCTCCTGTTGCCCAGACTGGAGTGTAGTGGAGCGATCTCAGCTCACTGCAAACTCCACCTTCCAAATTCAAGCAATTCTCATGCCTCAACCTCCTGAGTAGCTGGGATTACAGGCCCCCACCACCACGCCCAGCTAATTTTTTGTTTATTTTTTTTATTTTTTTGAGATGGAGTCTTATTCTGTCACCCAGGCTGGAGTGCAATGGCATGGTCTCAGCATAGTCTTGGCTCACTGCAACCTCTGCCTCCTGGGTTCAAGCGATTCTCCTGCCTCAGCACCCTAAGTAGCTGGGATTACAGGCACGTGCCACCACACCTGGCTAATCTTTGTATTTTTAGTAGAGTTGGGGTTTTACTATGTTGGCCAGGCTGGTCTCGAACTCCTGGCCTCAAATAATCCACCCTCCTCGGCCTCCCAAAGTGTTGGGATTATAGGCGTGAGCCACCATGTCCAGCCGTAATTTTTTGTATTTTTAGTAGAGATGGGGTTTTACCATGTTGGCCAGGCTGGTCTCAAATAATCCACTCCTCCTCGGCCTCAAATAATCCACCCTCCTCGGCCTCCCAAAGTGCTGGGATTACAGGAATGAGCCACTGTGCCCGGCCCCAGCCGACCTTTTTTTTTTTTTTTTTTT
>NW_012106742.1:261130-278908 GCF_000951045.1 Mandrillus leucophaeus
TTTTTTAGACGGAGTCTTGCTCTGTTGCCCAAGTTGGAGTGCAGTGGCGCAATCTCGGCTCACTGCAACCTCTGCCTCTGGGGTTCAAGTGATTCTCCTGCCTCAGCCTCCTAATTAGCTGGGACTACAGGCAGGTGCCACCACGCCCGGCTAATTTGTGTGTGTATGTGTGTTTTTAGGAGAGACGGGGTTTCACTGTGTTAGCCAGGATGGTCTTGATCTCCTGACCTCGTGATCTGCCCACCTCAGCCTCCCAAAGTGCTGGGATTACAGGCGTGAGCCACCGTGCCCGGCCCGAATTTTTTATACTTGAGCCTATACACTCTAAAGCCTGGGAAGAGAAATTGGGCCAGGTAACTTGGGCATATCCTTCCTCTCATACAGCTCCCTAGGCCATGGGACAGACAGATATGTCAGATATCATGTTGAATACCTTCCTATTAAAATTCCCAGATTTTTATTTATTTATTTATTTATTTTTCGCAGTCAGGGTCTCGCTCTGTTGCCCAGGCTAGAGTGCAGTGGCATGATCTTGGCTCGTGGCAACCTACACCTCCTGGATTCAAGCAAGCCTCAGCCTCCTGAGTAGCTGGGATTACAGGCATGAGCCACCACGCCCGGCTAATTTTTGTATTTTTAGTAGAGACAGGGTTTTGCCATGTTGGCCAGTCTGGTCTCAAACTCCTGGCCTGAAGTGATCTGCCCAGCCTAGATATTCTTATGGTTAAGGAATTCTGTAGTTCTCCCATCTGACTGCAAGTCTCTAGAAGGAGGCCCAAAAGTGAGAAGCATAAGCTAGGAGAGAGAGTTCATTATTGTTACTGTTTGTGAACAAAGGTGCCCTCCAGACCAGTAAGACTGTATGCTCCATTAGGGTAGGGACTGAGCCCTGAAATTCTCTCTATAGTTCAGTACAGTGCTGAGCACACTACACTCAACAGAAACTTCATTTTAAAATGATTTTAAAAGGCCAAGTCCTCCCTTGAAAAGGTCTTTGGGGGATGAAACAGGGAGAGGTTTATTCTGGGGACTGCGGTCTGATGAGAAACTGGGGTGGCATGAGAGTTTCCCTCTGAAGAAAGCATCTCCTAGTAAGACAAATGGAATTTCCTAAGCCCCTTGGTTCCCTTCTTTGTAGCTCCTCTAGGACACTGAAAAAGCATCCTAACATGCTCAAGACAGGATAGAAAACGATCCTCTGGCTTGAAAGACTCAGCATCCAGTAGTACCTCACTCTCCATCCAGTGATCTCCACCCCCCAGAAATGTGCTCTCCTAAGTTATTTCCTCCATTGATACACCTACTCTCCTTCCCCAAGGCATTTGTTTTGTTGGCTGATTCCCTTTGGTAATTGGTTTGCCGCTCTGTTAGGAGTCATTTCCTGTGTTTATTTCATTATAGGAGAAAAAAAGAGAGAGCTCTTAAGTGGACCAAAGGGATAAGGAAAGTGATGCATGTTTTCCTGATGTCCACATGCAGCAAGTCCCTTAATCTTTGCCCCTGCCTTCCTGGTGCTGTTGCCAGGCTGAGACCCTGGTTGGAGGAACAGTGCCTGCAGCTAGAGCAACTAAGGCAGCCTAGGATGACTGCCAGGATGCATGAGGGCTGCCAATACCAACTGCTGGGGAGATGATTGTCATCCCTGTGGAGGTATGGAGAAGGTTGGTGGGGGAAGGTGGAAGAGAGGAAATAAGGCAGAGATGAGCTCAGGGCCCCCAGAGAATGGAGCCTTTGTGTGGGGTACAGATGAGGGACAAGGGGGTGATTGTGTGGGAGGGCCGGAAGTGCCACACAGACTGGCACCACCATAGCCAGCACCAGATTCACCCTTCTTCTGCTCTGAGAACTCCCTGTGCCTCAAGGAGCCAGTCTCAGACATGGTCAGGGGAAGCAGGGTATGCCTGAACACTATAAAGGATGGGAAGGTGGAAAAGCAGATGTATAGCCGGGGGAAAATGAAAGGTATCTCCGCATTACCCCAGACCCAGGGAACAGGAGGCCGAAGGAAAAAGACAGAAGCAGCTTTTACTATATTTACATCCAACAAAACTTCGCAGGGAACAATCCTTATTGCACAGGTCAGGACAGGACCTGGGTGGGTGAGGCATTCCCCAAGGTGGGATGGGCAAGAAAAATTAGGACTGGAGGGGGTACCAGTTCTTCCTAAGGGGAGCTTGAGACGCCTCTAGCTCCCAATGCCTGACTTTGAAGGAACTACAAACCACCGAACCATGGTGCCCTATTTCCCTTCCCTTTCTCACTCTCCATAAGAACCTCATAAGCAAGGGGGCTGTGGCTCCAGAATAAATAACTTAAAATAAAATACAAACACTTTAGGTAGAAAGGCATGGAGAGCCTTGGGCTCCTTCAGCAACGTCAGGGAAGAGGGACCATTATTGGTGGAGAATGACATCCCTACCTCCCATTCAGGGCAAAGGCTCAGTAGCTCTGCATCTTTCCAGTTGTTTTTTAAAACAAAAACTTCTAAAATGACCAGGGCAATGCAGATCTGTGGGTACCCTGGAGGGGAGTTCCTGGTATAGGACAAGGGAAGAACAGAGCTGTACCAACTCCCCCCAGATCTCCGACATCAGCACGAACAAACTGGGTAGGTTGGAGATGGGGGAATCAGGACTTTTGGTAACAGTGGATCCCTATTCCTGCTGTCCTCGCTTGGAGCCTTTGACTGGGCATGCTTCCCAGCCTGTTCCCAACTCCATGAAGGGAACATGGAAGCAGGTTAACTCTAGAATCCCTTCTCCCTCAGTTCCCCACCCCAGGCTGGAGAGGGAAGCTTAAGAGTCTCTAGCATTCTGGAGGTGCTCCAAAACATTTTCGGCAGTCAATGGCTTTGGGAGTGGGCATCTGTGCCCGCCGCTGCCTCAGCTCCTCCTTGCCCATGCTGCTGGCCAGCTTGTTAAAGGCAGACTTGTACTTCTTATCGAAGGCCACTAGGGAAGAAGATGGAAGTCAATACATTAGGACCCCAGCCTCCCACACCTGGCCCCAGATCCCTAAACTCCTCAGCCCCTTGCCTGCTCCCTCACCTATGTCCACGTGGTCCTTGCCCAGAGCAGCCATTGTCAGGAATAAGATCTCACGGTAGATTCCCCTTTAGTGGAGGCAGAAGTGTATGAGTGAGAGAAAAGGGGTGTGGAGCCCCGGACAGGTCAGGGACCACCCAGATGGTAGCACTATACCTCTGCAGGTGCAGGCCAGTGGGTGGGGGCCCTAGAGTTTCCAGCAGGAGCCCCACAGCCTTGTGCACTTCATTGAGTCCAACATGGCGCAGCACCGACTCCAACAGTGCCAAACTAAGGGATGCAGGTACTGGGCCTGGCCATACCACCCGCTGGGGGATCTGGCCTGGATGAAAGGAAAGAAGGCCACCAGGATCACTGAGCCCTCTGGGTATGGGACCCACCCTCCCCACCCAGGCCAAATACCAGACTCACTGTGGACCCTCCAGAGCACATAGAGAGGTGGGCAGCTATTGGGGTCAGGGGTCAGTACATCCCACAGCAGCCGTACCTGAACAGAGGCTGGATCAGGGGTCAGCCAAGGAGATGGGGCCTGGGGAAGCCGAGATAGGGGAGACAGTTAGGCTCAAAGAATGGGAGGCAGAGGACAAGAAATGGACAGGTGATGCCAAAGAGACAGAGGGCCATTACAGGACACAGCCAAAGAGAAGAGGGAAAGGAATTCTCATCCCCCACAAGAATGTAAGCTCTTGAGAGCAGGGACTATTTTGTAATCTGCTACATACCTAGTGCCTAAAACCGTGCCTGGAACATAAAAAGCACTTAATACTGGTGGAATGAATAGACAAATATGAGTGAATCATTTTTTTAGGTACCAGGCTCTACACAAGGTTCTCCACACACCAGCCCAGTGAGATGGGTGCTTTTGGCATCCATTTTACAGATGACCAAACTGAGGCTCAGAATGGTAAAATGAAAGGGCCAGGATCCAAACTAGGTGCAGCAGACTCCAAAGTCTATGCTCTTTTTTTTTTTTTTTTTTTTTTTTTTGGAGACGGAGTCTCATTCTGTCGCCCAGGCTGGAGTGCAGCACAATCTCGGCTCCCTGCAAGCTCCGTCTCCCGGATTCATGCCATTCTCCTGCCTTAGCCTCCCAAGTAGCTGGGACCACAGGCGCCACCACCATGCCTGGCTAATGTTTTTTTGTGTGTTTTTAATAGAGACAGAGTTTCACTGTGTTAGCCAGGATGGTCTCAATCTCCTGACCTCGTGATCTGCCTGTCTCGGCCTCCCAAAGTGCTGGGATTACAGGCGTGAGCCACTGAGCCCGGCCAGTCTACGCTCTTTGTACAGTGCCAAGGACACAGCAGACAAATGGCTGAGAGATGAAGAGGGAGGCACTTAGGAAACGGGCCACATGGGGGCACTGACCTGGGGGTGTGAAGGCCCATCACAGGAGGCCAGCACCAGGCCTGGTAGAATACTGGGCAGGCGTAGCCGTTGGAAATACCACAAAAGGTTCCAGAAGATGATGGGGTGGGCAGAGGGCAATTCAGGCAACGCCAGCACCTCACTGCCCTCGTTCTCTACCAGTGACTCCAGCTCCTTACGCAGCACCAGGGGGCTCAGGTATGCCCATGCCCCACTCTCAACCCGCCGGGAGGGTCCCTATCAGGCACAAAGGGGGAGGGCAGTAGAGGGCATGTACATCCCCAGAGCCTTGCCTCCCACTAAGCCACCACATCCAACAGCTTCTGGGATGCCCCTTGCCCTCAAGGGCAAGAGATGTGCCCATCTCTCCCTGGCACCCCACAGGCCAACAATCCCATTTCTCATGCCCCTTTGGCCCAGTTCTTACCCCCATGTGCCCGTTGCAGAGCTGGGGCTCATCCAGAGCAAGGCAGAGCCTGCGGTCACTGAGCACAGGGCCAGGACCCCCAGGGACAGGAGCATCTTTGCTGCCACTGGCATCAGCAGACTTGGGGCTGGGGGCACTGCAGGGGGACAGCAGCAGGGGTCAGCTCTTGGACCTTCACCTCCCTATCCCACCCACAGCACTTGCCCTGCCTTGGGCACCTGGGCCGGGAATCAAGGGTCTGGACACTGAGCAGGGGCACAAAGGGGCAGGCGCAGAAGGGGCAGGTTGTATTGAGGTTAGAGTCATCAGGTGCCCAGCCAGCCATGATTTCCTCATCGTACACCAGCGAATCACAGGCACGGCACAGGGAGCAGCTGGACAGCAGAATCTGTGGGCAGGGAGAGCCAGGAAGTAGGCCCTGTCTGGCCACCAGCACTCTGGAGCCCATGCCCCTTCCCTAGCCCCTCCCACCTCCTCCCCATCTCCTGCCTTCGACAGGGTGACTGTGTGCTATGTGTGTTCAAGCACATCTGTGTGGGAGGGGTTATCCTCACTTCCAGGGAAGGTGACTGGAAGGATCCAGGGGTGTCACTGAGGCGCTCTGAGGAATGGCGAAGACTCAGGTTACTGACAGAAGATTCTGAGAGGTCCCACTCACTGCCCAGAGAGGCTGAACTCTGCCATGACATGAGAAACCGTGGTCAGCCAACCCCATGCTCTTCCACCCAGGAAGAGGAGGTGTTTCAAGCACCCCTCAGAGCCCCTTTTAGGGCATTCTTCCAGTCATAGCCCCTCCCCAAGCCCACTAATGCTAAGGCGTTTGAACCCTCCTTCGCTGGCTACCTCGGAGGCAGTGGATCCAGGGCGCTCCCGGGGGCGCAGAAGACTGTCCATTGGGCTGCGGCGGGCTGGGGGAGGCAGGTCAGGAGGCAGCTCAGGTGGGGGAATGCGGGAAGTGGGGGGGTGGCGGGAAGGAGTGAGCAGCTGTTGGAGGCGGGCACCCAGCCCTCGTCGGGGGGTGCCTGCCTCATCCTGTCGCCCACCAGCCCTGGGTCCCCGCCCACTTAGCCCTTCCAGGGCCTCAGTGGACTGGGCACTCAGGGCTGAGCCTGAGCCCCCTGGGCTGCCTCCAGGGACCGGCTCCTCCCCCGTCAGGCTCAGGTCTGAGAGACTTCCGTCGTGCCAGGGCACAGGTGATCCCCGGGGTTCCAGGACCCCCAAGGCCTCTATCACTGCAGCACAGAAAAGAATGAGGGAAGATGTACCCCAGCCTCTGCACCACCTTCCCCTTTCCTGAGTAAACACAATTCCTGGCTGCACAAACTCTGGTACCACAACCCCCACCATGATGATATTCTGGGCAGGATTCCCTGAGAATCTACAGCACCCACCACAGAAGGCCACCCTCCACTATGTTTCTAGTCTTCCAAACCTCACTAGCAAGTGGTTAGGAAAGCTGACTGGGGAAGTGGGGGGAGCCAGACAAGGGCACTCACTGTGGGCCACACCAGCCTCCACAGTGGGCTGTGCCCCTCGGGCACTGCCCAGGCTACCACTCTTCACCAGGCGTCCAGGGGGTGAGGCCGGGTCTCTCAGACTTCGCCCAGCCCAAGTAGTCTGGCGCTGAAGGGGGCGGGTAGGGGAAGGGCGCTCCAAATAGGGCTCTAAAAGACAAGAAGGGGTTTAGAGGCAGCCAGCTAGGAACCCAGTCCCCTGTTCCAAAATAGAGCTCCTTAGATGGACCTGGGTTTGCAGGGTTCCTCCCAGACAAAGCTTTATCCCTTTCGTGTTTGTTTTGTTTTGTTTTTTGAGATGGAGTCTTGCTCTGTAGCCAGGTGGAATGCAGTGGCGCCATCTCAGCTCACTGCAACCTCTGCCTCCCGGGTTCAACTGATTCTCCTGCCTCAGCCTCCCGAGTAGCTGGGACTACAGGTGCATGCCACCACACCCAGCTAATTTTTTTATCCCTTTTGTTACCAGTCAATTGTAATTTATCAATCACCAGAAACCTAATACCAACCATTAGACCAGCCCCAGCTCTCTATGCCTTTCCCTGCCTGAGCCCAGTTACTCCATCCCCAAGCCTGTCTCACCAGGCCCTACCCACCTGCCTGGGAGCTGCCTGCCTCTTGAGGTGCTGACACCTGCTGCTGCTGCTGCTGCTGCTGCTGCTGCTGCTGTCGCCGTTCTCTCAAGGGCTGGCGGAACTGAGCAGCCCCCAGGACGACATTCCGGAGCTTGGCCCAGCGCAGACGCCCGCCTGGTGTGCCAGATGGCCACTTGCTTTCCAGCACAGCCTACCAAGCACAGTGCCCATCAGGATGGCCTACTTTGACACCCTAACCCTGCCTCATACCCACTCCCTGTCCTGGAGCCCCAGGGACCGCCCTTCCTCTGCAGACATCCTGCCTAGGACCGTCCGGCCAATGGCTTAGCCAGGAACAAGAGCCCAGAAGAGACAGTAGGCAGCAGCTGCCTCCCAAGGGGCTTAAAAGAAGCCAGAGGCAATGGAGAAAATTTGTATCCAGACCTTGCTGTTTAGAAATATAAAATATATGGCTCTGAAGAAATAATTTCATTTACTTGGTCATTAGTTTCCTCATCTAAAAAACAGGAGGCAGTTTAGTATCATGGCTAAGGGCCTGAATTCAGGAGATATGGATATGCCTCTGCCCCTATTCCTTTTTCTTTTTTTTGAGACAGAGTCTCACTCTGTCGTCCAGGCTGGAGTGAGTGGCACAATCTCGGCTCACTGCAACTTCAGCCTCCTGGGTTCAAGTGATTCTCCTGCCTCAGCCTCCCAAGTAGCTGGGACTACGGGCACCCACCACCACACCCAGCTAATTTTTGTATTTTTAATAGAGACAGGGTTTCACCATGTTGGCCAGGCTGGTCTTGAACTCCTGATCTCAGGTGATCTACCTGCCTCAGCCTCCCAAAGTGCTGGGATTACAGGCATGAGCCACCACACCCAGCCCTGTGCCCATATTCTAACTCCTTAACTTCTTTGCTGCAGGACCTTGGACAAGTTACTAACTCTCTACAACCTCATCTCCACGTCTATAAGATGGGGATGATGATCATCCCACCTCGTAGGGCTGTAGTGAAGATAAAATGATGTAAAAGGTATGATGTGTATGGACCTATGCCTGGCTTAGCGGCTAATGCTATTAGTTGTAGGCAGAGCTGTCATGAGTGGGAATCAAAGCTGAGAAATGGTAGGTGCTAAGGCACCACAGGAGTGCAATGTGGATGGCAGTGGTTCCAGGACCTAGGCAAACAGTACCAGCCCAATCTCCAAGGAGCGAGGGGAGCAGCAGCAGTCTCCCCAAACACACCTGGCACAGCTGCCATCCCACCCATCACCCCAAAGTAGGTACCTTATTGTAGTAGCCATAGGTGATGGTGTTGGGCACAATGCCTGCCTGCCGCATCTCCAGCATGACCCGCACAGACAGCACAGGCTGCCCATAGTGTGAGCAGAGCTGCATCAGTACCCGGTAACACACCTGGGCCAGGAGAGGCACAGGACAATGGGAGACTCACTCCCAACCAAAACCAAAGTCTCAGCAAGCACCCTCTTCCAGCCTCCCCCATTCTCACAGACATCACTGGCCCCTGGCGCATCCTGGGGCTACCTCACAGCCACCCACCCTTTCTGCTGACGCTGCCACCCTACAGTCTCCACTGCTATACCCTGAACATGCTTATTCACTCGATGAATGTTTATAGATAATCTGCCCAGCTCTGGGGATCTGCAACTTCTTTCCTTAGTCTCCAAGTTTCCCTCTCACAGCCCTCTCCAGCTGTACAAGGCTCACTGGGCCTGGGTGTGAGCATGGCCACATAGATTGCCTACCTCATCAGGGAGTACCACCTTGCCGCTCTCCATCTGGCGCAGCACATGGTAGGCCGTATGCAGTGCCTGCACCCGGGAGGGTGCCGACCGCACGTAGGCAGGCAGACACAGGAACCACAGCCCATAGCAGTGCCCCAGCAGGCACCGGGCCCACAGCTCAGGCACAGCTGCTGACTTCTGTGCCATCCGCTGTGCAACCTTCATCTCCTAGGTAGGACAGGGAACACATCAGGGTGAGTACAAGTCTTATTTATTTATTTATTTATTTAAGACGGTCTCGCTCTGTCACCCAGGCTGGAGTGCAGTGGTACAATCTTGGCTCACTGCAGACTCGGCCTCCTGGGCTCAAGTGATTCTCCCACCTCAGCCTCCCAAGTAGCTGGGATTACAGGCACCCATCACCATGCCCGGCTGATTGTTTTGTACTTTTCGTAGAGACAAGGTTTGCCATGTGGCCTAGGCTAGTCCCAAACTCCTGGGCGCGAGTGATCTGCCTGCCTCAGCCTCCCAAAACGCTGGGATTAAAGGCGTGAGCCACCAGGACAGACCTTAAAGTGGTGTGGGGAGAAGTATCACCTTCTCTGAGGAAGGATCTGTGCTCTAAAGAGGAGGAGGGATGCTGTATTCCATAGGCTGCAGCCCTGCCTGGAGCCCCGTGCAGAGAGGCTGGCCCTTAAGCATGGACAGGTGCCCTAGAAGACATGGCCAGTCCCTGGATTCCCAGAGTGCTCAGAAGATGAAGGTGATGATGATGATGATAATGACAGTGATAATAGCAACTAATGTTTATACAGGCTTGCTTATGTGCCAAGCACATTTAAACTTCTAACAACCTCATGGGTTAAGTACTATTGTTATCCCCATTTTGTAGATGAGGAAACTGAAGCAGCAGCCGCCCTCAGCCTGATCCAGGTCCCTCAGTGCGGTCCACCCACTACTTACCTGCTTGGTACGGCGAGGAGCAGGACTGCTGGGGGCGCTACGTGAAGGGCCTGGCACAGGCAGGGCCCCAGGCTGCTCCTGAAGAGACTCAAACAGCTCAGCCCGTAGCTCTGGGAACCCATCGTAGCTGGAGGGGCAGAGAGAAGCAACATCAGGGCAGTCAGTACAGGGTCAAGCAAGTTGGACTGGACCACGTGAGGGGCCAAGAGACTCTCACCAGTACTGGGGAGTGGATTCACTGCCCTCTGGTACGGGAGGCTCCTCGGGAGGTGTGATAAAGACAGTGAGCTCACTTCCTGACAGCTCCTCTAGCTCCACTAAGGGTGTCGGCTCAGGCTTCTCCTGATCTGGGTGGACCTGGAGAAGGATTTTGAGAGAGCAAGTGTTGAGATGGTGGGCACAGAACAGAGTCAGGGTGTCCAGACGATGGCATCTCCCAGGAAAGCTCATCCACAGGGAAAGAGACACAGCCTGGGAAGATGGAGTCAGGAATCGGAGGACAGTAAGTTACATGCATGGGGCCAGCTGTGTATGGCTGCACAGGTTGTGCACTGTAGAACTCCAGGAGTGCCATCCCAGTCACAGTTAAGATATAGAGTTGTGTTTAAAATGTTCCTGGGGGCCAGACACAGTGGCTCACGCCTGTAATCCCAGCACTTTGGGAGGCCGAGGTGGGCAGATTACTTGAGGCCAGGAGTTCGAGACCAGCCTGGTCAACATGGTGAAACCCTGTCTCTACTAAAAATAAGAAAATTAGCTGGGCATAGTGGCGCGCACCTGTAATCCCAGCTACTTGGGAGACTGAGGCAGGAGAATCACTTGAACCTGGGAGGTGGAGGTTGCAGTGAGCCACTGCACTCCAGCCTGGGAGACAGAGCAAAACTCTACCTCAAAAAAATTTTTAAAAATTTTTTAAAAATTAAAAAAAATTAAAATAAATAAATAAAACAAAATGGCTCTGGGGTCTACAGCCATACCACCCTGAATATTCCTGATCCCGTCTAAAATGGCCTTGGGGCAACAGAGACAATAAGCACACAGAGAAGGGACAATACCTTGTCAACACAAGAGTCGAAGAATTCGAGGGCAGCATGGCGAGCAGAGCCGAAAGAGCACTCCTCAATGAACTGTGAGAACATCTGTGTATGCAGCAGCTGAGAGTAAAGTTTGTGGCTGGAGCGTTCCCGAGATTTCAGGAAGCCTGAGAGGGATGAGAATGGGGCAGAGGAGGGGTGTGACCAGGGCTCTCCACCACAGCCATAGCTTTTTTGAATCTCTTCTGGGCTCCCTGCCCACTCAGGCCCAAAGCCATCATCTCTTGGACCCTCTGGCACAACTACCCTAATGGCAAGTTGACCGGCTAAGCACCGCCAGCACAATGGCCCTAGAGAATCCCTCCCTTTGTCTGCCTGTACCCACTGCCTCAGGCTGGGGGGTCTCCAAGGGCAGGGTCCCTGCACAAAGCTTTGCCCATGGGGTCTGCTCACTACAGGGATTATTGTGTCTACCCCAAGCCCGGGGCTCCAGAGGGCAGGACCACAGCTGGTTTCATCTTTGTACCCTGATTCCCCCCAAGACCAGAAGAGTGAATGGCTCAAAGCAGGTGCCCATAAAAACATTTGCCTAGTGAAGGAATGAACAACGGAGTGGCTCCCAGTCCCCTCTGCCTTTCTGACAGAGCCCAGCCCCTCGCCACCTCCTCCCGTGATACCATCTCCAAGCAGAGACAGGCCCTCTGTACCCTGCAGGAAGAAAAGGTTGTCAACATCACGAGCTCCCTCGGAGGGGGCCTGGGTGAGTGGGCGCAGGAAGACCCGGTAGCCCTTGAGCAGACAGGCCATGAAGCGGAGGAAGGCTCCTTGGACTTCGCGTTCCAGCCGGGCCCTGCGGCCACACACTGCCTCGTAGTCTGTCAGTAGGAACTCCAGGGATGCCTCCTCCTCAGGTCCAGTGTATGCTGGGGGCCAGGGCAGCCTGAGAGTCAGGGCTGGCTCCCATAGCGTTAGCCTCAAGTCTGCTCTCACGCCTCCATCTCCACCTCCAGCCTCTGACAGAACTTGCACCAGTAGCAACGAAGCATTACCTTCAACTAAGAGGTTCAAGCTCAACATTTCCCACATGTTCAGGAATACTGTCTGCCCTTCCTTCTAGCTTCAGTTGGAATTGGAATCTTCCTCAGTTCTACCAAATGCAATCCTAACTCCGCTCACCTCCTCAAGAAATGTCTAGCTCCCCACAGACCTCTGCAAACTGGAGGTTTGAGGCCAATGACAGTTCCCAGCCTCCCTCCCGACCCAGGCTTCTCACTCTGGTCCAGCTGCTGGTACAGGTTTGTCAGTGTGGCCAGCAGAACCTTGTAGGGTCTGCGGGGCAGGGTCCGAGGGGAGAGGAGCTTCTTTTCCTCAGTCCTGTGAGAGACGCATAAGAGGAAGGAGGAGTGGCGAGGCTCTGGGATAGGGTGACAGGGCTCCTTGCCAGCCTTCCTCACTTTGTGCCTGAAGCTCTTTTTGAGCCCGTAGCACTTCACACACTAGCCCTTTCCTGCCCACCACCCTGCAGTCCCCAAATGAGACCCAGCCTCTTACTGGAAGAGTGTGTTGGTATCAAGGTCGACACAGATGACATCAGCAGGCGGGTCATGCAGATCAAAGTAGCTGGAGTGGATACCCACAATGAAGGGCACTGGGGCACTCAGCACATCTGCCAGCACCAGCGGGCACAGAGGAATGTAGGGGCATTGCCAGTGCAGTGGGAAGATCATCTGAAGCACCAGGCAGTGAGAACCAGTGAACAGGGGGTTGAGGCAGCAGTGGGGGGCACAGGAGAGAGAGAGGGGGCATTGGCCTTGGGGAGTTGGTGCCTGTTGAGAGAGGCTGTTGGAAGTAGGCACTAGAGAAGAGCTCCTGATGGAAGTTATGTGTCCCTGCAGGCTGTGCCCAGGGAAAGGAAAGGTAGGAAAAGGGAACAGTCCAGGCAGGGATAGGGGCACCAGAAAGAACCATGGTTCTGGGGAAGATGGGCCAGGTGGGGCGGCACTCACCGAGACGAGGGCCTCGCAGACGCTGGTGAGCAGGTCTGGCCGCAGCGAGTGGACCAGCAGCTTGTGCTCTGTGAGCACAGCGAGCAGCAGTGTGATAGCCAGCTCAGGGCCCAGGCTCTGCAGCAGCTGCAGGAAGCTGGCACCACTGCAGGCAATGCCGAGGTGGGTAAAGGGTCACCAGGAGACCCTGAGGACCCTTCCCCAGATGCCAGGTACAGCCACCACCTGGACCCAGCCTGCATAAACCTTAATAGCTGCACCCACCTGCCCAGCACCTACCATGTCCTTGGTCATTAAAGCTCCCCTCCCCATAATCTGAGCACATACCTGAGGGGCAGGGGCGAGGATACAGGCTGACAGAGGAGCAAGTTGTCATAGGGAGACATCTGGGAGGGAAGAAGAGCCATGGCTCAGGGTAATGATGCCAACTCCCCTCCTTCCATCAGCCCAGCCCCAGCCTCAGCTCTCACCTGCACTAGGATGCGGGGTCTCTGTGGGGAAGGGAAGGGCACGTTGTGAATGAAGTGGGAGATGTGCCTGGGGGGCAGAGAAACAGGTCAGAGCGTACTCCCCAGTCCATCCCTGTCCTCCCTCCACATTTTCTCAGCTCTTTCACCAGTTCTCAAGAACCTTATTCCTTCCTGAACCCCACTTTGAGACCTGTTATCAGCCAACAGAGCCTCCATTACACATATAATTTGCGCAGATCAAAAAAGAAATCCTCCCTGGGCATACACAGCCCCTTGCCAGGACCTAACTAGCAAGTTTAGACTGGATTTCAGGCCCTGCTCCCCTCCTCAGCCTGTGGCGTTTTTACAATGGATAAACTGTACAACCACACACTGCAGCCCTGTCCCTTACCCTGTGCCCAGCCCTCCCCCACGCACATCTGAATCTCTGCCATCTCTCCTGGCCCCCTTATCCCTTCCTAACTCCTTCCCAATGGCAGAGGAGCCATGCTCACGCTTCCAAGGGCAGGCGGTGGGGGCCTGAGACGGAGTAGCGGTAAAGGAAGGTGAGGAAGGCGCGGAAGGCAGGGAAGGCAGGCCAGCGGGACAGCACAGCGATGGCGCGTCGGCTGCGCACAGCTCTGCCCCCCAGTGCCCGACCCCGCTCCACGGCGCTCAGCAGGCCCAGTGCCCGTGCCTGTCGCTCTGACAGCCTGGCCCTTGGGAACGCCTCGTAGAACTGCAGGGCGGCACCATACACCTGGCAGGGGGCAGAGAGGTGGTCAGGCAGGCCCTGCATAGCCCAGACCCCTTGCCACACTCCACACACCCACCTTATCACCAGCTGCACCCGTGAGCACAAAGGTGGAGAAGACGGGCACGGGGTACTTGGTCTGGGCAGGCCAGCACTCAATAGTGGCCCCCATGGGCAGGCAGAAGACGGGCACTGACTCGGGCAGCGGGAACGCCTCATTGTCCTCCTCCGGGTAGCGGCCCAGCAGCTCTGCACCCCCAGCAAAGTTGGGGGTACCCAAAAGGAGCAGGGTCCATCAGACTCCAAGGGAAAGGAACCAGGGGATCCCAGAGAAGGCCCAAGTAGCAAAGAAGAAGTAAATTCCAGGGACACTTAAGGTGCCTGCCAAGAGGCACCAGGGCAAAGGGATGTAGGGTCACAGGATTGGAGGGATAAAGGGGCCACTCACCTGCCTCGTACACCAGCGTGTTGGCCTTCGCCAGGCCCACCTTATAGCACAGGTACACTGCTGGGCCCCACTACCCCAGAAATGGCAAGAGACAAGCAGATACATAGCTAACAAAGATTTCTGGGGTCCATTTTCTTTCTACCACCCCTAAATGTTCTTTTGTCTTTAAAGCTCCCATTAATGCCAGTGCCCAAAGACCAGAGTTACCCCTCTGGACTCACCCCTGTGGTCAGAGCCTTGGTCCTGGGATGCCCTTTGTTCCCAGTGTCCACACCCACTCTTACACCAAGAAGAACCAGGTGTCAGCTCTTGACCCCACTCACCATGCCAGGGTTGAGGTTGCGGGGCAGCCGGCAGTAAGTATGGGGAGTGCCCTCGCCCTTACTGGGCAGCACCAGGCAGAGGTCAGTGATGCCCAGGGCATGCAGCCCTGCCCCCTCTGCTGCCCGCCGGTAAGTGAGGTAGGTGCGGGGGTGCCCAGGGCCTGGAGGGGCCAGGTTTGCTGAGTGGCTGTAGGGTGTCGTGTCAAGCACTTGGAAGCCGGGCTTGGGACGTTCCTTCCCCTCATACAACACCCTTAGCACAGAAAGCAAAGAGAGATGTTGGGAGGTCAGGGTAGAGGACAAAGACCCAATCCTGCCAGATCTGCCTACCTAACCCCTTGAACCTGCCTTGCACCCGCAGCCTTGTCAAACTCTAACACCAGGGCCCACCTCTTCTTGCTGAACTCTGCCCTCCAGAATCCTGTGCCCTTTCTTTGGCCTTTGGCCTTATTTTGTGGTCAGCAACAATCTTGCATGACTTCTATGGCTCTCATACTCATTAATAAACACTAGGAGTCAGCTGGGCATGGTGGTTCATGCCTATAATCCCAGCACTTTGGGAGGCTGAGGCAGGTGGATCACCTGAGGTCAGGGATTCAGGACCAGCCTGGCCAACGTGGTCAAACCCCATCTCTACGAAAAATACAAAAATTAGCTGGGCGTGGTGGCACATGCCTATAGTCCCAGCTACTTGGGAGGCTGAGGCAGGAGAATTGCCTGAACGCAGGAGGCAAAGGTTGCAGTGAGCCAAGATAGCGCCACTGCACTCCTGCCTGGGTGATGGAGCGAGACTCTATCTAAAAAAAAAAAAAAAATAGTAATACAAGCTACCACTGACTGACTCTGTTAAGTCTGTCATATGGGTTATCTCATTTAATCTTGACCATCCTATAAGGGTAAATGATTTTCCCCATTTGATAGATGAGGAAAACAGGCCCAGAGGGGCCCAAAAACCTGCCTAAGCTCTCAGAGCTAGCAAGGAGCAGCACTAGCACATGAATTCGCATCTGTGAGGACTAAGTACATACAACTTCAGTCCTTCCTCCCTGGCCTCTGGCCCACCTGGCTTCCATCCCCATTGCCCTTCCCTTGTTCCATAGTCCTACCTCTCCCTATCTCACTGGAGTCCCTCCCAGCCTCCCCTGGTGCCAGCATGGGTAGGGGCACACACCCCAGCTCAACGAGGGGGGGCTTGTCACGGCCCCTGCGGTAGCAGATGACGGGTTGAGTTCCACCCAGAAGCCCAGCACTGAGTTCCAAGGGGTGGCCGCCAGCGGAAGCCTGGATGCATGTGTAGCCCTGGGGCACTTCCTCGCCCAGTGCCCTAGCGATGACTGCCACATCTGTGATGGGCTCAGCTGGCCGGGGAGGGCGCAGGGGCCCACTGGGTTCAGGAACCCACGTTTCCTCAGGGATGGGTGCTCCGTTCCCTGCAAGCCCAGCTACCACGAAGTAATCCACCAGCCGGGGGGGCCGCTCCTCCGCCATGGCCCCCCCCTCACTCACTGCATCTGGAATGGTCAAGTGGGAGAGAGATGAAGTGAGGAAGGTGGGGGATGCCATGGCAACCAGGGTGCCCTCTTGCTCCCCTCCTCTTCCTAGTCCTTCCAAAGAAAGGCAGGATAAGGGGTCAGCCAATCCTGAACTCGCCCCCCTGTGACATCACTGCCCACAACAGCTTCTTAACGAGACCAAATCCCTCCCACTTAATGGTCCTGGCACTCCCCTCAAAGAACCTAAACTCCACCACACACAGCTAACCTGAGCTATGACATCATATTGTCCATGTGTCCCTTTTAAAGGCTCGCCAGTTACAATATCACAGAGATCACAATCTTTTTTGTAATAGCCTTCCATGACATCATTCATGCTGGCCATGACATCATACCAACCTTACAGTCTTTTTAAGGGTTTCTGACCTTCCTACTCTAGTTATGACACAATAAGAACCATGTGATCCTGCCAATGTTCTTAAAGAGCCCACTCCTAGGTTTTTAAGAGGACCCCACAGGTTTCTGAGAAAGCCCACAAAACCCAAGCTTAAGAGTCTTTTCAACGAACCCAAGTGTCCTTTCTCCTAGCTTAACTCCACCAATCTGGCCCAAAAACCAGTGTTCTCACACCTCCAGGATCTTTAGGTAGCTCGTTAGATACAAAGTGGTTGTGGGAGACAAGTCCCGGCCATCCCATACCCTCCACCATGGAGCCCAGAGACAGAAACAGGCCCACAACAGCCTAGTTCTCACCTGCCTCCATGGCCCAACCCTGGGGAGTAGGAGCCCCAAGGGTCCTGAGGCGCCCCAGGGTGCAGAAGCTGGGAAAAAGCCTGGTGGGTAGCTTGCAGCAGGGGCCCGGAAGCGTGGGGGGTGCTTCAGAGGGGAAGGGAGGTTACTTCCTGAAACAGTGGAGGGGAAGCTGCAACTCAGAGGAAGTCAGCCTATGGGTGTGTGTGGTAGTGGTGGCGGTGGCGGTGGTGGTGGTGGGATTACCATTGAAGGTGCCAGCACAGCATCAGGCCAAGTTGGAACCTCAGACTATAGGACCCTGAGCAAGGCAGAGAAGGCTCATAATGGTTCCAGGATGTGCAGTCCTACTAACCTCCCACTGTTCCCCAGAGAACAGGGAATAAGGAATCTCGTAGAGCCAGGCTGGCTGTCATCTTCACCTGGCCTCTGGACACACACACACATACACACACCAACCCCAGCTAAATTTAGACTCCACTTCTGGGAGGTAAAGCCAGGAGTCAGCGTCAGCCTCTTGATTTAACTCTGGGGCACAGACCTGTCCCTCATCCACTGAGGGCGAATGGGAGCCCTATGCCCAAGGCAGCAGGCAGAGGCTATTAGGTGGGACCTTCTGAGGGGCAAGCGGGTGGCACCCATCCGCAGGACCTGGGCACCGGGGCCTCCCCTCACCAAGCCAGGGAAGAGTCCTGCAGAAAACAGCTCTTTCTCCCTGGGGAAGGCAACGGGCACAGGGCCCACTCCGGGTCCTCACGCTCGCGTGCTGGGTGACGGGAAGTTCGGGTTGGGGCAGAGGGCGCGCCGAGGGGGAGGTGGCTATGGAAGGAGCAGGAGGGCAGAGAAGCCTGCGCGCCGGCGGCCGAGGACGTGACGGCAGC
>NW_012106742.1:279633-291586 GCF_000951045.1 Mandrillus leucophaeus
CAGCCCGACCCCTGGCGGCTGGGAGGGCCCCCTGCACCCAGGTAGCTTCCCACCATCCAGCCCGTGCCGCAGAACACTGACCCCAGGCGACCGTGAGGTCCGCAGCGCGCTCCCTTCCCACCTCGGTCCTGCAGTCAGATGCATGATGTGGGCGTAGGTGAAGCCCCGAAGGCCTAGTCTACGGGGACCCAGGTGGCTCCCCCTACTTCCAGGTTTGGGGCACAGGGCATTCCCTTCGGGCCAGAACCAGAAGCTCTCAGTTCTCTTTCCGGAAAATGACAAGAGCTTTGGAAAGAGGAAGAGGAGAGGCCAGGACTGCAGGGTGTGGAATAGAGGAGTGGAGGTGGGGGTAAGATAACTGGGGGGCACTACTCTTCTCACTATGCTGGTTGCGGAAGTGAGGAGTGCGGAGGCCCAGACGGCTGGTCCAAGGGCTAGCAACCCAATCCAGAAAGAGAAAACCTTCAGAACATACATGACAACGAAGAATCTGTTTAATTAAAACTAAAATGAATGAGTCGTGAAGAGTGGAGAGGGTGAAGTGAATTCCTGCAGTGAGGGAGGGAGGAGGAAGGCTTCCCTGAGACCCAGGAGCACTTTAGACCTGTGGGCTCAGCCAGCAATCACCTTCTCACTCCCTCACTGCCAGGCCTGGGGTTGAGGAAGAGGAATAATTTGACCAGTCAAAGCCCCCATCTGATGCTGCAGCAGGGCCCTGGACAGACAGGAGGGCACATGAAGTGATCTCCCCTACATGTAGGGGAAGCCTACGTCCATGCTAGGTACAAATTCCGAGGCTGTCGGGCCCTTCCACAAAGCACAGTGGTGCTAAGAAGATGCAAAAAGCCTAATAGATAAAAAGACCCATGGCTCTATAACTCCCTAGATCCCCAGCCAGGCCCCAAATAATAACCAACCACACCAAGGGTTTGATATTTTTTTATTAACATATAATAATATATTTAATAAAAAATAGTATCCACTCTGGCTCTCTCCTCCATTGCAAGGGGAAGAGTGGTGAGGAGGGGCTGGCACTGCCCACCCCTAGGCATCCGGACAAGCCCTGCCTCCAGGGCTCCTCTCTATCCCCTGCTTTCCAACAGGCTCTGACCTCCAGACAGACGGTTCAAAGTTACAAGTGCTTTAGGCCCTCCCTTGAGTTCCCCCAGGCCCACCCCTTGTGCAGAATTCAGGGGCCACCTGGACAAACCCCTTGCTTTTTCTCATTCTTGGCATCCTTCATTCATGCTAGAAAGAGGATCTGGGGACAGAGAGCAGAGTCTCTACCTGCCAGGGGGAAGGGAGGAAAGGAACGGTGGTGGGGGATGGGGCCAAGAAGAGGGATGGTGATGAGGTCCCCTCATTGGAGCCGGTCACTGCGGAATGAATCCTCCACAGCAGGATCGGGCAGCAGGGCACAGGGGTCACTCAGCATGTTTAGCCCTTCCAGGCCCAGTGGCTCCATGCGTAGCTCATCTTCTAGCCCAAGCCCTAGCTCCAACCCAGCTGCTGACACCTCAAAGCCAGGCACTCCGGCCAGGGCTGCTGCAATCTCCTTAGAGAAACCTGGAGAGGAGTCCCCTGTGGGTAGAATAGACAGGTGAGGACCCCATGTCCTATAAACTTTTCCAAGACCCCTCAATCTCCTACTCATTAGTGAATCTGTCATTCCCTCCTTCCATTTCCCATCACCAGCCACCCCCACTCACCTGTGAGGATGATGTTAGGCCCTGAGCCATGGCGGGAACAGTGGGTCAAGTTCTGGTGGTTGAGGGTGTGGGGATCCTGAGGGCCACCCATTGGCCCCTCACCCTCTAAAAATCCAGGCCCTTCAGAAAAGCCAGGGGGATCCAGCACCAGGCTGGTTGATGGGCTCTCCATGCTGAACTGCTCCAGCTATGGACACACAGACAAATCTTGAGGAAGTAGGATTTAGAACTGGTATCCTGCCTAGCCCTGCTAACATAACCCCTTTGCCCAGAAATCTTCATCCACCCCAGGAACAGAGGCAATGACAGAGGGAGGTGGCAGCAAGCAGAGCGACAGAAGCGAGCACGGGGCCCGAAGTAAGTATGGGCACCGTACCTGCTGGGCCAGAGCATGTGCATGCCAGGAAGAGAACGGGTCAAGGCAGAAGTCATCAAAGAGCAAGCTGAGCAGAAATAGAGGGGCAGGAGTAGGGTCAAACGCAGGAAGAGAGGAGCCCCAAGCTGGCAGTACTATGTTACCTCCGGGGAGACGAGATCTCCCCACCACCCACCCCACCTAGATCTCCCCATTCACAGTGCACCAGCCATGCCATTCAGGCCCCATTGACCCACCCTCACCCCCTCCCCTGCTTTTGAGCAAGGAGCCTGAGTACTCACATTCCCCAGGTTGAAGTCACTCATTGGCCGGTGGTAAGACTGTTGCCCGTGCCCACTGGGCCCAGGTGGGTACAGTGTCCCGTAATGAGACTGCCTGCCTGGGGGCTGCCCACCTGAGGACTGCACTGAACAAGACTGAGAGGGCAGTCCTGGCTGCTGTAGAGACTTTGGGGTGTGTGGCTGGGTAGGCAGAACCAGACTTGGGGAGCTGTATGGGTATGGGGGCAACCGCTGGTCAGTCGACAGTTTACTGGTATCCAGGGGGACGCCCTGAAAAGAAGTAAAAAGAGGGAAGCTTACCGCTCAGTGTATACCCCAAGAACTCTTAGTCAGGGCTTCCCACCTTCTTTAGCTACAACCACTCCCAAAACAAATGTGACAACATTCTACATTCTCATGGGCATCCCTGGGGTTGAGTGCAGTTACTCAAAAATGGGTATTAGTTGGCAGGGTGTGGTGGCTCATGTCTGTAATCCCAGCACTTTGGGAGGTCCAAGGCGGGTGGATCACCTGAGGTCAGGAGTTCGAGACCAGCCTGGCCAACATGGTGAAACCCCGTCTCTAGTAAAAATACAAAAATTAGCTGGGTATGGTAGCGGGCGTCTGTAGTCCCAGCTACTCAGAAGGCTGAGACAGGAGAATTGCTTGAACCCAGGAAGTGGGAGGTTGCAGTGAGCCGAGATCACACCACTGCACTCCAGCCTGGGCAACAGAGCGAGACTGTCTCAAAAAAAAAAAAAAAAAAGTGCATATCAGAATGAAAGTGATATACTGAGGCTAACACAGGGGTAATTTTAAATCTATTCCATAAGTAAACTATTCTCCTTTTTTGAGACAGGGCCTCACTCTGTTGCCCAGGCTGGAGTACAGTGGTGCAATCATAGTTGGAACTGAAGCCTCAACCTTCCTGGCTCAAGTGATCCTCCCATCTCAGCCTCCCCAGTAGCCAAGACTACAAGCGTGCACGACTGTGCCTGGCTGATTTTTTATTTGTTGTAGAGACTGAGTCTCACCATATTGCCCAGGCTAGTTTTGAACTCCTGGGCTCAAATAATCCTCCCACCTTGGCCTCCCAAAGTGCTGGGATTACAGGCATGAGCCACTGTGCCCAGCCTTAGAAGTAAACCATTCTTAAACCTTGGTACTTGAACTATTTATTGTTAGTAAATAAGGAACTAAGGTTGAGAACTGCTGTTCTATAGCCGTAAAGAGGCCCGAGGGAGTGGGAGAAGAAGGAAGGAAAAGGAGAAAGAAAGGAAGGGAAGTCAAGCTCACTCCACACTCTGGGAACAGAGCCCTTGCTAATCTGGCCTCAGTCTTTCCTACAAAAGCGGGGACCTGAGTAAAGATGGAACATAGATCACACATTCCAGGGACAGCAATGAAGGAGGAAAAGTTGGGCAGAGGAGAGGGAAAAGAACATTTGGATGAAAGAAAAGAGGAGCAGAGATAGCGAACAAGAAGAAAAGGATAGGAAGGGAGACAAGGGCTAAGAATTTCATCTCTGTGGAAAAAGCCCTAAACTAAGAGTTTCGAGTTCTAGTCTCAACTCTCCCTAACTTGCTGGGTAAACTTGGAAAAGACACTTTCCCTCTAGGTCCTACTTTCCTCATCTATTAAGTGAAGGGATTGGGCTCCACAGTAGGAGATTCTCTGATTCTACAAATTCTATGAAATTAGGAGGGGATACAGAGGAGGAGATGGGACAGGATAGAGGCATCAGATAACAGACAGACACGAAATGGATAGGAACAAAGGAGGCAAATAAAAGGAAAGGGTAAGCTACTATTTGTCAAGCATATACCTGGGCTATATGTGGTGCTAAGTATTTTATGTATGTTATTTCATTTGATCCTCATGAACCATCCTTGTTTTAGAAATGAAACTACTGAGGCTTATAGAAACTAAATAACTTGTCCAAGGTGACTGTTAGTAAGAGGTAGAGCCAGGATTTGAAACTAAAAAAGCTTAACCACAGCTTTTGTGTTTGCACTGTGAAGCAAGAGGAGACAAGATGGATAAAAGATGGGGCAGGTGGAGGACAGAGGAATGGAAGGGGATGAGTATAGAGTAGGTATTTGAGGAAAGGAGGGTGGGAGGGAAACAACACGGCAGGAGAAAAGGGAAGGGAGACAGACGTGCAGGGAAGGCAGCCACGCATACCTGAGTGATGGAAGACAAGGTGGGTGACATTGTTGGCGAAAACTGTTTGGGCAGCTGCTGTTGGGACCTTCTGGCGTCGGCTGGGCCCGCGAGCAAACTCAGGGGGCTGAGGGGCACACGGCGGTGGTGGGGGGAGGCCCCAGGGGTAGAAGCAGGGTAAGGGGGGGCGCCCAAAACAGGAGATGAAGTGGAGGAGGAAGAGGAGGAGGAGAGAGCCGGAGCACTGAGTGAGGGGTGGCCCAGGGAGGTGGTGGGTAGTGCATGGCGGGCCAAGGAAGAGGCAGGCAGAGAGGGGTGGCTGTGGGAGCCCTGGAGCTGGGGCTGAGGACTGCTCAGGGAAGCCTGGAGGTTGGGATTGCTTAGGGAGGACTGCAGGGATGGGTGGCTGAGAGGTGAATGAAGTCCTGCAGGCACAGACAAAAAACCAGAGATGCCAACATTACTGATGGGAACTGGGCCCCTTTCCACCCAGAACGGGTAGCAGTGACCAGACTATGAAAGCAGCAACACAACGTCCTCCCTACTCTATCCCTGACAGCACTGCCCATCTGGGGGCTGCCCTTCCTCTTCTTTCTAGGAAACACCACACCTACCAGTTATCACTGGCTGAGAACTGCCGTGAGGGAATCCTGGGGTGCAGAGGTGACAGGCTGGTGTGGGCGGTCACAGCAGGATCTCAGGTGCTCAAACCGCCCTCCCCTTCATCCCTCCAGTCAGGCAGCACCCAGTGGGCACATGGCCAGGACAGCCACTCACCTGGTGCATCATAGCCTGGGCCCAGGCCCATGCCCCCGCTGATGCCCAGGTGAGTCATGGTGTGGGTCAAATTGGAGGTACTGTTGCCCCCACTCAGGCTAGGGTAGGCTGTCTCTTCAGGGTCCAGGGGGGTGGGCAGTGGTGGGGGAAAGTGCAGGTTGGTGAGGTCAGGTAGGGAGCCCCCCGTGTTCATGGCAGGTGGGAGGACAGGCACATTGGCAGGCTGGTCAGGAGATGGAAAGATGCTAGGGGAAGGAGAGAAAAAGAAAGATGTAAATAGGAGTGGGGTGCGGTGGTCAGGGAAGAGCAGAGATCAGTCTTCTACATCTCCCTGTACTTCCTTCCCTCAACTCTCAGCCAACCTCAGGGAATACTTACTTAATTCCAGGGACTTCACAGGACCGAGGTCGGGAAGAGGATGAGGATAGCTGAGGAAAGAAGGAAGAATATGGAAAATGAGGACAGTGCTCAGTGGAGAACCCTGGAAGGCCTGCCCCATTGCAAGGGGATAGCAGAGAGACTAGTGGGTGACACCCGGTGGCCTCCACCTACCTTCTTAGCATCCCATGGCTTCAGCAAATGCTTGTCATCTAGCAAGTTCTCCTCAATAGCAGGTACTTGAAAGAGAAAGACTGGTGATGGGAGAGTTGGAGAAAGAGCCCGTAAGGCAGGACAGGAAGCAGAAGCAGGTGGGAAGGAGTCCTGCTCCCTGAACCTGCACACAATCCCAACACCAGCCCAGAAATTGTTTGGCATCCAGTACCCACAGCAGTGAGGAACACATACCTTTGGGGTCCATTTCACCATCCAGAATACCTGCAAGGGATACAGTGGCGTTGGCTGCAGTGCCCACTTGCCTACCTGCTTTAAATAGCTCCATGGAGGCCAGGCGTGGTGGCTCACACCTGTAATCTCAGCACTTTGGGAGGCCGAGGCAGGTGGATCACGAGGTCACAAGTTCAAGACCAGCCTGGCCAAGATGGTGAAACCCCATCTCTACTAAAAACACAAAAAATTAGCTGGGCGCGGTGGCAGACGCCTGTAACCCCAGCTAGTCAGGAGGCTGAGGCAGGAGAATCACTTGAACTCGGAGGGCGGAGGTTGCAGTGAGCCGAGATCGTGCCATTGCACTCCAGCCTGGGCGACAGAGTGAGACTCCGTCTCAAAAAATAATAATAAATAAATAAATAAATAAATAAATAAATAAATAGCTCCGTGGTTACTCCCAACCCTGGGACAGGGCCACTTACCCCCACGTCGGCTGGGCAGGATGCTGGGAGGTGTGGGGCCTGGGTAGGTATCCTGGGGACTGGGGTTCATCACACTTGTATGAAGGGCAGAGTCAGAGCTTGTCCTATGGGGGGAGCAGGAATGAGCTGACACCAGTGACAGTCTTCCTGGTCCCTAAGCCCTGCCCAGCAAGGGAAAACACTAGCTGGGCTGGAAATGGGGGGTGGTGAGGGAACAGGGCCCCAGAAACTACAGATAAGAGGAGATGTGGCCTAAAGAAGGCAAAGGCCATCACCTGTTAAGTGCAGATGGTAGTCGAAACAACTGCCCCTTCTCTGCAGGGAAATTGCCCCAGGGCATCGTCCTGGGGTAGAAAAACAAAGTCATGAGGAGGAAGGCTGGCAGTGGACAAGAAGGTGGGTATAGGGGTTGGAAAATGTGGGGCAGCCAAGATGGAAGTGAAGATGGCTAGGCACCCAGATCATCCCCTTTTCTTTCTGGTTCTTCTCCTGTTTATGATTGACCCCTCCCCCAGTCAATCTAAGAGAGCTGGAAACTTCTCTCTGCCAGGACCAGCTGAATGGGAATCTTGGAGCCCAGCAGCTCTTCTGGGTATGAGCACTGAAGGTGAGATGGACAAGGGGAGAGTTTCAGAAATCTAAAAGTGCCAGAGCACTACATCTTGCACCCACCTTTGACAGAAGGTCGCCATTTTCACCTGCCCCTCTGCCATTCTCCCCTCCCCCTTACACACACACCCCAAGCTGGCTACAGTTCCCATTGGTTCTGCTCTAGCTGGACTGGGAGGCTTGACCACTCGTGTCAACACGGCCAAGGCTGGACTCTGACCCACCTACTCCAACTGCCTCCACCTCTCTCAGCCCTGGCGTTATAGGAAGAGGTACTGTTGAAACCTTAGCTCAGTAATCCCAGCCCCAACCCAGAAGGGGCAGCTCCCTCCAGAAACACGTCAGAGAGTAGGCAGGAGCTTCCGCCTGCCCTGGACACTTACCTTCGCCAGCTAGACTCTGGGGGAGGAGATAAGTAGGCAGGACTGTAGGGAGAGCTATCAATGTGAACAGCACCAGTTAAGGAAAAAAGTAGAGAGGACAGATGAGATAGAGGCCAGATGAGGAAAGAACAGTAGAGGCAGCAGATAAGTTGTTTTGAGAAACACATACCTTTCTCCTCTTCTATAAGGGACAACGATAGGATCAAAGAATGGAAGAGAAGAAGGGAATCAGGTCTAACGGGGCTGAAAAAATCCAGGAGAATGTCCAGGCAGGACTTCGAGGATACAGGTACACATGTCTCTGAGACTGAAAACTCAGAAATGTGAGGAGAAGGGACGCAATCTCCTTTAGCAAGAGACAAGGAAGGCTGCCTCTGGCAGCAAGCTGATGTGAAGACAGCCAGAGCCAGCCAGAGACAGGGGGCACAGCCTCAGGAGCAAAAACTCCTTATCACAGGAGCAGGTGCTAATGCAGGAGCTATGGTTGTTTTCAGGGAAGCTGGGTAAAGAAGAGCTCCAGGAGAAGGATGGGACTGCACAACACTTCAAGTGCTTCCTATAAGTCCCTGAGGAACCCCATCCCACTACCTTTCAGACACTCCCAAGTCCCCTGTGAAGGATATGTGGCGGGGGTATCGGCGAAGTGGGGACACCATTCTTCGAGGATCTCGCTGCACCCGTTCCACCAGCCCATGGTGCCGTGTGCTTCGAGATGAATCCAAAGGTGAGTGGAGGGGGCTCTGCCAAAAAGGACAGAAGTCAGCAGAGGAAGCAGCCTAAAGAACCTCCACTCCTCCCTGGCTGGTGTCTACTCACCTGGAACTCGGCCAGGCCAGAGCCAATCTGGTTAACATTGGGCAGAGACCCACCATAATGAGAGCTCCTTGTGTATGCCAGTCGCAGTTTTTGGGCCTGTAACTGAGACATGGGGAACAAGTGGGAATGTCAGGAAGGTCCTGAGCACTATTTCCTTCAGTCATCCTTGCCAACTCTGTCACCAGGATATGCTGCTGCTGTCACTGCTTTTAAAATATCTAGGCCAGGCACAGTAACTCACACCTGTAATCCCAGCACTTTGGGAGGCCGAGGTGGGTGTATCACGAGGTCAGGAGATGGAGACCATCCTGGCCAACACAGTGAAACCCCGTCTATACTAAAAATACAAAAAATTAGCTGGGCGTGGTGGCGGGCACCTGTAGTCCCAGCTACTTGGGAGGCTGAGGTAGGAGAATGGCGTGAACCCGGGAGGCAGAGCTTGCAGTGAGCCAAGATCGCGCCACCGTATTCCAGTATGGGTGACAGAGCGAGACGCCATCTCAAAAAAAAAAAAAAATCTAGGCCAGGCACAGTAGCTCACACCTGTAATCCCAGCACTTTGGGAGGCAGAGGTAGGAGGATCGCTTGACCCCAGGTGTTGGAAAGCAGACTGGGCAACACGGTAAGACTCCGTTGCTACAGGAGGATCACTTGAGCCTGGGAGGTAGAGGCTGCAGTGAGACATGTTTATGTCACTCTGCTCCAGCTGCCTGGGTGACAGAGTGAGATCCTGTCTCCAAAAAAAAAGTAAATAAAAATAAAGAAATAATCTGCCAGAAAAAAGGCCAGTGTTGGGGTTTGAAAGGTCCAATGAGATTTGGTGCAAATAACCCACCAGAGCCCATCTGCAGACTGCCCTCATCAATGATATCACTACTGTTTGACATCATCCTGCCAGGCGGAGACAGATATTCTGCTCAAGACCTGTCTCATTTGGCATCACTCTAAGCAGAGTCCCTGAGGGGCTGCCAGGAGCCCCCGGGCTACTCACAAGGGAGAGTGCCTATTAGGAACCTCTGCTTTCTTTCTAGATGCATCCAGGACTAATTGGGTCATTAAGAGGAAGGCTACAGATGGATGTCACAGAGCCATTACTGCCAGCCTTTTTCCTTCCCACTCTGGAGAGGACAGGCTTCTGGGCTCTGCCACTTGCCCAGCCTCAGGAAGGCTACACAAAGCCTGCACCTCCCAAACTAGAACATCCAAGGAATGACAACTCTCCTAGCTGGAAAAACAGCACCAAAACCAAGGGACATTCTTCCACTGAATCCTAAGGCTCCTGAATTGGCAGGGAAGCCTGGAGGAAGAGGGTGGAGAGAGCAGTAGCCCACTCCAGCATGGGCCAGAGCCATCTTCCTGGTCTCATCCTCACTTTGGGGAGATATGTCTGGCATAGACGTCAGACAGCCTGACATGGATTTAGCCTGTGTACAGATATCCTATCTCTGTGAGAGGTGAGCATCTATTTCCAAGGCTCAGCCCCTGCCACCAGCCAAATAAACAGGCCCAGGGCAAGGCCATGGGGAGGAGGGTAGCTGAGGAGGGGCAAGTTCTAAGAGCTTCCAGGGTCACACTCTTGTACAGAAGCCAACATCAGAACTGACGTTCTGTTTCAGGAGGTCAGCCTAGCGAGTTCAGTGGGCACTGTGCTGACCTCTGGACCACTTCAAGACCACTATCAACATATATGGCAACCCCAGTCTCTCAGTGGTATAGCCTCCCATGACCATCTCTGTCTCAAATGAGCCCTCCCACCTGGCCAGATAACAGGCTGAGTCCCAGATCTCTTGTCCCTAGCTCTAGGCTTTTGGGTCCCCTGGCCATGTAAGCCCACTAGACTTTTCTGTGTAGCTGAGAAATTAACCAATAGGAGCAAGGTGGGTAGAGGGGGCCTTTTAAGAGATCAAGGCACCATAAAGAGAAGCCCCAGCTTTTGAGTTTCGCACAGCCTTTCTTTGCACATACAAGCCCTAAGATCCCACCGTGCCTCTGCTAGAATCACAGTCCTGAGGGCAGGGCCTCAAGCTATCAAGATCAGACTCCCATCTTCCTGTCTCTGTCCCCAACATGATGAAAAAGCTCCTGAAGGGGAGCAATCTACAGTTAGATCATAATCCTCACAGTGGTTACAGTGGGTTATGCACACACATGCACGTAAGTGTGCACATGCATGCACAGACACCCTCCCAGATTTGCCTCCCCACCTAACTTCTGACTCCCACAAACTAGGGCACATACTCCCTAGAGACTCAAAGGGGAAAGGATGAGGAAAAAAAAAAAAGACTAACAGAGTCAAGGGGGATACACACAAAAATACAACCAGAGTCACAGTCACAGATGCAACCACAGTCAGACCAGCAGAAAAAGGCTAGAGATGTTGTAGTAACGTTCCATCATCAACCCTTAAATTCCTTCTAGCTCTCTGCCATGAGGAATCACTGCAATACCCTTATTGCAGTTTTTTTAGAAGAATGTGTCCCTAAATTAAGACTGCATACCACCTAGGCGGACTCCCACCCCTTGGTCCCTCTGACATCCAGCCTTGGAAAGCAAGAAATCAAGGCCGGGGGGCTTCAGAGGCAGCCTGGCAGAGGCCTGAAAGTTCTCTCAAGAACTTTCTAGGAATGAATATTCCCTACACATAGAAACCCTCCAAGGCACCCTACACACGGACCCACAAAGCAGCCATCTCCCTAGAAAGCTCAGCAAACCATAGAGTTGCACACAACTTATGGTCGAACGGTTACCCAGTTTTAGGATTCAAAACCCTAACTCTCCTCCGAGGAGGCCAGGACAAAACACCAGGCAATGGACCTCACCTTCATTCACGTCAGGAAACCACAAGAAGTATTTGAAAAAGGAAGCAAAAGGACGGGACGCAGGAGGGGACTTCCTGCCCCACTATACACAGCACCGCTCGTTCAAACCACGCAAGGGGCCCTTTCCCGGGGGCACCAAAGCGCAGAGGGCAGAGGGACCAGTTTGGAGGAGATCACAAACTCAGAGGAGCCAGGTTACAGGCAAGCAGCCCTCCTCCCAGGCCATACTCCAATACCAGGCATGCTTCAGTAGCGTCCTCGAGGGGACTCCGTCAGGGATGCACAAGGACCACTCACCTCCTACCTCCGCCGGACCCATCTCCTCTCTCCGTCCACTCCCGCCTCACGTACTCGGGCCCCCAGTCGCCTCCACACCCCCAACCTCTCCAGTGTTTCGGTCTCCCCCGGCAAAATCCTTCTTCCTGTCCCTCGGCCCTCAACCTGCGCCTCCCAAACGGCGGCGCCCGCGTCCCCTGCCCCGTTCCGCCTCCTTCGCTGCGACGCCCGCCCCCGCCCCGCCTCTCCGGTCTCCGCTCTGTAACTGCTCAGCTCTGCTCGGCTCCCCGGCGCGGCCCCTCACCCGGGTGGAGCCGATGTCCATCATCACCTCCTCGAAGGCCGCCGTCTCCTCGGCCTGACGCTGCTTCTGCAGCGCGATCTTCTCACTAAATTTGCGCGGATTGGAAGCCGAGGCCGAGGCCGTGGCCGAGCCAGGCCCGTTCGCCCCCGACGTCGCCATCTTCCTTCCCCGTCCCTGCCTGCCACCCTTCCAGTACCAGCCGCGGCCTTCG
>NW_012106742.1:292731-294305 GCF_000951045.1 Mandrillus leucophaeus
GCTAAGAAAAGTAGGAGGGGTCCACTCCAAGTGGCAGGGTGCTGAAATGGGCTAGGACCAACAGGACACTGACTCTAGGTTTATGACCTCTACATAGCTGTCCCACAGCAGCTGGGTGCCCACCTCCAGCCTCCCATGTGAGCCTGTCCTTATGTATAGTGTCCAACTTCTGCTTCTAGCAGTCAAGTGTCTTCCCCAATCCTAATGTCCCCTGATCATGTCTCTAGCGACTTGACTATCTCTTGTTTCTTGGGACTGGGGCCAGCCTCTCGTCTGCCCACTTCCCTCTCATTAGTCAGATAGCCCCAAAAGCTCTATCTTTAGCTCCCAGAGAATTTTTTGGTCCTCAGTACTTCCCTTCCCCATTCCTTCCTATTCCCCACAACTGGGGGAGGGAAGGGAGAACAGGGGCACCTGATCATCAATCTCCCCTGCCCCTCTCTTGAAGCACCCTAGATTTGGATGAAGAGCAGGCCAGTGAGTAGGGCAAAGCCTGCTAGGAGCAGGATGACCTTGAGGATCCTTTGTTCAGAACTGGCCAGCTCCTGGGGCAGGATTTCCAGAAAGGTGATATAGAGAAAGGTGCCAGCTGCCATGCCCTCTAGCACAGACTGAGCCAGCTGGTGCAGAGGTCCCGCCGACTCAGCCAGAGCTGCACCCAGCCCGATGCCTAGAGGTGTCATGCATGAGAAGAGGATCCCACAGCCAGCCACCACCTGTGCCCTAAGGTGGCTCTGCAGCAGCCGCAGGGACAGGCTGACAGCCAGGATGCCCTTGTGGAGCAGCAAAGCCAGGCACAGCTCCATCGCCCGAGCCCGGTCTTGCTGTAGCCCCACCGCCAGTCCCTCAAACACAGAGTGGAGGGCCAGGGAGAATACCAGTACACAGGCACGCAAGGCTGAGGGGCTTGCTGGGGCTCCACTCGCCTGTGGAATCCCTGGCCCATCATGCCAATGCTGCGGCCCACCATTCACTGTTCCCAGCAGAGCCCTTGTTTCCTCAAGAGGTGACAGCCCTGACTGCTCCTTGTAAGCCAGTGTGATCTGCTCCATCACCAGGACCAGGAAGAAGCCCATGGCCAGGATGAACTCTTGCAGCGGGAACTGGAGCTGTGGGCAGAAGCGGCAGCAAAACGTTCAGGGAAGGAAGAGTGAGATGCAAAATCTGGTGGAAGCCCAGTTACACAGACTTAGGGTCCCACACAGATACAGGGCTACTCTTGGTCACACAAAGATAGAGTGAATTGGTAACACTGATACAGAATGATACACACACACAGATTATGGTGTCACTCACAGTGTTACATGTAGACCAAAGTTTCTCAGCTTTGGAACTATTAACATTTTTGGGCCAGCTGCGGTGGCTCATGCCTATAATCTCAGCACTTTGGGAGACCAAAGCAGGCACATCACTTGAGCCCAGGAGTTTGAGACCAGCCTGGCCAACATGGTGAAACACCATCTCTACTAAAAATACAAAAATTAAGGCCGGGCGCGGTGGCTCAAGCCTGTAATCCCAGCACTTTGGGAGGCCGAGACGGGCGGATCACGAGGTCAGGAGATCGAGACCATCCT
>NW_012106742.1:302310-302678 GCF_000951045.1 Mandrillus leucophaeus
GCCTCAGCGAGCACCGCGAACCCGGCCCCAGCCTAGCCCTGACCTGTTGAGCGCGGGGGCCGCCGGGAATTGTAGTTTGTTTACGAGACTCCTTCACATCTCCAGTCACGCAGCACCGGGAGGAAACGGACTCCACTTCCCAGCAGCCCTGCTGACTCCGGAAACTGGGGACTTCGCTCCACCCTCTCGGCTACTCCCTGAGAGGGGCAAGCTGGGAAGAGTAGTTCTAAATTAGTCCTGAGACTACGAACGGAAAGGGGAGAGGAATTAGAGAGTAAAGGAAGAGCGAGGGGAGCGGAGAGGAGGGGGACCGGGAAAGAAGTACCAAGACACAAAGGAGGAAAAATTTGGTTATCTTCAAGGAAGAG
>NW_012106742.1:307058-308670 GCF_000951045.1 Mandrillus leucophaeus
AGCTGAGATCCGGCCACCGCACTCCAGCCTGGGCGACAGACAGAGCGAGACTCCGTCTCAAAAAAAAAAAAATACAAAAATTAGCAGGGTGTGGTGGTGGATGCCTGTAATCCCAGTTACTCGGGAGGCTGAGCCAGGAGAATCACTTGAACCCCGGAGGCAGAGGTTGCAGTGAGTCAAGATTGTGCCACTGCACTCCAGCCTGGGCAACAGAGCAAGACTCTTTCTCAAAACAAACAAACAAGCAAACAAACAAACAAAAACACATTTTGGGCCAGATAATTCTGTCATGGGAGCTGTCTTGTGCACTGTAGATTAATAGCATTTCTGATCTCTACCTACCAAATGCCAACAGCAGGCACAATGTTCCCTCTATCCCCCTCCCCACTGTGACAACTAAAAATATCCCTAGACTGTTTCCTGAGGGGCAAAGCCACACTCCTAGTTGAGAGTCATGGATGTAGACATACATGAAATGGTCACACATTGGCCCACCTCCCCAAATACATAGAGCCACATATCACAGGACATTCAGGCTTATACGCAGTCACACGGAGACACAGGTCACTCAGTCACAGACACAAAGGATTACATCCAGTGCCACTTCCTCAGTTTTAGGGGAAAAAAGACAGGAAAGAGCCCAGGATGACTTTCCTGCCCCACTATCCAACGGCCTCAGTTTTTCCTACAATAAACCAAGTCGTGTGCCGTGGACTTGATCATTCCTCACAGCCCACTTCCTTAGGCCAAGGCCTAAAAAGGTCAGCAACACCAGGACCCAGGGAATCACCTCCTATCCTTCTCAGGCCTACAGAGACCTCTATCTCCAGCCCTTTAGGAAAGTGGTGAGACAGTGAAGATGATTCTTGGAGCACTTGCTGGTAGCTAGAACTGAGAACCCACAGAGAAAGTCACACACCTGAGAAAAAATGTCTTACTGTCTCAAAGGGCATGTAGGGGTCACACAGGGAATGGGGAAGGGGGAGGGAACACAGAAAGAATTATGCCCCATAACCAAAAATCACTATTCATATCACATGCCAAAAGCGTTCCACAAAGTCACGGAGTGGCACATGAATCGATCTCCACAAACCAACACTCTTAGAGGTGTGTGATTTCCCTCCCGCATGTCACATGTCCAGGTCAGCGCTCACCGTCACGTGCAAGGCTGCCAGGGCCTCATCTATGGCAGCCAAGTAGTCAGGCAGCAGGTCCAGGAGACAGGTGGCCAAAAAGACGCCCCCCGCAAAACAGCTTACTAGGCTCAGCGCTTTCTGGCGGGAAGCTGGGTAGGGGTTAAGCACAGAGGAGAATGAGCAAACAAACCCCCTCCAGGGCCCACCACCCCAACCCAAACAATGGCTACCCTTGCCTTTCCCTCCTCCTTTGGTCACTCCCCACAGCCCCAGAGCCCTCCCTAAGCCAAGCATTCATAGGAGTGTGGGGAAAAGGAGAGGTTTACCTGAGGCTTCATGGTTAGCTCCTGGCCGGCGCAGCACACAGATGGGCACCAGGCTGCAGAGGAGGGTGAGCACCAGCAGCAGCACCAGGGCCCCCAACTTCACCTCCAGCCCCACAGGCACTGGAGGCTCTGAAGCTACCGCCTCTGGGC
>NW_012106742.1:308720-316629 GCF_000951045.1 Mandrillus leucophaeus
CCACAAACCAACACTCTTAGAGGTGTGTGATTTCCCTCCCGCATGTCACATGTCCAGGTCAGCGCTCACCGTCACGTGCAAGGCTGCCAGGGCCTCATCTATGGCAGCCAAGTAGTCAGGCAGCAGGTCCAGGAGACAGGTGGCCAAAAAGACGCCCCCCGCAAAACAGCTTACTAGGCTCAGCGCTTTCTGGCGGGAAGCTGGGTAGGGGTTAAGCACAGAGGAGAATGAGCAAACAAACCCCCTCCAGGGCCCACCACCCCAACCCAAACAATGGCTACCCTTGCCTTTCCCTCCTCCTTTGGTCACTCCCCACAGCCCCAGAGCCCTCCCTAAGCCAAGCATTCATAGGAGTGTGGGGAAAAGGAGAGGTTTACCTGAGGCTTCATGGTTAGCTCCTGGCCGGCGCAGCACACAGATGGGCACCAGGCTGCAGAGGAGGGTGAGCACCAGCAGCAGCACCAGGGCCCCCAACTTCACCTCCAGCCCCACAGGCACTGGAGGCTCTGAAGCTACCGCCTCTGGGCGCCACACCAGGAGCTCTGGCTCTCCCCAGGGCCCCATGGTGCTGCTGGTAGCTCCAGTGACTCTCAGACCTAGGAAGACAGACCACAGTGGGTGGGGAAAAATCATGCAAGGGAAGATGGGGCAAGGAATGGAGAAGCTTGGTCAGCAGAGGGCAGCTCCCTGGCCCCAGCCACTTTGTGACCTTCCCCAACCCAGGGTGACTCATCTACTCCTGTACCAGGAACATTCCTCTCTTCTCACACTTTCTTTCCCAAGTGACTTATTCAGGGAGACTGCAAGGGGGAAACCTAGGCCTGAGAAAGGCTGTATGGGTATCTCATCACCCTTTCACCTGGCGCCCCCAGCGAACTAGGAAACTAGGAGCCGCCTCCAAATAGGACCTGGAGCTGGAGTTCCCCTAAGGAATGTAGAGGCCAGGTCCCCAACTCCCGAACGGAGTGGGTGAAGCCAAAAAGGCTGGGGCTGTGCAGAGATGTCATGGGTATCTTCGTGGGTCGCCTGGACAGGGTAAGTTTGGGTGCTGGATCGCTCCATCGTTCCCCTTTTCCCAGCGTAGAGAGCAAGCGCTTCAGGCCCCAGGCTGGGACCTAGAGGCAGATAGCCAAGGAGAGGGGCCCTAAGAGTCTGCGGTCCCGGGACGGACTAAGGCGACACTGAGGGCGGTGCCTGAAAGTCCGGGCTCCAGGAGGCGGGGTGCGAGGCCGCCAGCGTCGCGGGAAGCAGATGAAGAATGCGTGAACTGGGACTCCTGCTCCCGGGCCCGGGGAGGCCTGGGCAGCCCGACCTGGACCCCGCTCCCAGGGAGCCCGCACTCACCTCCCGAGGGTCTCACTACATGGTCTTCGCGCGCTTCCGGCCTAGAGTCGGGAATTCCCGCCCCCTCGCATAGCTCCCCCCTCCCCCACAGAAGCCGCGTACCCACGCCCGACTGCCAATGGCAGCGCCGAGTGGGCGGGGACAGACCGGGAGTGACGTGAGTTAGTAGCAATCAGAGACCGGGAGCGGGAGCGGGCGGAGCAGACGACGAGAGGAGAGTGAGCGAGAGCGAGGGCGGAGATTAGGAAAAGGACCTCGGGGCTGGTGCCCTGGTGCGCAACTGTGGAAGACTGACGGGCCGGAGCGGGCCGGTCAACAAAGGCTTTGATTATATGGATATTTTTAAAAGAGGGAGACCCCGCACTGTCAAGTCTTCCGGCCCACATCTGAAGACATGTTCCTGGCCTTGGGCCAAAGTCTCATCTGTCTCTCAGAAGGCTCTGACACCCCGTCAGTGCCTCTTGGTGCCCAAGGGAAGGCATTCCCTTCTTGTCACCAATTTCCTTGCCTGCTTTCCCTCGCCAGCACCCACAACAAGGAAAAAGACAAAGCAGAATTGGAAAGCGGGGAAAGCAAAGAGAGAGGGTATGTTTTGAAAATCATCTCTTCTCGACTACTCCTGACACTCAGTGCAGCCTCCACCTTCTCCAGGTGGGTGGGGACGTGGTGGGACCGGAATGCGGGGTGCTGAAGCCACGCCCAGGGAAGAGCCCCCAGCGCATTCCAGGCTACCTGCGCACCGCGCCTGCGGGCATCTGGCCAGCTCTCCCACCTGATCTCCAGCCCAGCTCCCGCCACCCTCGCCGGTCTGCTTGCTGTTTGCTGTTCCTTGAATGCCCCAAGGTAGTTGTTTCAGCTCAGGACTTTCACCGTTTCCTCAACCTGGATTCTCGTGACTCGCAACCCTGTGCTATGAGAATCCTCTTCTAGCCTCAAGGGACGGTAAAGACAAAAGAAAATTTAAAAAGGGGGCCAAGCTATTCTTTTATGCAAAGGTGAAAAAAGCTTCATTGCCTAAAGAAGGAGATGGGATCTTGCTTCCTACAGCAAAATTAATTTTAAAAAAAGAAAGAAAGAAAGAAAAAAAAGAACAGTGTAATGCTTCTCACAAGGCTCCAGAAACGAAGCCCAGTAATTCCTTAAGTAAAAGAAGAATGTGAAGACTTCTTAAGGAGCTGGGCGCGGTGGTCCACGCCTGTAATCCCAGCATTTTGGAAGGCCGAGGAGGGTGGATCACCTGAGGTCAGAAGTTCAAGACCAGCCTGGTCAACATGGTGAAACCCCGTCTGACTAAATATACAAAAATTAGCCGGTCATGGTGGCGGACGCCTGTAATCCCAGCTACTTGGGAGGCTGAGGCTGAAGCAGGAGAATCGCTTGAACCCGGGAGCCGGAGGTTGCAGTGAGCCAAGATCTCGCCACCGCACTCCAGCCTGGGCGACAGAGCGAGACTCCCCGTCTCAAAACAAACAAACAAACAAACAAAAAATTGGCCGGGCGCGGTGGCTCACGCCTGTAATACCAGCACTTTGGGAGGCCGAGGCGGGCGGATCGCGAGGTCCGGAGATCCAGACCATCCTGGCTAACGTGGTGAAACCCCCGTCTCTACTAAAAAAAAAAAAAATACAAAAAAATTAGCTGGGTGTGGTGGCGGGCGCCTGTAGTCCCAGCTACTTGGGAGGCTGAGGCAGGAGAATGGCTTGAACACGGGAGGCGGAGCTTGCAGTAAGCAGAGACCGTGGACCACTGCACTCCAGCCTGGGCGATAGAGCGAGACTCCGTCTCAAAAAAAAAAAAAAAAAATTATTCGTAATTGGTAACATTAACAAGGAATTATGACTGGAGGGGTCAGGAAACCTGGACTCTGGTCCAAGCTCTACATTTATAGTTGTCAAATATATACATATATATATACACACACAGATATGTCATATATGACTAATAATTGTATATATTTATGGTGTACAACATGATGTTTTGAAATATATGTACATTGGGGCTGGGCGCGGTGGCTCACGCCTGTAATCGCAGCACTTTGGGAGGCCGAGGCGGGTGGATCACGAGGTCAGGAGATCAGGATCATCCTGGCTAACACGGTGAAACCTCGTCTCTACTAAAAATACAAAAAATTAGCCGGCCGTGGTGGCAGGTGCCTGTAGTCCCAGCAACTCGGAGGCTGAGACAGGAGAATGGCGTGAACCCGGGACGCGGAGCTTGCAGTGAACCGAGATCTTGCCACTGCACTCCAGCCTGGGCGACAGAGCGAGACTCCGTCTCAAAAGAGAAAAAAACAAAAACAAAAACTTGTCAGCTCTATTTGCTGTAAGAACTATATGAGTAACATGAAAATGCCTGACTAGACCCTGTTCCTGTTTTTACTCTTAGCTCGTTCAAATCTTCATGAGGATAATTAACAGCAGTTTGAGTTCTGGGATTCACACTCCAAACTACTGTTTTACTCGCCCAGCTACCCTTTTCTGAAATACTACTGGAAAACCATACCTGTATCAGTTAACCTCCATTATTTTATTTGAAGTGAATTCCTGGACCATGAGACATTAGACCAAAGCTAAAAATAAAAATAAAAAAATCAATCAACCCTGAGTTTTGGTATTACTGCTTTCAAGTCATGGATCTGCCTCCTCATAGGTAAAATCTGCAAAATATTACCCGCCGTGTGTGCCTCAGAACCGTTATGGATTAAGGAAGAGAACAATGTTTATGAAAACGTTTTGTAAATTATACAAATGTGGGACATAATGTTCCTGGTAACTGTATGCAAACAATAAGACAACAAAACAAACGCAAAAGCCTTTTTAACTTGTTGCAGTTTTCCTGCCCGGTGTCCCCTCCGCGAATGAGCAGCGTGCAGCGAGCATGTGCGCGCAGTTGCGGTTCTCCATCAACGCCACACTGCTCGGCCTGCGGACGGGGAAACCTGCCATCGTGCGCCTGCGGCCTGCCGAGCGAGGCTCACCGTTCCACTGGGGTCAGTGGGCTATTGACTCCCCGCCTGGGTGAAACCGGAGCTTCCGAGTCACGTGGCGCGCGAAGACAAACCAGGCTGCTCAGGGTTTCCCGTAGCTTTCCCCCAGCTTCCTGGCGATTCATATTCTGGCGCTTACCCCTCCCTTTGGTCCGGCGGAACCCAATCCCCGCCTGACAAGTAAGTCCCGCCGGCCGGACGCGGTGGCGCGCGCCTGTGGTCCCAGCTGCTCAAGGTGCTGAGGCGGGAGAATCACCTGAGCCCGGGAGGTCGGGGGCTGCACGGAACCGTGATCGCACCACCGCACTCCAGCCTGGGCAACTAAGCGAGACCCTGCCTCCAAAAATAAGAATAAAGAAAAAAAAAAAAAAAAGAACTGCGGCCCCATTGGCCTGACTCTCCTGAACAGCCTAGCTGTCTCCGACCAGTTACGGAGGAGGCGGCCTTGAGAGGGTAGTGCCCATTGGCTCGATGTCCTGCCCTTCCGAAACCTAAGTCTTTAGCTTCCAATCAGGACTCAGCTTTGGGAAGAGCGCCACGCGGTGGGCGAGACGATGCCCCAGTATATCCGCAGGTCTTTTGACTCTTTCCGCCTTTGTTTACAACCCTGTTGTGATCTCCCTGTTGAAAAAGCGAGGGCTAGAGAACAGGCATTCAAATATCCTGTGCTCCAGTCACAGCCTTTTCTATTCTTCCGCTAGGAGACACCAAACCCTGGGGAAGATTTACTATAGCTAAGAGAAAACTGAAGCAGAAAGGGCGCGGCTACCTACTTCTTAAATTCCGTTTGTGGACCCTCAGACTCTTAGTCCCCTACTCCCAGATACAGCGGCCCTACCGTGGCTCCTGGCAAGGTGGCACCCACTTTTGTAGTGTAAGGATGGGGGCGGGGTTTGGCTGGGCAGGTCCAGGATACGAGATCCTGGAAGAAAGAAAAGGTGGTGTGTTTGGGGCGGTCAACGGGCTACGCTGGCTTGACAGGGCTGGACTCTTCAGAACAGGTAATGCTTGGGGGGCCTGTTTGTCTGAACCTGAGGGATAGGGCTGAAGGTGAAATATCCAGGGGACAGGTGAGGGGGCTTGCTAGTGAGAAAGCGCGGGGGGCGGGGGAGCGGGGATAATAGAAGAGGGAGCAGAGGAGCCCAGAAACTGTAGGGTGTAGGAAGCAGCCATCATTCCCTTTCTGCAACCCTCCGTCTCACACACCTTCCTGCAGAAGCATGGATCTCGGTATCCCTGACCTGCTGGACGGGTGGCTGGAGCCCCCAGAGGATATCTTCTCGACAGGATCCGTCCTGGAGCTGGGACTCCACTGCCCCCCTCCAGAGGTTCCGGTGACTAGGCTACAGGAACAGGGACTGCAAGGCTGGAAGTCCGGTGGGGACCATGGCTGTGTGAGTGTGACGAGTGGGAGTTGGGGTGGGGTTGAGACACAACTCTGTTGTAAGAGGCTTCAGCTCCCACTTGGAGACAGGTCTGAAAACAGACCACCCCGAAAATAGATGTAAGTTGTATAATAACTATCTCCATGCCCAAGAAATGAATGGACTGAAAATGAAGCATAAGGCTGACGTCAGGTAGGACTTCCAAAATTCTTCCCCGCACATATATATAACCTTTTCCTACTGTAGGGCCTTCAAGAGAGTGAGCCTGAAGATTTCTTGAAGCTTTTCATTGATCCCAATGAGGTGTACCGCTCAGAAGCATCTCCTGGCAATGACAGTGGCACCTCTGAGGACCCCTGCCGTCCAGACAGTCCCCCTGCCCCCAGGGCAACCAGTTCTCCTACGCTCTATGAAGTTGTCTATGAGGCAGGGGCCCTGGAGAGGATGCAGGGGGAAACTGGGCCAACTGTAGGCCTCATCTCCATCCAGCTAGGTCAGTGTTCTTTGTGGGAAGGGGAAAATGTCCCTTCGAGACTGGCCCTAACCATGGGGTTAAGGGGGTTTACCCAACCTGTGCCACTACCCAGGCCCTGCTGCTGTCAGGGTCCCTAAGTATCCTTTCTCCCAGCTACCTGTTTTCTACTCCAGATCAGTGGAGCCCAGCATTTATGGTACCTGATTCCTGCATGGTCAGTGAGCTGCCCTTTGATGCTCATGCCCACATCTTGCCCAGAGCAGGCACCTTAGCCCCAGTGCCTTGTACAACCCTGGTGAGTCTTGGTGTCAGCCAGAACCACTACTCCTTGATACATATGTAGTCACACAGACAGGGCAAAGGGATGAGGGAATGGAAACTGATGATGAACTGTCTTTGCCCCAGTTTTTGTGGCATTGGGCCTGAAGACCAAGGACATGAACAGTTGAACAATTTTTTATTTTTTGAGCCAGGGTCTTACTCTGTCGTCCAGGCTGGAGTGCAGTGGTGCAGTCATGGCTCACTGCATCCTCAATGTCTTGGGCTCAAGCAATCCTCCCACCTCAGCCTCCTGAGTAGCTGGGACTACAGGTGTGTGCCACGTCTGGCTAATTTTGGTAGAGATGGGGTTTTGAGGTTTCGCCATGTTGCCCAGGCTCAGGCTCGTCTGAATCTCCTGAGTTCAAGCGATCTCCCTGCCTCAGCCTCCCAAAGTGATGGGATTACAGGCATGAGCCACGGTGCCCGGCCAACATGAACAATATGGAGTCTCACTCTGTCACCCAGGCTGGAGTGCAGTGGCGCGATCTCAGCTCAACTGCAACCTCCGCCTCCTGGGTTCAAGTGATTCACCTGCCTTAGCCTCCCAAGTAGCTGGGACTACAGGTGCCTGCCACCACACCTGGCTAATTTTTGTATTTGTAGTAGAGACGGGGTTTCACCATATTGGCCAGACTGGTCTTGAACTCCTGACTTTGTGATCCGCCTGCCTCAGCCTCCCAAAGTGCTGGGATTACAGGTGTGAGCCACCGTGCCCAGCCCAACATGAACAATTTTAAAAGCAGGAAAGGACAAGAGAGAGAGAACCCTTGTGGGTAAGGTAGCAACAACTCAGTTAAGGTGGGGTGAGGGAATCTGGGGACAGGGCTCAGGAGAAAGCCCAGACTTTGTGTGCATTGTATTCTTAGCCAGAGCCATTATCTTGGCCTTGGGTCAGGACACAGAAATGGACAGGCCACCTGGGAATCCCAACTGGTTATAGGTACAGGAAGGAAGAAAAGCAATAGCAGCAATGTTTCCACTGGAACAGTTGCCCAGGAGGCACCCACTGGCTAGTGCTACAGTGTAGCAGAGGTATCACATTAGATGCTTTCTCAAGGCCGGCTGGGCAGAGTCCAAGGCCAGGTAAAGAGGAGGCTGTGCTCAGATCACTGTTCCTCCCTTTCCTCTGAAAATTACTCCTTGTACCCAAAAGGCAGGGACCAGGTCCTAGCCTCTCTTCAAATCTGCAGTTGAAGCTGGGACCAAAAGCCAAGTTAAGCATCTTAGAATCTTTTTTTTTTAAAAAAAACAGAGTCTCTCTATGTCACTAGGCTGGAGTACAATGGTGCCATCTCAGCTCACTGCAACCTCTGCCTCCCAGGTTCAAGCGATTCTCCTGCCTCAGCCTCCTGAGTAGCTGGGACCACAGGCTCGTGCCACCATGCCCAGCTAATTTTT
>NW_012106742.1:317054-332721 GCF_000951045.1 Mandrillus leucophaeus
CCATGTTGGCCAGGCTGGTCTCAAACTTCTGACCTCAGGTAATCCGCCCACCTTGGCATCCCAAAGTGCTGGAATTACAGGCGTGAGCCACCGTGCCCGGCCACATACATCTTTCAAAAAGAAATACTAGTGAGAAAGTCAAGTTACTCAGTTGATGGGCTCAGGTTCACCACCAGCACCATCTACTCTCCCTACATCTCTCGTGATTTGCTGTGAGACGTATGGCTGCCTTTGGGAAGCTTCATATGAGAGGGGACAGAACCTTAGTCTGGGAAGCGGAGCTCAGACCCTAGGGGAGAATAGGCCACTGCCCCAGGGAATTCCCTGTGGTTGACATGCAACTGAATAACACACTCTGCTAAATGGAAGTTAATGGCTGAAAGTGAATCATGTGCTTGCTGTAAGGAAATTATGTAAACTTCACTGTAGTGAGTTCTTTCAGGTTCTCTTGGGTATGGGGAGACATGGACCAGAATAAGCCTTCCCTAGCTTGCTCAGAGTGCCAAGGTCCTAAGTCTCTGGGTGAAGGATATGACAATACCCTCCTCTCTCCCTTCTTGGCCTCAGGAAGTCCCTTTGGCTCGATCTAGAACCTGTTGGAATGAAGGTCTCTGCCCCTCACCTCACCTCTAGATTAAAGTTGTCTCCCAGTGCAAATAGGAAGCACTCTCCAGAAGGCATGTAGAGGGAGTAGCCTGGGTGTTGCAAATGGGATGACCCCCTCCTCAATCCTATTGCATCTTCTCCTGCCCCTACCCCCAGCTGCCCTGTCAAACCCTGTTCCTGACGGATGAGGAGAAGCGTCTGCTGGGGCAGGAAGGGGTTTCTCTGCCCTCTCACCTGCCCCTCACCAAGGTAACATGCTTCCCCTAAGGGTATCCCAACCCAGGGGCCTCACTATGACCCTGGCCAATATCCCAGGAGAAGCACTGGGGAGTTGGGGGCAGGTGAAGGACCCAGGACTCACACATCCTGGGCCTCCAGGCAGAGGAGAGGGTCCTCAAGAAGGTCAGGAGGAAAATCCGTAACAAGCAGTCAGCTCAGGACAGTCGGCGGCGGAAGAAGGAGTACATTGATGGGCTGGAGAGCAGGTATGCCTGGGTTATTTCTGGCTTCCTGTGGGCCATGTCTGGGCCCCTTCCTCACCACGGCAGGGAAAATAAGGGACTCAGGTTGCTGAGCCTTGTCCTACCTCCTCACACTGTAGGGTGGCAGCCTGTTCTGCACAGAACCAAGAATTACAGAAAAAAGTCCAGGAGCTGGAGAGGCACAATATGTGAGTGAAAGCATTGTGTGTGTGTGTGTTTTTTGAAGGCGGGTACAGCACACAGGGGCGCCATTCTTGGCTCCGGGTACCCAGAAGATACTAACTCTTCATTCCTCCTTTCCCAGCTCCTTGGTAGCTCAGCTCCGCCAGCTGCAGACGCTAATTGCTCAAACTTCCAACAAAGCCGCCCAGACCAGCACTTGTGTTCTGGTACCATTAGTCTATCTACTCCCATCTGCCCCCACGTCCACCATCTTCCCCCACACTTCTATCCTTATACCCCGACTACCCAGCCAGATCTACTTCCCACATCCGATAACCCCAGCTGGCCTCCATTCACTCTGCCCCCTACTCCCTTCCTCTGTTCCTCTTGCTTCCTCCCAGATTCTTCTTTTTTCCCTGGCTCTCATCATCCTGCCCAGCTTCAGTCCATTCCAGGGTCGACCAGAAGCTGGGCCTGAGGATTACCAGCCTCACGGAGGTGAGAGGCAAGGGCAGGGAGCAACCCCTGGCTGAGCAAGGGATGGGGACTGTGTTCTCCAAGGTCGTTAAGAAGCAAGAAGGAGGTCCTGTCCTGTCTAGGGTCTCCCACCCAGGGGAGCACTCTACTACTGCCTTCTTTCCTTCACCTCACAGTGACTTCCAGAAATATCCTGACCCACAAGGACATAACAGAAAATCTGGAGACCCAAGTGGTAGAGTCCAGACTGAGGGAGCCACCTGCAGCCAAGGATGCAAATGACTCAACAAGGACACTGCTTGAGAAGATGGGAGGGAAGCCAAGACCCAGTGGGCGCATCGGAACCGTGCTGCATGCAGATGAGATGTGAGCTGGAACAGACCTTCCTGGCCCACTTGCTGATCACAAGAAGGAATCCTGGGATTCCTACTTAGGTGTCTGCCCTCAGGAATCCAAATCACTTCAGGACACCCCAAGAGATGTCTTTAGTCTCTCTCTGCCTGAGGCCCAGTCTGCATTTGTTTGCATATATGAGAGGGTACCTCAAATACTTTTGTTATGTATCTATGATTTTATTTCTTCTTTGGGGATAGGGTTGAGGGGAAATAAGTTTTGAGTGATAAATAAACGTTTTAACTGAAATTGTATCCCAGAAGTCTGATATAAGTAGTAGAAGAGGGGGAAAACAAGGGAGAAGTGGTGGGGAAGACTTGATAGATTAGGGCCTTAAGTAGCCACCTCCTTTCCCTCTCTGCCCCCATGACTTCCTGCTCCAAGTTACAGAAGGGAAGGAAACCATTTTACTCTTTTTATTCTGCTCATTAATGATCTGAAAGAAGAGGACGGGGAAAAGGGGATTCCACCACAAGGCTCCAAAGAACCAAGAGTGCAAATCAGTCCATTTCACTTTCACTGTCTGAGATTGGGTCTCTAAGACCCAGGATAAAAGGGTAGAATGTAGCTATATGGACTCAATTTGCTTCCGGACCTTTTCCAGAGCCTTTCTGTCCAGTTGTCGCTGACGAATGATGACAAGACAAGCGAAGATCAGGGCCACAAACACAACAGCCCCTTCAAACTTCCAGAATAAGTGTTGTTCCATCAAAGCTGAGCGGCAGCTGAGGGCAGGAAGGAATAGTTATTCCCAGGGAAGGCCAGACAGCTTCTCCCTCTAATCTCCCTTCTACTTCAGCCTAGCCAGGATATATTCAAGAGGAAATCAGAGCCAGGCTTCTGTTGTGTGTATAGTACATAAATCCCTCTCAAATAGATCATTTAATTTATTCTCTGGATAAGCAGAGCTAGTATTAACCAATTTTACTGATGAGAAAATATGGCCAATAACATAGTGCTGAGGAATAGAGCTGGAACTTGGGTTCAAGTAATTTGGCTCCAAATCCTGTCTTCCTTGTTTCTTATTTTTGAGATGGTGTCTCGTTCTGTCACCCAGACTGGAGTACAGTGGTGTGACCTTGGCTCACTGAGGTCACACCACTCCCCTGCCCAGGTTTAACCAGTTCTCTGCCTCAGCCTCCCAAGTAGCTGGGATTACAGGTGCCTGCCATCATGCCCGGCTAATTTTTGAATTTTTAATAGAGACGGGGTTTCACCATCTTGGCCAGCCGGTATTGAACTCCTGACCTCGTGATCCACCCGCCTCAGTCTCCCAAAGTGCTGGGATTACAGGTGTGAGCTACCCCTCCCGGCCTTTTTTTGTTTGTTTGTTTTGAGACACAGTCTCGCTCCATCGCCCAGGCTGGCGTGCAGTGGCATGATCTTGGCTCACTTTAACCTCTGCCTCTTAGGTTCAAGCGATTCTCCCTGCCTCAGCCTCCCGAGTAGCTGGGATTATGGGCACCCACCACCACACCGGCTAATTTTTGTATTTTTAGTAGAGATGGGGTTTCACCACGTTGGCCAGGCTGATCTTGAACTCCTGACTTTAGGTGATCTGTTAGCCTCAGCCTCCCAAAGTGCTGGGATTATAGGTGTGAGCCCGGCCACCTCTTCTTTCAAATATTCCATGCTACTGCCAGACCAGGGGAAAAGGTGGGACCATCCATCTAAAGTCATAGGAGCAAAGGAGGTAATCCAGAGAAGAGAAACAGCACTCACCTTTTGAACTCAATTCTCTTAGATGAGCTGCATGTGATTTTCTCTACATACCCTGTGGGACCACACTCAGGGGTAGTTTTCTGCCAGGAGAAAAGGAGCAAAGTACATGTTAGGAAGGGGCAACAGGAAAAACAAAAAGGCTGCCATTCAGAAGGTGCAGGTGCCCAACTATTATGGTTTGGAGTGGTAGGCAACAGAGAGCTAATGAAAGAGTTCTGATGCGGATGGTGGAGGTGGTGGCTGCATGTTAGAACACTTCAGAGGCAACAATCTAGGAGAGGCAAGCATACATTCCATTCCAGAGCCTACTATACTAAAAGTGAATAAAACATAGTTATCATCTGAGGCCAGGCGCGGTGGCTCACGCCTGTAATCCCAGCACTTTGGAATGCTGAGGCAGGCAGATCATAGAGTGAGGAGTTAAGAGACCAGCCTGGCCAACATAGTGAAACCCGAGTCTACCAAAAATACAAAAATTAGCCAAGCAAGGTGGAACGCGCCTTCAGTCCCAGGTAGCTACTCGGGAGGCTGAGGCAGGAGAATTGCTTGAACCCGGGAGGTGGAGGTCGTGGTGAGCCGAGACCACGCCACTGCACTCCAGCCTGGGCAACAGAGTGAGACTCCATCTCAAAAACAAACAAACAAACAAAAAAACCATAGTTATCAGTTGAATACTGCCATTAGCTTGGAAAGAAAGGGGCACATTTTCAGGGGAAAGGCAAGTACAGATTTGGACATACACTGAGACCGCAAGAAGAAAGAAAAAAAGATGATGCAAAGGCAGCTTAATAAGACTTGGATGTTAAGATGTTGCTTAAGTGTTTGCTTGGATGTCCAAAAAAAAAAAAAAAAAAGGCGGGGGGGTAGAGAAACAGATACTCACAGCCTGGAAATTAGAGCATGGAGAGCACTCTGTTGTTACCACAAACTCTTCCACCAGCCAGCATGGCAAATTTGAGGTGCTCGCTGAAAGGAAAGATAAATGCCAATCCCAGACCATTCAGAAAACATTTCTCCCAAAGGCTCTGCCCATCCAAATTCCCGGCACAGCGCTTGCCCTCATTCTATGTGGTGCCGCCCTTTTCCACCTGTGCTCTTGGTATATGGGGAAGATACTAAAACCAAAAACAAACGACGGAAGTGTCGGGTTCCCAGACAATCACCCACCTGACAGCTTCTCCTCCTGCACGGGAGCCTCTGCTTGACTGTAGCGGAGTGGGCGGAAGGGACGAAAGTCAAAATCCAGAAAATAGGGCACCCCCTCCTGCGCTGTCCATGGATAAGGTCTCCCCCCAACCCCGGGGCCAGGAGCGATCCTGTCCTCCAGTGACCTCCTTTTCCCTCCCCTTACCCCCTCCTTACCAGAGCTTTAAGGTGAAAGCACAGAGCAACCAGCAGAGGTGGCGGCCCTGGGGGAGGCCATGCCTCCCGGAGCCCGCAGGCATGGAGCGCTAAGTGTCGCACCTGTCGGAACAGAGGGACCTACTCCGCAGGCCTCGTGCCTCCGTCAGAGCGCAGAGACGGCACTTACTCTGCAGCCCTCCCAGAGGTTCCAGGTCAGGGCAGGGAAGGCCGAAGTTGCCTGTCGGAGCAGAGGATCTTTCGGGACGTCCCCGTTGCCACAGCGAGAAAAATCGATTACGCGTTTGCGGGCTAGGAAGGCGAGCGCCTTCTGCGGGGTCCACAAGGCGCTGGAGGAAGGGCCGGCGGGGGCTCACGGCTCTAGCGCCCGCTCACCTTCGCTCCCGCCCCCGACGCAGCCATCTAGCCCGGTGGATGATCCTCGGGCGCTGGCCCGAGCTGGGGGCCCGGTGTTCCCGGGCGCGTTCCGTCGTAGCCCGCTGGGGCTTGTAGTCTTCCGCGGTCGGTGGCGCCTCGCCTGCTGGGAATTAGCTCGGCGCCCCGTTGCATTGTGGTCCCGGTAGTCTTTGCGAGAATGGCAAATGGCGGTTGCTGAGGCTTGTCGGGATTCTTGGCTCGCTGCTCCTGGCTGGCGCCTGTTTGTTCATTCTGGGCTGGTGAGCAGGGACAATACGTCACCGTCTCAGGACTTTGCTCTCTCCTTAAAACCCTAGGATTCACCGTCAAGCTTCAGTTTGTCATCCTTCTGCAGCTGCCCCTTCATCGCCACCGATGGTCCAGTGGAGAAGCTGTGTTGGAGGTCAAGGGATGGAGGCGAAACTGCGCGTTCTCGTCCCTGCAGAAGCGGGAATATCCGAGACACATGGCGAACGTGAAACATTCTCCTTGTCTCTTGGCTCCCACTCCGCTACACAGATGAACGGTGTCACCTTCCCTCCTGTTACTTGCTAAGCCTACTCCGCAGAGCTGGTCCTTTGCATAACCTCTTCAAATGTTCTCAACTCTCCCTTGCTCCTACATAGTGGAGTTATCATAAGTGCAACGAGAAAAGCATGAGATTTGAAGTTCCAATAAGTGTTGAGTCTAGGTTCTGGTGGTTATTAACTCCATGATCTTAGGACAGTATCTGACTCGCAGTGTTCTGTGTGAAACGGAAATGCTAATGTGCATTTACCAGGACTTTTTCTTGCGAGAGGCAAATGAAATGTGTCTCCATTTCATGAGTAAGTTCAGAGAATATAAGTGACTTGTCCAAGGTCAGCAAGCTAGTGAGTGGGAAAGCTGAGGCTTGAGCCTAGACTGTCAACGCCCAGGCCAGAGATTCATTGCCTGCTTTTCATCCTATGTAGTGAAACCTTGATATACACTCAGACCTGCAGTGACTTGACCAGCACTCTGGGTTCATGCTTTACTGTCTGATAATGAATTTTCATTTACTTTTATTTTTTTTCTTAGGGTCTCGTTCTGTCACCCAGGCCAGAATGCAGTGGTGTGATCGTGGTTCACTGCAACCTCCCCGTCCTGGGTTCGAGGGATCCTCCCACCTCAACCTCCCGAGTAGCTGGGACCATAGGCACGTGCCACCATGCCTGGCTAAAATTTTTTGTATTTTTGGTAGAGAGGAGGTTTTGCCATGTTGCCCAGGCTGATCTGGAACTCCTGAGCTCAAGGGATCCACCTGCCTCCATCTCAGCTTCCCAAAGTGCTGGGATTACAGGCGTAAGCCACCGCCCTGGGCCTTGGTAATGTATTAATCTAACCTAATTCTGCCCTAATTTGCCCCCTAGTTTCACATATGTGTTACCTGCAGCCTCCCAAGACATTAGGACAATGTGATTTTAGTTTTCTTAGATGCTCGATAGACAAGGAGGTACTTAAATAAACCTCATATAAACATGGGCGCTAATAAAATAATGTGGACCCCACCTCTGAAGATCAAAGGGCTTATTTCCATATTTTTTTTCTTGTTAATTCTGCTCCCCATTCTCCTCCCCCAAGGCATCTTTCTGGGCTAAAGACCAGTGCTTCTACCCTCCCCAACAGCTTTAAAGGATAGAACACTTTATTTTGGGATTGACAGTGTATCTGGCTGGGCGCGGTGGCTCACGCCTGTAATCCCAGCACTTTTGGAGGCCGAGGTGGGTGGATCACCTGAGGTCGGGAGTTTGAGACCAGCCTGACCAACATGGAGAAACCCTACCTCTACTAAAAATACAAAATTAGCTGGGCATGGTGCCGTATGCCCGTAATCCCAGCTACTCGTGAGGGTAAGGCAGGAGAATCACTTGAACCTGGGAGGTAGAGATTGTGGTGAGCCGAGATCACACCATTGTACTCCAACCTGGGCAACAAGAGTGAGACTTCATCTCAAAAAGAAAAAAAAAGAACTTAAACATAAGCCACAAATAAGGCTTATCATTACCCCATCAATGCTTGGATACTTACTGCATTTATCAAGTTATTACATTTTGCTGTGTAAAAAATATTATGTATGGTGAAAGGGGGATATATATATTATATATTAAAATATACATTATAAATAATTATGTATTATATAATTTTATAATATATATTTATGTATTTTATATATTTATATTTTATAAATTATATATACTTATATTTATGTTATATGTAATTATAAATTGTAATATATAATATATATATACTTAAGGATGCTGTTCTTCAAGCCTGAATTTTCTTTTTTTTTTTTTTTAATATGGAGTCTGTCTCCGGCTGGAGTGTAATGGCGCTATCTCTGCTCACCACAACCTCCGCCTCCCAGGTTCAAGTGATTCTCCTGCCTCAGCCTCCCGAGTAGCTGGGATTACAGGCACCCGCCACCACACCCAGCTAAATTTTTTGTATTTTTAGTAGAGATGGGGTTTCGTCATGTTGGGCAGGCTGGTCTCAAACTCCCAACCTGAAGTGATTCACCCACCTTGGCCTCCCAAAGGGCTGGGACTACAGGCGTGAGACACTGTGCCCAGCCCAAGCCTGAATTCTCATTTGCATTTCCAGTAGTTTTGCCATCTTTGTTATTCAGTAAGGAGCTGTTTTTGTTTTTGTTTTTTTGAGACAGAGTCTGGCTGTGTTGCCCAGGCTGGAGTGCAGTGGCGTGATCTCGGCTCACTGCAACCTCCGCTTCCCAGGTTTAAGCGAGTCTCCTGCCTCAGCATCCCAAGTAGCTGGGACTACAGGCACCCTCTAATTTTTTTTTTATTTTTAGTAGAGACAGGGTTTCACTATGTTGGCCAGGCTGGTTTTGAACTCCTGTCGTGATCCACCATGCCCAGCCAAAGAGCTGTTTTTGTTAAAATTTGCTTGTCCCAGGCTGGGCGCAGTGGCTCACGCCTGTAATCCCAGCAGTTTGGGAGACTGAGGCAGGACAATCACTTGAGCCCATGAGTTCAAGACCAGCCTGGCCAACATGGCAAAACCCTGTCTCTACTAAAAACACAAAAATTAGCCAGGTGTGGTGGTACATGACTGTAGTCCCAGCTACTCGGGAGGCTAAGTCAGAAGAATCACTTGAACCCAGGAGGCAGAGGCTGCAGCGAGCTGGGATCATGCCACTGCACTCCAGCCTGGGCGACAGAGCCAGACTCGGTTTAAAAAAAAAAAAATGTCCTTGTACAACCCAAGGGCTATATTAACTGACTATTGTGGCCAGGCGTGGTGGCTCATGCCTGTAATCCCAGCTACTTGAGAGGCTGAGGCAGGAGGCAGAGGTTGCAGTGAGCCGAGATCACACTGTTGCACTCCAGCCTGGGAGACAGAGCAAGACTCTGTCTCTAAAAATAAATGAATAAATAAATAAAATAACTGGCCATAGTGCCTGGCACTTAGTAGACGCTCAATATATATTTAAATTACTCAATAGACATCTATGAATAAATGAACTTCTCATTTTCCTCACTAATAAAAGCAGATATTAATGCCTATCAAATACCTAAATGGATTGCTGGCAGAATCAAAGAAGCTTGCACAAATCACTGGATAAAACACTATGTGCAGTTATTTCCCTGAGGCTAGGACTGTTAAGAGTCCTTCTCACTTGGAATTTCCTGTGCTCAGGACAAGGCTCTGCCCACAAGGGCATCCAGACCCCATAGCGGAAAGAGGATATCCAGACCTTCAGATCACTCTGGCTCCTGCTCTTTGCTATTTTCCTTACCAACTGAACAGCGGGGAAGAGACAGCGGTAGGATTAGTCCCGGTTCCACAGAAACCCAGCCTGATTCAGGCAGGTCAATCACTTTGAAGATACAGTAATTGGATTTGAGTGGAGAACAATTCTGACAATAATCCAAGTTACCCAAAACAGGAACATTTGTGCAAATGGTGGCCTTTATTAAAGACCATGAAAAGTGACAGAACAGGAGCAAATCTGCTAGTGTAGTGCCGAGCTAGCCCTTTGCAGGACCCTAAAACCTGATCTAGTAACAGAATAAATCAGTGTATTTACATTTATGTTTGCCCTGAAAACCCAGGTAAGGTCTGAAGCCTGAGGCCATCTCCCCTTCCTTTCCTCCTCCCTCTTCTTACCTCCTTACCTTCTTTCACTTCCTCAATCGGTTCCTCTCCCTTCTCCCTCCTCTCTCTTCCTTCTTTTCCTTTCTGCTTTTCCCTTTTCTCTTCTCCTTTTATTCCTCATTCTCTTTACCATCTACCTATGTGTCCCTCCAAGCCCCTCTGCTATTTCTCCCCTGCTCAGTCCCTTTGCCCTGTCTCCCTCAGGTTCAGCTTCCAGGGTGGGGAGGCGAAAAAGGGTCCTCAGCCCAGGGAGCACTTGTTGGTGTTCTTCTTGTCGCAAGTTTTCAGGTCAGTACTGGGAGGCTTGTTGCCGTTTCCCTAGAGGGAGAAGGGCACAGGAGTCATGGTGTGAATGGCTGGTTAGGGTGTGAGGGTATAAACTGTTTGAAGTGAATCCACCCTCATGAGAAATCTTAGCATTGCTCCCCTCAGTTCTTATCAACACCAACACACACACACACCAGAGTTGTACCTAGTCCAGCAAAACCAACTTACTGATCTCCGGCCTCCTGACTTGAGCAAGATGTCCCGGGCCAGGGAGCTAAAAGCCTAAAGTGGGGAATAGAATCAGTTTGGAGGGAGGAGAATCTACCTTTTAATACTTCCTCTCTTGGTCAGGGATGGGGGTGTGGATCTCACCTCATCCACATTCATACTGGATTTAGCACTAGTTTCGAAAAATCGGATCCCGTGCTCTCGAGCCAACTATAAGGGGTGAAGTGGGAAGAAGAGAATTGAATTAAGGACAGCAGCCAAGTCCTCTGCAATGCAACCTATCTTGGCCCTCCCAGCCCAGTTCTAGAAATTGCTCAGCCTGGCCCTCACCTTATCGGCCTGCTCCTTCTGCACCTTCCTCTTGGCCTCCATGTCACATTTGTTCCCTAGCAAGAGGCGTTCCACCCCAGCCGAGGCATTCTGGGGGGGCAAAAGACAAGTAAAAGTTAGGTCCTGCCAGCTGGGTGCGGTGGCTCATACCTGTAATCCCAGCACTTTGGGAGGCCAAGGCGGGTGGATCACCTGATGCAGGAGTTCAAGACCAGCCTGATCAACATGGTAAAACCCCATCTCTACTAAAAATACAAAAGTAGCTGAGCATGGTGGTGCATGCCTATAATCCTAGCTACTTAGGAGGCTGAGGCAGGAGAATCATTTGAACCCAGGAGTCAGGTTGCAGTGAGCCAAGATGGTGCCATTGCACTCCAGCCCAGGCAACAAGAGCGAAACTTCGTCTCAAAAAAAAAAAAAAAAAAGTTAGGTCCTGCCTATCCTTATGGCTCCCTTCATTCTCCAGGTTCTATCCAGTTCCCCCATCTCTTCTGGAGGGTCCTCACCTCCTTGATGCTTTTCATCCAGTTCTGAATATTCTCAAAAGATTTCTCATCCGTGATGTCGTATACTAGGATAATGCCCTGGGAGATGACAAAATTCAACTTAGACCATATTCCCATTGAGGCTTCCCACTGCCCTGTAAGTGACCCGGCAAGTTCCATCCATGGGTCTAAACACTAGGCCACGTTGGGCCCTCTGCAACCCACACTACACCCCTCCCATTTTTACCTGCCTCAACCCCTGACCCTTTGTATTCATAATATATTCTGTGGCCTCATCCTTCATCCTTTGTCCAGACCCACACTTCATACCATGGCTCCACGGTAGTAGGCAGTAGTTATTGTCTTGAATCGCTCTTGGCCAGCCGTGTCCCTAAAGAAGGAGAAGGTTTCATGAAATGGAAGAGAGGAAAGAATTCTCTAATGGAAGAATTCTTCCTCTCTCGCAAGAATTTAGCTTTTGCAACATGGTGGGGCAACAGAATAAGGAAACAGTAAAGGGGAGTGGGATTAAAGACAGTTGACCTGATTTCCAGAGATGGTAGTGGCCCAAGAAACAAGATGTCTTTGCTTATTCATTGAATGCTTGCTATGTGTCCAGCACTGCGTATGTATCATTTTATCTAATCCTTAATCTCTCCTTGTAAGACATGTATTATTGTCCCTGTAATTTGTAAAATTACAAATAAGGAAACATGCCAGGGGCCGTGGCTCGCGCCTGTAATCCCAACACTTTGGGAAGCCGAGGGGGGGTGGATCATCTGAGGTCAGGAGTTCGAGACCAGCCTGGCCAACATGGTGAAACCTCGTCTCTACTAAAAATACAAAAATTAGCCGGGCATGGTGGCGGGCACCTGTAATCCCAGCTACTTGGGAGGCTGAGGTGGGAGAATCACTTGAACCCAGGAGGTGGAGGTTGCGGTGAGCTGAGATTGTGCCATTGCACTCCAGCCTGGGCGATAAGAGCAAGACTCTGTCTCAAAAAAAAAAAAGAGGAAACAGATTTGGATAGGCTGAATAATTCATGAAGGTCAGGCAGCAGATAAGTAAAAGAACCGGATTTGTGCACCACTCTGCTCTTATATGTCATAGCATTATGCCTCCACTAAGCTTCATACCACTTAAACCCCTTCAGGGTCTACATTTGGCTCTCTGGGCTCACCATATTTTGGAGAAAACACTAGACTTAGAGTCAAGTCTTAATTCTGCCTGTGCCATTTAACGGTTCACAGCCTGTTTCCAAGTTATGACTGAACAGTTGTTTGTTGTCAAATTAAGAGGATGCTCTGTAGCCAGAGGAGGCAAGAGTTACAAAAAAGCTGGAACTAGTTGGGAGAGCAGGAAGAGAGACGAAGGACAGCTGAGTGCATCCAGATAAATAGATTAGAAGTGCTAGAAGGAGCAATGAGGAAAGGAAGAGAAATGAAACAAAATAGAAGAAAAAGCGTGTAGGAGGTAAATGAAGTCCGGTGAGGCATCCCAGAGGATTCACTTACCAGACTTGTAGTTTGATCTTCTTCCCCTCTATATCCACAGTGCGAATCTTGAAATCAATTCCTAGGGGTGGAAAGTATGCACTGAAGTTGAGACATGCATGCACACATGTAAAACTGTGTGATGGGAGGGACAGGAAGGGAGCAGTGTCAGCACCAGAAATTCTGCAGGAGAGGCACTTGGGGAGCAATCTTGTTGGAAATGCCAAGCTAGGAGAATTTTCCCAAAGCTGTATTTGTATAGCAAGAATACTATTTTTACTTACGTTTTATGGATTTTGGGAGGGAAAAGGTGATGAAAATTCTGCATGGAGGCTTAAGATCCTTAGGCCACCTCTTGGGTCCATTCAGCTATACCAGCTGACAACTCTCTGAATTCAGTCTCTGTCTCCCCACCAGATATTACTTTCACATTCCTCTTCTCTGTTTTCTTAGAGCCCTCTACTCTTGGTATTCCACCCACCCTCCTAGTAGAGAGTAAGGAAAAAAGTAGCTGAAGCCAGTCTATGTGAATTAACTAGTGGGCCAAACTTGGCACTAGGAAAGTCTGAGGCTAAACAGGATTACTTTTGAGACAATTAGGAAAGGGGGGCATTTTTCCTTTTCCTTTGTAACCAGAATTGTCATAAGACTCTTCCTGTCTATTTCCCAAGCCAGAGGAGATGAAGAAAGAAGGGAGGAGGGGAGACAATGTTCTTCTTAGTAGAAACTTGGGCACCTCCTCCAAGCCTGCTGGGGGCCCCTGGGAGGAGGATGAGTCACCAGGCTGACTCAGAGACCCCAAAAGTCCCCTCATTTCCACGTTCCTCACCAAGCTGGCTGCATATTCATGATCACAGTCCTTGGGCCGCCCTCCAGCACACCCAGCCACCTTGTTCCACCCTTCCCAAAACCCTGTTCAGCTGAGGTGCAGGGAGACTGGGGCAGGGAACCTGGGAAGTAGATGCTGAGCTGGGGACGCAGTGGGAGAGTTTGAAGGTCAGCAAGAGGGAAAGAGGCTAACAGATGGGATCGGGAGAAAAAGATGTGGCAGACAGGGATACAGGAAACGTGGAGAATGGATCGAGAGAGTTCTAAGTGGTGGGGGTAGGGGAAGAGGGGCACAGAGAAAAAGAGAGAAGAGTTCTTGTGGATTTTGGGAAACTAAGGTGATGGCACCAAGAAAATGAGGAGCTGGCAGCAGTTGAAGAGTTACCTGAAGGCCTCAGAGAGGTGAGAGGTTTGGTTACCATACAGAGACATGCATGGGGGAGGGGTCAGAGCCAGGGGTTGAGGGACTAGAATTTAGGAGCCTTACACTAAGGGGACTGAAAATTGGGGTCACTAGTAATCCGGGAGCCTGAGAAGGAGGTCACAAGACAGTAGGGGTCTGGGACATGGCCAGCGGGCTCACCAATGGTGGAGATGTAAGTGTTGTTGAAGTTGTCCTCTGCAAAGCGAATGATCAGACAAGTCTTGCCCACCCCCGAGTCCCCGATCAGCAGCAACTTGAAGAGGTGGTCGTAGGCTTTGGCCATGGCGGACACCGGGGGAGCCGGGGGAGGGGTGGGGAGCTCCCGGCACTGGTAGGCGGGACTGGACGGTTGGCAAACAGAGCAGCACGGAGCCCAGGCCAGGAAGAAGTTTTCCTCCCTCTCCGCCCAGGCTCCGGGAAAAGGAGGGGCGGCACCCCTCCGGGCTCCACCCACTGCCCGCCCACCCTTTTGGGCAGGCCAAGGCGGCCAGCCCGGCCTCTGCTCTCTCGGTTTTCCCTTCCCAGCTTAGGCCGGCCTACCTGTCTCGCTATTTTCCACAGCCTTTTGGTAACTGTAGCTCCCCTCTTACGGCCTTACTCTTCTATTCTGAGGCGAGAGTCTGGGGTGAAGGGAAGTAGAGGTTTAACCACGACGACCAGGGGAAGAGAAATTTTAGAGGGATTAGGGGAAGAGAGAAAGAGTTTTGGGAATAACGGTGAAGGTAGGGAGGGCACTAGAAATTGAAAAAAAAAAATGGGGCTGATTTTTGGAGGTGCTATTCAACGAAGCTAGAAGATGAGTTATCATCGGTTTCTGGGGCTGCGTAAAAGTCAGTCCTAGAATTTTAGCGTTAGTTGTCCAAGCCCTTAGTTCTATGGATCCCAATTTCCTTTGAAAAAAGCGGGATGCGCAGAAGTAGGTTATTTGTTGAGTCAGTCTGCCCCCTGGTGGAACAGGGTGAAAACGTAAATTAGTTTTACAGAATCGGCCCCACCGCCCCAAGACTCACAGCCTACCTAGACACGTCCTGGTGCTTCAGTTGGAACGACCTCTCTAATGGGGGCCGCATGTGTGATTTCTCTGACCAAATAGCTTAAGAAAACAGAGATTTGAACTAAAAATGTCATTCTTCACGTGGATCTTTTAATATGGCCCACTTAAGGTGCAGTACTCCTGAAATCTCACTCAATAGGCCATGAACGTGTAGCCTTGGTAACCAGGAAGCTGAAATACGGAGAGCATCGCTACAAAGAAACAAGTATATCTCTGCCTTTAGAAAAAAATTTTTCTTGCTGTATGTGTGCTGGGGGTGGAAAAAAATACGAAAAACGAAAGAAAGAAATTGTTTAAGATCCGGTGTGGTGGCTCACACTTGTAATCCCAGCACTTTGGGAGGCCAACGTGAGAGGATCCCTTGGGTCCAGGAGTTCAAGACTAGCCTGGGCAACATACTGAGACTCTGCCTCGACAATAAATAAATAAATAAATAAATAAATAAGCCATACATGGTGGTGTGCGCCTGTAGTCCCAGCCCCAGCTACCTAGGGGGCAGAAGTGGGCAGATCACTTGAGCCCAGGAGTCCAAGGCTGTAGTGAGCCATGATTATGCTACTGCACTCCAGACTCGGTGATAGAGTAAGATCCTGTCTCAAAAAATTTTTTTTAATTTGTTTATTTATTTTTAATTAATTAATTAATTTTTTGAGACACAGCCTGGCTCTGTCGCCAGGCTGGAGTGCAGTGGGACGATCTCGGCTCACTGCAACCTCTGCCTCCCTGGTTCAAGCGATTCTCGTGCCTCAGCCTCTGGAATAGCTGGGATTACAGGTGCCTGCCACGAAGTCCAGCTAATTTTTGTATTTTTAGTAGAGACG
>NW_012106742.1:334496-337287 GCF_000951045.1 Mandrillus leucophaeus
TTTATTTATTTATTTATTTATTTTAGATCGAGTCTTGCTCTGTCACCCAGGCTGGAGTACAATGGCAGGATCTCGGCTCACTGCAACTTCTGCCTCTCAGGTTCATGCGATTCTCCTGCCTCAGCCTCCAGAGTAGCTGGGATCACAGGTACCCAACACCACACCTGGCTAATTTTTTTGTATTTCTTAATAGAGACGGGGTTTCACCGTGTTAGCCAGGATGGTCTCATAATGCTGGTCAGGCTGGTCTCGAACTCTGACCTCAAAGGATCCACCCACCTCGGCCTCCCAAAGTGCTGGGATTAGAGGCGTGAGCCACTGTGTCTGGTCTATTTTTATGTTTTTCAGAGACAGGGTCATTCTGTCACCCACACTGGAATACAGTGGCACTATCCTGGGTCACTGCAGCCTCGAGCTTCTGGGCCCAAACCATTCTTCTGCCTCATCCTCCCAAATAGCTGGGACTACGGACACAAGCTACCACACCTGGCTAACGTTTCAATATTTTGTAAAGACAAAGTCTCACTATGTTACCCAGGCTGGTCTTGAACTCTGAGCCTTAAGCAATACTCCCACCTCAGCCTCCCAAAGTGCTGGGATTACAGATGTGGGCCACCATACTCAGCTTTACCAGTCCTTTAAATTACTCTTCAATTTTTGTGAATTGTCCTGATAAAAATCCATCAGTTCTTTTTATCTTATTTTGCCTGGATCTGGACTTTTCGTCCTTAGCAATGTATTATTCGTGCTCACCTCTCTGAACTGTACTTATTCTGGTGTATACCTGCTTTCACTGGAACCTGACTTTTTTTTTTTTTTTTTTTGAGACCGAGTTCGCTCTTGCTGCCCAGGCTGGAGTGCAATGACTCCCTCTCGGTCCACTGCAATCTCCTCCTCCTTGATTCAAGCGATTCTCCTGCCTCAGCTTCCCAAGTATCTGGGATTACAGGAATGCACCACCATCTCTGGCTAAATTTTGCATTTTTTTTTAGTAGAGACGGGGTTTCACCATGTTGGCCAGGCTGGTCTCGAACTGCTGACCTCAGATGATCCACCCGCCTTGGCCTCCCAAAGTGCTGGGATTACACGCATGAGCCACCGCGCCCGGCCTAAATTGTTAAATTAAACCAATAGAAAAAGAGTTAAGAATATAGGTATTTAAAAAATAGTACGGAAGTCCCGGATATAGCTCCTTCTCCCTGGTGTTTTCCTTAACCTTTCCTATTAGGCTCCAAATGTCAAAGTATGACACAAAATTTTAAAAGTGTCCATTTATCCCTGGATAGTGATCAAACGCGGACCTCAAATTATCAAGGTAACCCTTTCAACATGGTGACGCATATGTGTCACAACTAACAGTTAAAGACCTTCCGAAAATGGCAGCTCCCTTGTCTCTCCACCGCATCAGACCAAAGTAGGACCTTCCAAGCATGGTGGCACAAGATCCTTGCGTCATTTCCTGTAGTGTGCACAATATAAGGGGCAGGATTTCCGCTTTCGCTCTTTTCCGGCGGTGACGACCTACCCACACGAGAACATGCCTGTGAGTGCTTTGGTCCAGGTTTCGGCGGAGATCTCGCTGTTCTGTCTGCACGCTCCCCTCACGCTGATTTCGGATCGTAGAGGGTTCTCATTTACCCTCTGCACTTCTTAGGACATTAACTCCAGGGACCGCAGCGGCCCACGGGCCACCCGCATAGACGGGAGCGGAGAGGAGATAAGATGGCGGCCCAGCTGCGCAGACACCAGGGGCAGCGAGGGGCGAGCTCTCCCCGGTGTGTGACAGTGGGGGCTGTTTTCGACCATCCCATTTTCGCCGTTGGTTTCTAAATCTCTGCATTTCTGTCCCTGTTAGCTCGCAAAGGATCTCCTTCATCCCTCCCCAGAAGAGGAGAAGAGGAAACACAAGAAGAAACGCCTGGTGCAGAGCCCCAATTCCTACTTCATGGATGTGAAATGCCCAGGTGAGGAGACGTCTTGCTGTACTGGGGAAAGCACTGGACAATAACAGTTGGAAAATGGAAAATGTAGTGTGAGCTGTCTCATATCCTTGAAGCTGTCCAGCAGCTTCAGTTTCTTCGCCTGTGGAAAATATTTTCCCTGATACTCTTAAAATTCGAATGTATGAGACTGGCAAAGTTTTGCATCTTAGGAGAAGTGATTCATTTCAGCGTGATGTCCCATCACATTTCACATACAATCCCTACTTTTTTTGTGTTGGGAAACAATGTAATGGATGATGAGTTGGGCATAAGTGCAGGAAAGATATGGGTGTAATCGAGGAAAAAAATGTTATCTGTTTTTCTTTCAGGATGCTATAAAATCACCACGGTTTTTAGCCATGCACAAACGGTAGTTTTGTGTGTGGGCTGCTCCACTGTCCTCTGCCAGCCTACAGGAGGAAAAGCAAGGCTTACAGAAGGTAAATGGTGTACTAATGTTGTGATTTGGGGCTTTGAGTTTGTTTTCTAGAAATGGAAACATTACTCAGGATCTTTCAGTCTTACAGTGACAGAGACCATGTATAATGTAAATTTTTAGACAGGAAGTGTTGGATTTATAAATTTTTTTTTTTTTCCAAGTAGATACTACCAAAAACTACGTGTTAATCTCAAAGCACTACTGTCTAAAGCGGGGATCAATGGGTGATAAAAGGGCTCAAGTTGATATGAAGTGACCAAAGTGATATATAAATGAGTAGGTAGCTAAGAGTTGAGAAAAATAAAAGATGTGGTGGATCATCATGCATCTGCTTCTTTTGTGGGAGAGGTGGGCAGAATACCTGGACTGA
>NW_012106742.1:337337-339632 GCF_000951045.1 Mandrillus leucophaeus
CAGGGGCAGCGAGGGGCGAGCTCTCCCCGGTGTGTGACAGTGGGGGCTGTTTTCGACCATCCCATTTTCGCCGTTGGTTTCTAAATCTCTGCATTTCTGTCCCTGTTAGCTCGCAAAGGATCTCCTTCATCCCTCCCCAGAAGAGGAGAAGAGGAAACACAAGAAGAAACGCCTGGTGCAGAGCCCCAATTCCTACTTCATGGATGTGAAATGCCCAGGTGAGGAGACGTCTTGCTGTACTGGGGAAAGCACTGGACAATAACAGTTGGAAAATGGAAAATGTAGTGTGAGCTGTCTCATATCCTTGAAGCTGTCCAGCAGCTTCAGTTTCTTCGCCTGTGGAAAATATTTTCCCTGATACTCTTAAAATTCGAATGTATGAGACTGGCAAAGTTTTGCATCTTAGGAGAAGTGATTCATTTCAGCGTGATGTCCCATCACATTTCACATACAATCCCTACTTTTTTTGTGTTGGGAAACAATGTAATGGATGATGAGTTGGGCATAAGTGCAGGAAAGATATGGGTGTAATCGAGGAAAAAAATGTTATCTGTTTTTCTTTCAGGATGCTATAAAATCACCACGGTTTTTAGCCATGCACAAACGGTAGTTTTGTGTGTGGGCTGCTCCACTGTCCTCTGCCAGCCTACAGGAGGAAAAGCAAGGCTTACAGAAGGTAAATGGTGTACTAATGTTGTGATTTGGGGCTTTGAGTTTGTTTTCTAGAAATGGAAACATTACTCAGGATCTTTCAGTCTTACAGTGACAGAGACCATGTATAATGTAAATTTTTAGACAGGAAGTGTTGGATTTATAAATTTTTTTTTTTTCCAAGTAGATACTACCAAAAACTACGTGTTAATCTCAAAGCACTACTGTCTAAAGCGGGGATCAATGGGTGATAAAAGGGCTCAAGTTGATATGAAGTGACCAAAGTGATATATAAATGAGTAGGTAGCTAAGAGTTGAGAAAAATAAAAGATGTGGTGGATCATCATGCATCTGCTTCTTTTGTGGGAGAGGTGGGCAGAATACCTGGACTGACGTCAGCTAATCTCTGAATCTTTTTCCTCCAGGATGTTCCTTTAGGAGGAAGCAGCACTAAAGGCACTCTGAATCAAGATGAGTGGGAAACCATCTCAATAAACACATTTTGGATAAATCCTGTTTATTGTCTTGTTTAAGTGTTAGGAAGTTCCTGTCTCAAGTATTCAGGGGCAACCAGAAAGAGAAGAATATTAGAGTCATTTGGGGCACGTAAGTGGCCAAGTACTTTAAAAGTCCCTTTGGGGGCATTTTTAACCACCTAAGGCTCATTGGGTAAATTTGTTTTTTTAATTGTGATACTATCTCAAGTGTTGTGTTGGGTGTGTGTGTTTTTTTGTTTTTGTTTTTGTTTTTTTAAGAGATGGAGCCTTGCTCTGTCTCCCAGGCTGGAGTGCAGTGGTGCGATCTGCAACCTCTGCCTCCGGGGTTCAAGCAGTTCTTTGTCTCAGCCTCCCAAGTAGCTGGGATTACAGGTGTCTGCCACCATGCCCGGCTAATTTTTGTATTTTTAGTAGAGATGGGGTTTCACCATGTTGGTCAGGCTGGTCTCAAACTGCTGGACCTGGTGATCCTCCTGCCTCAGCCTCCTGAAGTGCTGGGATTACAGGCCGTGAGCCACCACGCCCATCTGACAGTTAACTCTCTACAACACAGTCCAACACACCAGTTTTAAGAAACAGCTTAGGATGCTTTATTTATAGTTCTCAGAAGCCTTATCTGGAAACTTAATGTAGAAGTTGTTGTTAGGCTTGTCTAGGACTAGAAATCTTCATTCCCCTACAGTTAAAAGGAACTTGTCCAAGCAGAGATTAGCGTCTTATACTCCATAACCAATGTTGCAGCCGACTTTGGGCCAGTGGAGGTTGTAGATTCATGAAGTGAGGGGGAGAAATTGTGGAGTTAAAAGAACCTAAAGAAGAGGGAAAAGTTGAGTGAACTAAACGTGTATGTCTGAGCTTTTCAAAGAGAGGACAGAGGCTTTTTTACCTGGCTGTGGTGTTCCTAGAGTTGGTACATACACAACTGGAACTGTTTGTATCTTGTTTAGGAAGGCGTTGTATGCTGGAAAAACGACAAAGGAAATGTCACAAGGCATATTTGAGGAAGGCCTTAAAGGGCAAAGTCAACTCTAGAATGAGAATTAATATTGCTAAAAATAATTCTTCAAAATAAGTAATAGTAATGCACTATTACAGGAAGTTTTTATCCCAATTTAATCCACTTTAGAGTTACCTTCAGCTTTTGGCT
>NW_012106742.1:339827-341452 GCF_000951045.1 Mandrillus leucophaeus
GTGGCTAACACCTGTAATCTCAGCACTTTGAGAGGCCTAGGTGGGCAGATCACATGAAGTCAGGCATTCAAGACCAAGCTGGCCAACATGTCTTTAAAAATACAAAAATTAGCCAGTTGTGGTAGTGGGTGTCTAATCCCAGCTACTTGAGAGGTTGAGGCAAGAGAAACACTTGAAACTGGGCGGTGGAGGTTGGCAGTGAGCCGAGATTGCACCACTTCACGCCAGCCTAGGTGACAATGGGACTCCATCTCAAAAATCATCACAGGATATTGCTGGAGTATAGTGGCACAATCATGGTTTACTGCCACTTTGAATTCCCTGGCTCAAGCAATACTTCTGCCTCAGCTTCCCTAGTAGCTGGGACTACAGATGTGTGCCACCGCCACACCCAGCTAATTTTTAAGTTTTTTTGTGGAAATGAGGTCTCACTGTGTTGTCCAGGCTGGTCTTAAATTTTTAGACTCAAGCCATCCCACCTTGGCCTCCCAAAGTGCTAGGATTACAGGCATGAACCATTGCACCCAGTCTGTTGTATTACTTGAATTATCCCTAACTATGAATTTCAGCAAAAGTAGCTGTTATACCTCAAGATTTAGTAGTGGCTTCCACTTCTGAGTGGTGTGTATTTGTGAAATCCAGAGGAAGGCCCCCCCCCCTTTTTTTTTTGAAATGGAGTCTTGCTCTGTAGCCCATGCCGAAGTGCAGTGGCACTATCTTGGCTCACTGCAACTTCCATCTCCCAGGTTCAAGCACTTCTGCCTCAGCCTCCCAAGTAGCTGGGATTACAGGTGTGTGCCACCACACCAGCTAATTTTTGTTATTTTTAGTAGAGATGAATTTTCACTATGTTGGCCAGGCTGGTCTCGAACTCCTGAACTCAGGTGACCCACCCGCCTCGGCCTCCCAAAGTGCTGGGATTACAGGTGTGAGCCATGGCGCCCGGCTGAGGAGGACCTTTAATCTACTAGGTTACTAGGACTAGAAGGCAAACTTAGTTTACACTGCTTGTTAAAATTACATTTGATAAGCAGCTAATTTTCATCCTTATTAGTTTGTGAAATAAAATTAAGGCAGTTTCAGCCGGGTGCAGTGGCTCAGGCCTGTAATCCCAGCACTTTGGGAGGCTGAGGTGGGTGAATCACGAGGTCAGGAGTTCAAGACCAGCCTGGCCAGGATGGTGAAACCCTGTCTCTACCAAAAATACAAAAAATTAGCTGGGCATGGTGGCAGGCACCTGTAATCCCAGCTACTTGGGAGGCTGAGGCAGAGAATTGCTTGAACCTGGGAGGTGGAGGTTGCAGTGAGCTGAGATCACACCACTGCACTCCAGCCTGGGTGACAGAGTGTGACTCTATCAAAAAAAAAAAAAAAAAGCAGTTTCCATGTCAAAGTCCATGATATTGAATATAAGGACTGTTTACCTAGGAAGATGAAAGCTGTTGATGCCAGCACTGCAAAGAGGGTCAAGAGCAGGATCTGGTAAGAGCCAGTGAACTGCTTGAGGATGGCTGAATCTTCACAATGATCTATACATTGGCCATAACAAAACAAGATAATAGTTATTTTATAACAACCATGGACAGATGCTGCATTTTTTAAATTTAATTTTTTTTTTTTTTTTT
>NW_012106742.1:341662-342642 GCF_000951045.1 Mandrillus leucophaeus
GCTCACTGCAAGCTCTGCCTCCCAGGTTCACGCCATTCTCCTGCCGCAGCCTCCCGAGTAGCTGGGACTACAGGCACCCGCCACCACGCCCAGCTAAATTTTTTGTATTTTTAGTAGAAACGGAGTTTCACCGTGTTAGCCAGGATGGTCTCGATCTCCTGACCTCGTGATCCGCCCGTCTCGGCCTCCCAAAGTGCTGAGATTACAGGCGTGAGCCACTGTGTCCAGCCTTTAAATTTAATTTTTTGAGACAGAGTTTTGCTCTCTGTCCCCCAGGCTGGAGGGCAGTGGCACGATCTCAGCTCACTGCAACCTCCAGCAGATGCTGCATTTTAAAACTTCACGACTAAAAATAGTAATAAGAGTATCTGTCAGAAGTATCCAAAACCCAGCTCTCTCAGAGAGGAGAGCTTCAGTTGTAAACTATGCTTGGTTCAACCACCTCTTTTTGACTTCTTCCTATCTCCAGAGTAGTAAAACTCCAATTCTTGAGCCTGTTATTTCTTCCTCTTAGATTAAAAAGGATGCTTTAAATCCTCTGCTACTTTAAAATGCTGGTTACTGCTTCTTCCTCTTCCAGGGACATTGTCTGCAGGCACTCAGAATGGTCCAGCGTCTGACATACCAATGTAGGCTTTCCTACTATACAGCCTCTAACAAAACCAGGCTGTCCCAAACCCTTGGTAATAGAATTGTTTACCTCTATACCAAGAAGGATGGGAAAGCACCAAAATCTGCATGTGGCATGTGCCCAGGCAGACTTCAAGGGATTCATGCTGTAAAACCTGAAGTTCTTATGAGATTGTCCAAAACAAAAAACATGTCGGGTTCCATGTATGCTAAATGTGTTCGTGACTGGATCAAGCGTGCTTTCCTTATCGAGAAGAAGAAAATTGTTGTGAAAGTGCTGAAGGCACAAGCACAGAGTCAGAAAGCTAAATAAAGAATGAAACTTTTGAGTAATAAAAATGAGAAGACTT
>NW_012106742.1:344212-344535 GCF_000951045.1 Mandrillus leucophaeus
CTAATTTGTGACATGGTCATATCGTAGTTACCAAAATGTTAAAAAGCCTAATTTGTAATATGGTTGTATGTGTGTGTTTGTGTGTGTGTGTTTTGAGATGGTTTCTATTGCCAAGTCTGGGAGTGCAGTGTTGCAACTGTAGTTCACTGTAGCCTCAAATTCCTGGCCTCAAGTGATCCTCCCACCTCAGCCTCCCAAAGTGCTGGGATTATAGGTGTGAGCCCTGTTCCTGGCATGTGTATTTTATTAATAGCAACAAAAAAGATCTAAGTACAGTTCTGATTACTGTAATTTTGTTTTTGGCTCTTTTTCTTTTTTTTTTT
>NW_012106742.1:344585-348574 GCF_000951045.1 Mandrillus leucophaeus
TTTTGAGACAGAGTCTTGCTCTGTCACCCAGGCTGGAGTGCAGTGGCACGATCTTGGCTCACTATAACCTCCACCTCCCAGGTTCAAGCGCTTCTCCTGCCTCGGCCTCTCAAAAGACTGGGACTACAGGAGTATGCAACCACGCGCAGCTAATTTTTGTGGTTTTAGCAGAGACGGGGTTTCACCATGTTGGCCAGGCTGGTCTTGAACTCCCAACCTCAGGTGATCTGCCCACCTCAGCTTCCCAAAGTGCTGGCATTACAAGCATGAGCTACTGTGCCTGGACTTTTGGCTGTTTTTCTTCCTCTCTCTCTCTCTCTCCTCTCTCCTCTTTTTCTCTCTTTCTTTTTCTTTTCTGAGACAGCCTTTCTTTCTCACCTAGGCTGCGGTGCAGTGGTGAGATCTCAGCTCACTCCATCTCTGCCGCCCAGGCTCAAGTGATCCTCCCACTTCAGCTTCCAGAGTAGCTAGGACTGCAGGCCATCACCCCTGGTTAATTATTTTGTATTTTTGTAGAGATGGGGTTTTGCATGTTGCCCAGGCTGGTGATTACTGTATTTTTTATTTTTTATTTTTTTTTTTTGAGACAGAGTCTTGCTCTGTCCCAGGCTGGAATGCAGTGGCACAATCTTGACTCACTGCAACCTCCGCCTCCCCGTTCAAGCTATTCTCCTGCCTCAGCCTTCCAAGTAGCTGGGATTACAGGTGCGTGCCATTACACCTGGCTATTTTTAATTTATTTTTATTTTTAGTAGAGACGGGGTTTCACCATGTTGGCCAGGCTGGTCTCAAACTCCTGACCTTGTGATCCACCTGCCTCGGTCGTCCAAAGTGCTGGGATTACAGGCATGAGCCACCATACCTGGCCGATTACTGTAATTTTTAAGTGAGAAATATTTTTTAGATATGGCAGGAGGAACATGAATTTATCTACGAATTCTTTTTTTCTCTCTCTATACATTCTGAGAAACTTCTCTAGTAATGAACTATAGAAATGATCCCTGAAAGTATAGTCAATGAATTCTGTAGGTGACAAAAGCACACAATACTGCTGATATTATGATGGTTTGCTGCCTATATTAATAATTAGTGAAAATGCTAACTTTAAGTTAGTGGTCAGTTGAAAATAAAGATGCATGACCGGGCGTGGTAACTCATGCCTGTAATCCCATCATTTTGGGAGGTTGAGGTGGGTGGATCATTTGAGATCAGGAGTGCCCAACATGGTGAAACCTCGCCTCTACTAAAAATACAAAAATTAGCCGGGCGTGGTGGTGGGCACCTGCAATCCCAGCTACTCTGGAGGCTGAGGGAGGAGAATCGCTTGAACCTGGGAGGTGGAGGTTGCAGTGAGCTGAGATGGTGCCACTGTACTCCAGACTGGGCGACAGAGCAAGACTCTGTCTCAAAAAAAAAAAAAAAAGGAAGATGCAATTTTTCTCCACTCAGGGTCATGGACACCTTGAATTCTATCTATGGACCTTTGTGGGGATCCATGGTCTCTAGATTTTAAAACTCTGCTTCAATACATTCTAGTGATGGTATCTAGAGATACCTTTTTTTTTTTTTTTTAAATTCCTGAGACAGGGTCTCGTTCTGTCACCCAGGCTGGAGTGCAGTGGTGCAATCATGCCTCGCTGCAACTTCAACCTCCTGGGCTTAGGCAATCCTCCCACCTCAACCTCCTGCTAGGACTTCAGGTGCATGCCACCATGCCTGGCTAATTCTTTGGATTTTTAGTAGAGAGAAGGTTTTGCTGTGTTGCTTAGCCTGGTCTTGAACTCCTGAGCTCAAGCGATCCTCCAGTCTTAGCCTCCCAAAGTGCTAGGATTACAGGTGTGAGCCACTGCGCCAGCATCTCAGTTTCCTCAGCTCTTGGGAAAAAATACCTACCTCCTAGAGTTATGAGAAATAAACCAAAAGCATATAAATGTGCTTAGGATAATAGTCAGTACAAACCAGATGCTCACATAAACATCAACAAAAACCTATTTCCCATTAGGAGATATACTATAATTTAGTTTAGATCGTTCCCAGTAATTAAGTAGTTTCCCTTGAGGGTTGGGGAAGCGGGTGTGACAAATACAATATAAGGAGACTGATGGTTCTCTTGCTTTTCTAACACCTTTTCATAACTATTCCCATCCTATCCAAATGTGGCATTGTTCCTAAACTAGGTAATGCCTGGAATCAGGATTTGGGGGAGCTAAGTCTTGGTTCTAGGGTTAACATTGGCCCATTGCCTGATGCAAAAAGATTTAAATACTTTTGAAGACAACAAAACAGGTAGATTGGCCAGGCGCGGTGGCTCACGCCTGTAATCCCAGCACTTTGGGAGGCTGAGGTGGGTGGATCACCTGAGGTCAGAAGTTCAAGACTAGCCTGGCAAAATGGTGAAACCCCATTTCTACAAAAATACAAAAATTAGCAGGGCATGGTGGTGTGTTCCTGTAATCCGAGCTACTTGGGAGTCTGAGGCAGGAGAATCGCTTGAACCTGGGAGGTGGAGGTTGCAGTGAGCCAAGATCACGCCATTGCACTCCAGCCTGGGTGACAGAGCAAGACTGTCTCAAAAAAAAAAAAAAAGAAAAAAGTTTAAAATATGGCAAATAGTATCGTTACAAGGCTGGCAAACTCGTGTTCAACTGACAACTATTCTTCCTCCTTCCTTTTTTTTTTTTTTTTTTTGAGACAGGGTCTTGCTCTGTCACCAGGCTGGAGTGCAGTGGCACAATCACTGTTCACTGCAGCCTTGAACTCCTGGTCTCAAGCAATCCTCCTGCCTCAGCCTCCTGAGTAGATGGGACCACAGGTCCATGCCACCATGCCCAGGTAATTTTTTTTTTTGTACTTTTTTGTTGATACGGAGTTTTGCCTTGTTCCCCAGGCTGGTCTCGAACTCCTGAGCTCAAGGGATCTGCCCACCTTGGCCTCCCAAAGTGCTGGAATTACGGCGTGGGCCACCATGCCTGGTGAACAACTATTCTTAAATATATAAATTAAATGTAAAATTTGGGTAGTGTTAAGAAAGCTACCTAAAAGTTGCATTTTGGGTAGGTTTGGAAGATTCATGCCTCAACTAGTTTGAGTAATCTTGGTCAAGTGGCTGAATGTTTCCCATTAACTAAACTGTGATAACATCTGTCCCCCCTTATCTGTGGGGAACATGTTCTAAGACCCTCAGTGGATGCTGCAGATAATATTGAACCCTCTATGTACTATGTTTTTTCCTTACTGAGTTGGGAACTTCCACTTATTTACTTAAAGGAAGCACTTTCCAGCTTCTTTTTGGCATACCCGAATTGCAGGCATCACCACTCTTGTGCTTTGGAGCCATTATTAAGTAAAATAAGGGTTACTTGAAACAAGCACTGCACTGTGATACCTTGATACCAGTTGATTTGATAGCAGAGACTGCTACTAAGTGACTAAAGGGCTGATAGTGTGTACAGTATGAACACACTGGACAAAGAGATGATTCATCGTAGGGGACCAGAGTAGGACAGTGTGAGATTTCCTCATGCTATTTGGAACAGTGCACAATTTAAACCATTTATTTCAGGAGTTTTCCATTTATTTTTGGACCATGGTTGACTGTCAGTTAAGTGAACCTCGGAAAGCAAAACTGCAGATGGGGGGTACTAATGTAATACATTCTTTCTTCTTTTCCTCTCTAGATTATAAATAGGAATCTCTGATGCTTACCTGCACCCAACTTATCTTTCATAGCCCTCACTACCACTGCCTCACTTTGACTGGTGAGTACACAGGAAATATTGATGAAAACAGGTGATGCCATCTGCTGGAAGGAAGTGAAGTTGACCACTCTTACAGAGTAGATGGCCAGGCCAGGAGTGAGGGGAGAGCGGCTATGGCCAGTGACCACTAGAACTGGGGAGCTGGAGATGACCTTGGAGAAAAGATAAAACCTTTTATTTAAAAGAAGAAAATCAGTTTTGTATCAGTATGTTCCAATCTCAAACATATAC
>NW_012106742.1:348979-350104 GCF_000951045.1 Mandrillus leucophaeus
CTGCCTCAGCCTCCCGAGTAGCTGGGACTACAGGCGCCTGCCACCATGCCCAGCTAATTTTTGTACTTTTAGTAGAGACGAAGTTTCACCATGTTGGCCAGGATGATCTCGATCTTGTGATCCACCCACTCGGCCTCCCAAAGTGCTGGGATTACAGGCGTGAGCCACCACGCGTGGCCAATCGTTTACTTTTTACTCCTTTAGGTATGTTGACAAAGCTCATGACCTAGATTTTGGACTCTGGGAGTCTGCCTGGCATTATGAAGGAGACGGGTTTTCTTCATTTGATTTTGTCATTTCCCATGGTGATTTTTATTAGGTCACTTAGTAACTTCTTTTGCCCTTGAAGTGCACATGAAAAATATCTTTTCAAATTCTTGATCTCTTGTTCTGTTTTGGTTCAGTCCTTAACATACCTCTAGCTTCCCAAGAACTCTGTCCACTCCCAGTACTCTTATCTCTCCGATATCTTGCTTGTGGCTAAGAACCAATTCTGACTGGTTAATATAAAAGGCTGGGATGAAAGGAATGAGGATTCGTTGCATTCCATTCTTGCTACGTTCACTGACCAGTGTAGCCCACCCATAGACTGAGGTGTCAGCCACACTGAGGGCCTGTAGCAGCTCCTCTGACTGTGGTCGAACCTTGATTATGCAGATATAAACCCCTGAAAAAAAAAGAGGAAAAACTGATCAGGAAGGTTCAGAGGCTCTACTGAGCCAACTGAATTAGGATAGGAAGGAAAAACTGTGACATGCAAATTCAGCAAAAGAGAAAATGTGAATTTAGTTTTGAGTGTTCAATATCAGCACAATATTGGTCACAATGAGGAGGATACCAAATAAAAACAGTCCTAGAGAAACCACAACTGAATTTGTTTACTGAGAATACCATTCTTTCTTTTTTTTTGGAGACAGGGTCTCATGCTGTCATGCAGGCTAGAGCACAGTGGCAAGATCATGGCATTCTGCAGTCCTGACCTCCCAGGCTCCAGCGATCCTCCCACCTCAGCCTCCCGAGTAGCTGGGACTACAGGCATGAACCACCATGCCTGGCTAATTTTTGTATTTTTAGCTGAGGCGGGTGGATCACAAGGTCAAGAGTTCAAGTCCAGCCTGGCCAACA
>NW_012106742.1:353046-354213 GCF_000951045.1 Mandrillus leucophaeus
TCTTGCCCAGGCTGGAGTGCAGTGGCATGAACACAACTCACTGAAACCTTGAATTCTTGGGCTCAAGCAATCTTCCTGCCTCAGAGATAGGGCTACAGGTGCGCGCCACCAGGCCTCGCTATTTTATTTTTTGAGAGACAAGGTCTTGCTATGTTGCCCAGGCTGGTTTCAAACTCCTGGGCTCAAGTGATCCTCCTGCTTCAGCCTCCTAAAACATTGGGATTATAGGCATGAGCCACTGCACCTGGCCTTAGTTGTCTTTACATCCTTTCCTTCATCCCTATATCCAGTCATTTCCAAATCTTGCTAACTCCTCCTCTGAAATGTCTCTGACATCTGCCTCTTCTTAGTATTTCTCTATTAGTCTGGTCTAGACCCTTATCAAAATGCATGCTTGGATTATTGCAGTTGGATAATTATGGATAATTAGTCTGGTCCAGACCCCTTAGTCTGGTCTAGATTCTTATCAATTCATGCTTGCGTTATTGCCCCTTCACAGGTATCCTTGCCTGTTATTCCACTTTTCTTTTTTTTCTTTTGAGACCAAGTCTCACTCTGTCGCCCAGGTTGGAGTGTGGTGGTGTGATCTCAGCTCACTTCAAGCTCTGCCTCCCAGGTTCAAGTGATTCTCCTGCCTCAGCCTCCCACGTAGCTGGGATTACAGGCGCCCATCTAATTTTTGTATTTTTAGTAGAGGCAGAGTTCCACCACATTGGCCAGGCTGGTCTTGAACTCCTGACCTCAAATGATCCGCCCACCTCAGCCTCCCAAAGTGCTGGGATTACAGGCATGAGTCACTGTGTCCTGGTATTATTCCTCTTTTCTTTATTTGAGACAGGTTATCCATCTGTTGCCCAGGCTATAGTGCAGTGGTATGATCACGGCTCACTGCAGCCTTGAACTCTTGGGCTCAAGGGATTCTCCCACCTTGGCCTCCCAAGTAGCTGGGATTACAGGCATGAGCCACTGTGGCCAGGCTATTCCTCTTTCTCTTTTCTTTTTCTTTTTCTTTTTTTTTTTTTGAGATGGAGTCTTGCTCTACTGCCCAGGTTAGAGCACGGTGGCGTACTTTTGGCTCACTGCAACCTCCACCTCCTGAGTTCAAGCAGTTCTCCTGTATGAGCCTCCTGAGTAGCTGGGATTACAGGTGTGCACCACCACGCCCGG
>NW_012106742.1:359685-360793 GCF_000951045.1 Mandrillus leucophaeus
AAAAAAAAAAAAAACCATAAGAAAGAGGGTCAATTATGGCTGGTTTGCCCACCTCTGCTTCAATCAAGGTGAAAGAATAGTGTGAGACCCTCGCATTCTAATTTGTGAATGACTACTACAGTGGGGCTTCCATTATCAATATCATACATAGGTGGTGTCTTTTTTCAAAGATTTTTTTTTAATTCGTCCGTGGGAGTAAAAAAGATTACAGGGAAGTTAGAAATCTGTTAAAAATAGGCCAGGCGAGGTGGCTCATACCTGTAATCCCAGCACTTCAGGAAGCCGAGGCAGGTGGATCACCTAAGGTCGGGAGTTCAAGACCAGCCTGACCAACATGGAGAAACTCCATCTCTACTAAAAATACAAAATTAGCTGGGGGTGGTGGTGCACACCTGTAATCCCAGCTACTTGGGAGGCTGAGGCAGGAGAATCGACTGAACCCAGGAGGCGGAAGTTGCGGTGAGCCGAGATTGTGCCATTGCACTCCAGGCTGGGCAACAAGAGCAAAACTCCATCTCAAATAGATAAATAAATAAAAATAAAGCAGTATAGTTGGGAGGTGGCTTTTAGGTCTAGGATAATTTGTTTTTCACATACAATATTGTAATACAATTACAATATAATTCAAGCCCCAAGCCCCTAGAACTTCATCACAAGTAGTGCCTTAAGAGGAATCATATAGACAGCAAGAAGTGGACTGTTGTTATCATTGGGTCAGCTGCAATGTGTGGCATTCTTCTTGAAAAATCTTCAGCAAAATCAAAGGGACTGATGCATGAGGTTTCTCAATAAAATAAGTAGTGATTTTAGAAAGATTCTGGGGAATAAAACGGCAGTCTGTTGGCTGGGTGTGGTGGCTCAAGCTTGTAATCCCAGCACTTTGGGAGGCCGAGGCGGGCTGATCACCTGAGGTCAGGAGTTCCAGACTAGCCTGGCCAACATGGTGAAACCCTGCCTCTACTAATAATACAAAAGTTAGCTAGGCATGGTAGCATGTGCCTGTAGTCCCCGCTACTCAGGAGGCTGAGGCAGGAGAATTGCTTGAACCCAGGAGGCAGATGTTGCGGTGAGCCGAGATCACACCACTGCACTCCAGCCTGGGCAACAG
>NW_012106742.1:362083-362540 GCF_000951045.1 Mandrillus leucophaeus
ATCAACTTTCGTTTCCACTGAATCATTCCCAATTCACTATTTATCTTATTAAAAAAAAAATCCACAAAACAAACTCTTAACCCCAACTCCTTAAAAGAGCTTTCTATATTCGCTGTCTCCAAGTATTTTTCTCCAATTCTCCAATCAAACATTCATTCAGGTCACTCTGTTTGGGCGCAGTGGCTCATGCCTGTAATCCCAGCACTTTGGGAGGCCGAGGCAGGCCTATCACTTGGGCTCAGGAGTTCAAGACCAGCCTGGGCAACATGGTGAAACCCCATCTCTACCAAAAATAAAAAACAAAACAAAACAAAAAAATTAGCGGGCATGGTGGCATGTACTTGTAGTCCCAGTTACTAGGGAGGCCGTGGTGGGAGGAGAGCTTGAGCCCAGGAAGCAGAGGTTACAGTGAGCTGAGATTACACCACTGCATTCCAGCCTGGGCAACAGGGCAAGA
>NW_012106742.1:362640-363085 GCF_000951045.1 Mandrillus leucophaeus
AGACTAGCCTGGCCAACATGGGGAAACCCTGTCTCTACTAAAAATACAAAAATTAGCCGGGGGTAGTGGCATGTGCCTGTAATCTCAGCTACTCAGGAGGCTGAGGCACGAGAATTGCTTGAACTGGGGAGGCAGATGTTGTAGTGAGCCAAGATTAAGCCATTGTACTCCAGCCTGGGTGACAGAGCAAGATTCTGTCTCAAAAAAAAGGAAAAAAAAGTGCTCAGGTCACTCTGCTGAAGCTACTCAACAAAGTTCCTAGCACCAGTCTCCATACTGCAAAAACCATCAGTCATTTCTCAATTTTCAGCTTAACCCATTAATAGTAATGATGGTTGATCACTCCCTCTTTCCTTGAAATACTTTCTTCACTTGCCTTCTGGGATACCCATATCTCTAGATTTTCCTCCCATTTCACTGGTTGTTTCTTTTTTTTTTTTTTTTT
>NW_012106742.1:363135-363751 GCF_000951045.1 Mandrillus leucophaeus
CCGTCTCGGCCTCCCAAAGTGCTGGGATTACAGGCTTGAGCCACTGCGCCCGGCCCTCAGTCTCTTTTTCTAGTACTCGTTTCATGCTACCTCTGTCCTTGAACCTCTTATCTGCTTATAATACAAGTTCTTTTTGGATGTTATCCAAATTTTCCCTCTCTACCCTTATTTATTTTGTATTGAAGTTACCCTGATTTATTCATTAGTCTTCAAACACAACATGTACTTTTACTTGCCTTTTGTAATTATTTGTGCCATATATGTAATTGTTTATGTCACCACTAGACTATGAGCTCCTTAAAAGAAGGTACCAGATACGATGTGGACACATACTGAGTAATTTACTCATCTATAAAGTTGGGGCCAGGTGCAGTGACTCACATCTGTAATCCCAGCACTTTGGGAGGCTGAGGCAGGCAGCTCATTTGAGGCCAGGAGTTTGACACCAGCCTGGCCAACATGGCAAAACCCTGTCTCTACTAAAAATACAAAAATTAGCTGGGTGTGGTGGCTCATACCTATAGTCCCAGTTACTTGAGAGGCTGAGGCATGAGAATTGCTTGAACCTGGAAGGTGGAGATTGCAGTGACCAGAGATTGTGCCATTGCACTCCAGC
>NW_012106742.1:363925-365021 GCF_000951045.1 Mandrillus leucophaeus
CCCAGGAGGCGGAGCTTGCAGTGAGTGGAGATGGCACTACTGCACTCCAGCCTGGGCGACAAAACGAGACTCAAAAAAAAAAAAAAAAAAAAAAAAGACGAGGTCTCACTATGTTGTCCCGGGTGTTCTTGAACTCCTGGCCTCAAGCCATCCTTCCACCTTGGCCTCCCAAAGTGCTGAGATTACAGGCATAAGCTACCATGCCCAGCCCCAAAATAACATTTTTTCCAGAAGGAAGTCTTGGGTCCAATTATTCCTTCAGACGTATCTTCCCTTTGTATGACTCCCTATTAAAATGCCTTTGAGGCCAGGTGTGGTGGCTCATGCCTGTAATCCCAGCACTCTGGGAGGCTGAGGTGGGTGGATCACTTGAGGTCAGGAATTTGAGACCAGCCTGGCCAGCATGGCAAAATCCCGCCTCTACTAAAAATACAAAAATTAGCCAGGCATGTTGGAGCTTGCCTATAATCCCAGCTACTAGGGAGGCTGAGGCAGGAGAATCACTTGAACTTGGGAGTGGAGTCTGCAGTGAGCCGAGATTGTGCCATTGCACTCCAGCCTGGGTGACAGAGTGAGACTCCATCTCAAAAAACAAACACACACACACACACACACAAAAAAACATAAAACAACTGTAACTTTCTTTAGGACATTTTCTCTTTCTCTCTGGTTGCATATAATCTCAATCTTTTCTGAAACTTCAAAGTACATTTTTTTTTCTCAAGAATACTTGTAGTGTTCTGCCTTATATTGTAAGTTTTTGTTTGTTTGTTTGTTTTTGAGATGGAGTCTTGCTCTGTCACCCAGGTTACAGAGCACTGGTGCAATCTCAGCTCACTGCAGCCTCTGCCTCCCGGGTTCCAGCAGTTCTCCTGCTTCAGCCTCCCAAGTAGCTGGGATTACAGGCGTGTGCCACCATGCCTGGCTGATTTTTTGTATCTTTAGTAGAAACGGGATTTCACCATGTTGGCCAGGCTGGTCTCAAACTCCTGACCTCAAGTGATCCACTGACCTCGGCCTCTAAAAGTGCTGGGATTACAGGTGTGAGCCACCATGCCCAGCCCTCAATATTTTAAATTTAAATGCAATATACTCT
>NW_012106742.1:369396-386245 GCF_000951045.1 Mandrillus leucophaeus
GGTCAGGCTGGGTCTCGAACTTCTTACCTTGTGATCCGCCTGCCTTGGTCTCCCAAGGTGCTGGGATCACAGGCTCGAGCCATGGCGCCCAGCCTGGTTGTTTCTTATAAGTCTTTCTTATTGGTTCTTCTCTCAGAGCTCCCTTTTTCCCTTTTGTTTCTTTCTTTTTCCATTTGCCACTAATCAAAAGGCAATCAGAACTCTTAAGATTGAAGTGCTCCCAGAACTTAGTACTTAGATCTTTTTTCTATATATATTTATATATTTTTTGAGACCGACTCTCACTCTGTTGCCGAGGCAGGAGTGCAGTGGCTTGATGTTAGCTCACTGCAACCTTCACCTCCCAGGTTCAAGCGATTCTCATGCTTCAGCCTCCTGAGTAGCTGGGACTACAGGCAGAAGCCACCAGGCCCGGCTAATTTTTGTATTTTTAGTAGAGACAGGGTTTCACCATGTTGGCCAGGCTGGTCTCGAACTCTTGACCTTAGGTGATCCTCCCACTTTGGCCTCCCAAAGTGCTGGGATTACAGATGTGAGCCACCGCACCTAGCCTTTTTTCTATTTTACGCTCATTCTTTTGGTGATCTAATGGCCTTAAATATCTCTATTCCAATGAGTCCCAGACTTTTATATCCAGTTACCTCAACATATCCAGTTGACATTTAAGAGACATATCCAGTTTTACATATCCAAAGCTGACTGTTTTTCCCTCCAAAACTGTTCCACCTACAGTCTTCCCCATTTCAGTTGACGGTAATGCTGTCCTTTCAGCTGTTCAACCAAAAACCTGAATCATTCTGGATTTTCTTATGTTCTAGATATAATCTGTGAGGAAACTCTATTGGCTCTACCTATAAAATATACCTGGAATCTAGTCAACTTCTTACTACCTCCTCTGTCACCACCCTGATCTGCCAACATATGTCACCTGGGTTAGGGCAGTAGACACCCAAATGGTCTTTCAGCTTCTACCCTGGCGTCTACTATCTAGTGCCAACCAGTACCCACCGTGATCTCTTAAAACATAAGTAGTCATTCTGCGGTTAAGAACCCTAAGCACTGTTTAGCTTTGTGTTCCAATAATGTTTGCTGGCTGGCTTCATATCTGTTTTATGAGTGTATTTCCTTTCCTATGATGTATTTTCTCTATGCATATCCTCATATGTGGCAATAGTTACCACAGTCTCTTAAACTCTGATACAGTTATGTTTACCTCTCGATATGTTTTCACTACTCCTGGGATGTCATGAAAAATCATTGCAGTCCCTGGACTCCTGGCCACTCCTACTCCAGTGACAATGTCTGTCTGTAGAATATTGTTGGCAGAAATCATCCATATCCCAGGTTCACCTAGGAAAAGACAAGAGAAAGCACTCGGCTGCAGCCTTTGATATAAATCACTCTAGACTTATTCATACTACAAATCAGCAAACTTTTCAAGCATGCAGATATCTCTTCCCAGGAGAAATGGCCAGCTTTGAAGATAACTGTTTTCTCAGTGTCAGGTTCCTCTTCATATATCATACCAGCAAAATAAAGAATCATAAGAAGAGCTACTTAGTTGGAGAATGTAACTGTTCTTCTTAGGAAAAATAAAAGCTCTTTTTACATACAGGGATAGCTTTCTGAATAAATTTTGTTTAGATGCTGCTAAGGACAAATTTGCTTTGAGCTACTGTTTGATGACAGCAAGAAAGACTGCAAAAAAGTGACTACTGGGAAGAGAAAGGATTTATTTATTTTGGCTTAAGTCTAAAGATGGCCAAGGAATGCTAAAAACTGGGTTAGAGTTTGTACTTAGCCTGCAGGACTACTGATCCTGGCATATGGCCCTTTCCTTCATCATATGATGAAGCCTCCCAAAATTCCAGATTGGAAGACTATAGGACAATCCTGTCAAAATCTAGCTAAAAAGAGTAAAAAATAGGTCGGGCACTGTGGCTCACGTCTGTAATACCAGTACTTTGGGAGGCCGAGGCTGGAAGATCACTTGAGGTCAGGAGTTCGAGACCAGCCTGACCAACATGGTGAAACTAAAATACTAAAAATACAAAAATTAGCCAGGCGTGGTGGCACATGCCTCTAGTTTCAGCTACTTGAGAGGCTGAGGCAGGAGAACCACTTGAACTCAGAAGGCGGAGGTTGCAGTGAGCCAAGATCACACCATTGCACTCCAGCCTGGGTGATAAGAGTGAAACTCCGTCTCAAAAAAACAAACAAAAAAAGAGAAAGTAAAAAAATACTCTGCTTCATTGACAAGGGATTTATAATCAGGGGATTATAACTCTCATGGTCAACCTTAAAGTAGGGTTAGCTCATTGGTCCTGGATTGCATGTTGGTAGTGGTTGTTTGCAAATCAGCTGTTATAGCATTGGGGGATTCAGCTGTATAGAGCCCCTTTGTATCAAGGTCCAAAACACGTAGTTAATGCTAAAGTCAGGTCCAACATTTACATCACTTTACCTAAACATATGTATCCGTAGTTACCAGAAGAGGCTGCAAAGCCAAAGCCATATATTACCACAAGCAGGTCTTACTTGGATGTATATATCCAGGCAGTGTACACCACTTTGGGATATGGTATTTGGAAACCCAAAGAATTCACTCATTTCCTAACCAAAAACTGATTTCTTTTTTTTTGAGAGACAGCCTGTCATTCAGGCTAGAGTGCAGTGGTGCAATCATAGCTTACTGCAGCCTTGATCTCCTGGACTCAAGCAATCTTCCCACCTCAGCCTCCCAATAGTTGGGACCAAAGGCATATGCCACCACACTGGGCTAATTTAATTATTATTATTATTATTATTATTATTTTTGAGACAGAGTCTTGCTCCGTCACCCAGGCTGGAGTGCAGTGGCGCATTCTCAGCTCACTGCAACCTCCACCCCAGGTTCAAGTGATTCTCCTGTCTCAGCCTTCTGAGTAGCTGGGATTACAGGCGTCTGCCACCACACTCGGCTAATTTTTGTATTTTTAGTAGAGTCAGGGTTTCACCATGTTGGCCAGGCTGGTCTTGAACTCCTGACCCCAGGTGGTCTGCCTGCCTTGGCCTCCCAAATGATTTTCTATGATTTTGTTTATTTATTTTGAGACGAAGTCTCACTCTGTTACCAGGCTGGAGTGCAGTGGCACAATCTGGGCTCACTGCAACCTCCGCCTCCCAGGTTCCAGAGATTCTCCTGCCTCAGCCTCCTGAGTAGCTGGGACAACAGGCATGTGCCACCATGCCCAGATAATTTTTGTATTTTTAGTACAGATGGGGTTTCACCATGTTGGCTAGGATGGTCTCGATCTCTTGACCTCGTGATCTGGCCCCTCGGCCTCCCAAAGTGCTGGGATTACAGGCATGGGCCACCGCACCTGGCTTATAATTTTATTTTTAAAATAATTATCAGTACTTAGGACAGAAATGCTTTGTTTTCAAGAGTATAGTTGGCCAGGGGCCAACCCCTTGTATGAAAACACAAAAATTAGCCAGGTGTGGTAGTGTGTGCCTGTAGTCCCAGCTACTCAGGAAGCTAAGGCAGGAGAATCACTTGAACCCAGGAGTCAAGAGGTTGCAGTGAGCCGAGATCGTGCCACTGCACTCCAGCCTGAATGACAGAGTGAGACTCTGTCTCAAAAAAAAAAAAAGTATAATTTATCTGGGTACAAGAAAAAACCTTATTACGATGATGATATGTTAGGACTTAGGCCTTCAAATGTGCCTCACAAAATAGCATACACACAACTAGTTCTTAGAACTAAAGCCTTATTGCCTTTTCCTTCCTGTTATCCTTTACTGTCCTTCAATATAGTCATTACCCTCCTTCAAAAGCTTGGAATGGAGGAAAAGACACCGTGCCCTGCACTATCTACAGGATATAAAATAGAGCTATGTATTCAATAGACTCTTGATAAATATTACTGGCTAGCTTCTAATTGGCTGCCTAGTGAGTGAAACAGGCATTAATCTAAAAATTATCAGTTAACATTACAAATAATAAAATACTCAGAAGTATTTTCTTTCTCAGGCCCTGAGATTTTAGATAATTTGGAAACAAATATTCTAGGGGATTAATTGCTTTCTTGAACTTCTGGCCTTAAGTGACCTCTCCAGCTTGACCTCCCAAAGGGCTGAGATTATGGGTATAAACCACCACACCAGTTCAAGGGATTAATAACTGCTTTTTTGTTGTTGCTGTTAAATAACTGCGTTTTAATCTTCACAACTATCAGTTGTAAGGTTGAGAAAGGGAATGTATACATACCATGCTGGCTGACAAGGTGAGTACTGAAGCAGATGACATCTCCAACAAAGTTAAGCTTGGTGTCCGGCTCAATGGCATGCTCTACAGCAACAGGAATATAATCTGCCATGCCTGGATGTCTCCGGTCCCAAAGCCCCACAAGTGTCAGCCCTCTGTTCACAGCCTGGGCCATGTAAGTATAGTTCTTATGCCCTGGTCCAATAAGCAGCAAGTCATCTCTGCAAGTAGACATTAAAGGTAGAAATCTTTCAAAAGAGAAGACAATAGTTACAAAATAGTTCTGGGGAACACCCTATCACATTTTATATTCAACAGCTGAAAAGTTCAGAAGGCATTCCACAATAAAGAGTGAGTAAGTAGGCCGGGCGCGGTGGCTCACGCCTGTAATCCCAGCATTTTGGGAGGCTGAGGCGGGTGAATCACAAGGTCAGGAGATTGAGACCATCCTGGCTAACACAGTGAAACCCCATCTCTACTAAAAAACACAAAAAATTAGCTGGGCATGGTGGCAAGTGCCAGCTACTCGGGAGGCTGAGGCAGGAGAATGGCATGAACCCGGGAGGCAGAGCTTGCAGTGAGCTGAGATCATCACTGCACTCCAGACTGGGAGACAGAGTGAGACTTCATCTCAAAAAAAAAAGAGTAAGTAAGTATGGGCCAAGGATTAGTCTATTACCTTCACATGTATAGTGCCCAAGAAGGCTTTTTTTTTTTCCCAGTAAAGCCTTTTGATAATAATACTCCAATTAGCTCCCTATGGATCTTTTAGTGAATTAGAACTTGACAGATTTAAGATATCCTGAAATTTTTCTTAAGTGACAACTAATACCATTATCTAAGTCGGGTCTTTTTTTTTTTTTTTTTTTTTTTTTAAGACAGAGTCTTAATTGGTCACACAGGCTGGAGTGCAATAGCACAATCTCTGCTCACTGCAACCTCTGCCTCCTGGGCTCAAGTGATCCTCCCACCTCAGCCTCCCTAGTAGCTGGGACTACAGGCACCCACTACCACACCCAGCTAATTTTTGTATTTTTGTAGGGATGGGGTTTCACCATGTTGTCCAGGCTGGTCTTGAACTCGTGGGCCCAAGTGATCCTCTCTGCTCAGCCTCCCAAAGTGCTGGGATTACAGGTGTGAGTCACCCACCTGGCCTCACTTAAAAAAATTTTTTTAACAAAAGAAAGATCAAATTCCAAATTCAGAATGTGAGGGGAATTTACTGGAGCTGCTATATAATACTAGCCTAATCTGCAAGATTTCTACCCTAGTGTCAATACCATTCCTTTGACTTCCATACCTGTTCAGAGCCAGATAAAGCTGGGTATTGTGTGTGTGGAATTTCTCTCCGATACTATTATAAAACTGAACAGTGAAGGTGAGAGACATGCCCAGGGGAAATGCTGACAGGGTCCTTCCTTGGGCTGTGTATAGCTTGGGTTGGCTGCTCACTCGCAGGTATGTCACCGGTGCTACCTGTGGGAAACAAAACCTACTGGTACAGAAAAAGATGCACTGGGGAAGTGCTGTAACCATATTCTGAGACTTATAATCAATGATAAAGAGTGATGTTTCTCTTCCATAGGAAATAGTTAGCTTTTGATGTGAGATGACTTAAGTCAATACGACAGCATAGCAGCATAGGAAATTCTTTTTTTTTTTTCCTTTTCTTTTTGTTTTTTGAGACAGAATCTCACTCTGTCACCCAGGCTGGAGTGCAGTGACATGATTCTGACTCACTACAACCTCTGCCTCCCAGGTTCAAGCAATTCTCCTGCCTCAGCCTCCCAGGTAGCTGTGATTACAGGCATCTGCCATCACGCCTGGTTAATTTTTGTATTTTTTGTAGAGACAGGGTTTCACCATATTGGCCAGGCTGGTCTCAAACTCCTGACCTTAAGCAATCTGTACACCTTGGCCTCCCAAAGTGCTGGGATTACAGGCGTGAGCCACTGCGCCCGGCTTGAAATGGGTTTTTAATTTTTTTTTTTTTTTTGAGATGGAATTTCGCTCTGTTGCCCAGGCTGGAGTGCAGTGGCGCAATCTCAGCTAACTGCAACCTCCGCCTCCTGGGTTCAAGCAATTCTCTGCCTCAGCCTCCTGAGTAGCTGAGATTATAGGTGCCTGCCACAACGCCCAGCTAATTTTTTGTATTTTTAGTAGAGACGGGGTTTCACCATCTTGGCCAGGTTGGTCTTGAACTACTGACCTTGTGATCCACCTGGCTCAGCTTCCCAAAGTGCTGGGATTACAGGTGTGAGCCACTGCGCCCAGCAGGGTTTTTAATTTTCAAAGCTGTGGGAATGTGAAGAGAAGCTGGAGCTTTATGAGGAAAGGACTTTAATTCATCCATTTCATGCAGAGTGCTCAATATTCATGGTTAAATAATCGATTACTTATCAGGAACACAATCTATATTGTGTTTCACACTGTAAGAGAGCTGCGATACAGTAAGTGAAGTCTAGGTTTGAATCATAGCTTTATCATTTTCATAGCCTCATGTAACTTTTCTGGGTCTCAGGTTTCTTATCAGTTAACAGTTAGATGGGGATTATAATGCCTATCTCACAGGGCTTTTGTGGTAGTTAAAAGAGATAATATACATACAACGACCAATATAGTATATAGTAGATGTTTAATGTCTAAAATTTTTTTTTTTCTTGTTAAGACTAACTTATCTCTGAGATCTTTTCTCATTTTTTTAATTCTAGTAGCAAAGCTTAATTTTTTAAAAAGAGACAGATTGTTGCTTTGTTTTCTAGGCTGCAGTGCAGCAGTTCAATCATAGCACGCTGCAGCCTCAAACTTCTAGGTTCATGCGATCCTCCACCTCAGCCTCCCAAGCAGCTAGGACTGCAGGCATGCGCCACCAAGGCTGGCTATTTTTTTTTTTTTTTTTTCATTTTTTATAGAGATAGGGGTCTCACTATGTTGCTCAGGCTGGTCTCAAATTCCTGGCCTCAAGTGATTCTCCTGCCTCAGCCTCCCAAAGTGCTGAGCTTACAGGCATGAGTCACCAAGCCCAGCCGATTTTGATAGCAATCGTTCTACACTCCTCTGACACGAACCCTTTTGCCAAAGCTGCTAGGAAGACAATCATATAAATTTAGGCTGATCTGTTTTATAACAAGGGGTCTAAAGGTCATTTTAATTTTATGGCATATGTCAAGACTGGCCTCTTATAGGTTCATTTCTGACTCCCAGAGATTTCTTCTTTTTTTTTTTTTCCCCTGGTTCATGTTCTCTCATGATAGAGAAGTTTCTAATTCTTTTCTTTTTCTTTTTTTCCTTAATGCATGATAAGAAAATTTCTAGTTTTGGCCGGGCGCGGTGGCTCAAGCCTGTAATCCCAGCACTTTGGGAGGCTGAGACGGGCGGATCACGAGGTCAGGAGATCGAGACCATCCTGGCTAACACGGTGAAACCCCGTCTCTACTAAAAAATACAAAAAACTAGCTGGGCGAGGTGGTGGGCGCCTGTAGTCCCAGCTACTCGGGAGGCTGAGGCAGGAGAATGGCGTGAACCCGGGAGGCGGAGCTTGCAGTGAGCTGAGATCCGGCCACTGCACTCCAGCCTGGGTGACAGAGCAAGACTCTGTCTCAAAAAAAAAAAAAAAAAAGAAAATTTCTAGTTTTTCAAAAAAGGAACTCTGCTTCTTAAGGGTATGCCTTTTATTTATTTGTTTTTTTTAGTAAGTCCCTGAACTCACCTGGACCCCGGTTATGGTTGTTTGGTTGACTCCAAAAGGTTCTATAGAAGTGACTTCCAATACAGCAGTACCTGCAATGGAACCAGCTTTCAGGAGCCCTTCACCAACCTCCTCAATGACGGATGAATTAGGGAAACACTTGAGAACACGAGAACTCACAAAGGCAGCTCCTTCCCTAGGGAACAAGTAAAGAAAGTGGCATCTTTTGGGGGTCCTGTCTGACCAGAGAGAAAAGGGTAAAAATTTCCAGGATCACTGTTAGGGGATGTACTCGAGAAAACTGCTTGCCATTCTCCACGTGTGTAATTATTTGTTCCTCAGATAAAAGTCTGCCTTTGGATTATGCTTATTTATTTAAAATCAAATCTTTTATCATTAAAAAATTATTTAGGCCGGGTGTGGTGGCTCACATCTGTAATCCCAGAACTTTGGGAGGCCAAGGCGGGAGGGTCACCTGAGGTCAGGAGTTTGAGACCAGCTTGGCCAACATGGTAAAACCCTGTCTCTACTAAAAAAAAAAAAAAGGCCGGGCGCGGTGGCTCACGCCTGTAATCCCAGCACTTTGGGAGGCCGAGGCGGGCGGATCACAAGGTCAGGAGATGGAGACCACGGTGAAACCCCGTCTCTACTAAAAATACAAAAAATTAGCTGGGCACGGTGGCGGGTGTCTGTAGTTCCAGCTACTCAGGAGGCTGAGGCAGGAGAATGGCGTGAACCCGAGAAGCGGAGCTTGCAGTGAGCCGAGATCTGGCCACTGCACTCCAGCCTGGGCGACAGAGCGAGACTCCGTCTCGAAAAAAAAAAATTTTGCCGGGTGTGATAGCTGGCGCCTGTAATCCCAGCTTCTCGGGAGGCTGAGGCAGGAGAATGGCTTCAACCCGGGAGGCAGAGGTTGCAGTGAGCCGAGATGGCACCATTGGCCACTGCACTCCAGCCTGGGCGACAGAGCGAGACTCCGTCTCGAAAAAAAAAAATTTTGCCGGGTGTGATAGCTGGCGCCTGTAATCCCAGCTTCTCGGGAGGCTGAGGCAGGAGAATGGCTTCAACCCGGGAGGCAGAGGTTGCAGTGAGCCGAGATGGCACCATTTGTACTCCAGCCTGGCCGACAAGAGTAAAACTCCATCTCAAAAAGAAAATTATTCAGCCAAAACAATTGAAAGCAGGTATTCAAGTAAATACTTGCAAATGAATATTCATAGCAGCACTATTCACAATAGCCAAACGGTGAAAACAACACAAATTTCTTTTCTTTTTTTTTTTTTGAGATGGAGTTTCGCTCTTGTTGCCCAAGCCAGAGTTCAATGACGTGATCTCGGCTCACTGCTGCCTCCACCTCCAGGGTTCAAGTGATTCTCCTGCCTCAGCCTCCTGAGTAGTTGGGATTACAGGCATGCACAACCACACCTGGCTAATTTAGTGTTTTTAGTAGAGTTGGGGTTTCTCCATGTTGGTCAGGCTGGTCTCGAACTCCCAACCTCAGGTAATCCACCAGCGTTGGCCTCCCAAAAGCCTGGGATTACAGGCGTGAGCCACTGTACCCAACCCCAAATTTCTATTAGGAGATGAAATTATAAACTAAATGTGGTATTTCCATATAATGGAATACTATTCAGTCATAAAAAGGAAGAAGTACTGATACATGCTACAACATGGATGAACCTCAAAAACATTATGCTAACTTAAAGAAGCCAATACAAGGCTGGGCACAGTGGCTCACGCCTGTAATCCCAGCACTTTGGGAGGCCAAGGCAGGCGGATCGCCTGAGGTCAGGGGTTCAAGACCAGCCTGGCCAACATGGTGAAACCCCATCTCTACTAAAAATACAAAAATTAGGCGGGTGTGGTGGCAGGCACCTGTAATCCCAGCTACTCGGGAGGCTGAGGCAGGAGAATTGCCTGAACCCAGGAGGTGGAGGTTGCAGTGAGCCGAGATTGCGCCACTGTGCTCTGACCTGGGCAACAGAGCAAGACTGTCTAAAAAAAAAAAAAAAAAAGAAACCAACACAAAATGTTGCATATTGTATGATTCCATTTATATGAAATACATTCAGGATAGCTAATACCGTACACAGAAAGCAGATGAGTGATTGCCAGGGGCTGCGAGCAGGAAAGAAGGAAGAGTGACTGCTTCATAGGTATGGGATCTCCTTTGGTGGTGATAAAGATATTTGGAACTAGATGGAGATGCTGAATACACAATATTGTGAATGTACTAAATGCCACTGAATTTTACACTTTACAATGGTTTTACATTATGGAAATTTCACCTCATACAAAAAATTATTTGGGGGTTAGAAAAATCTCCTAGAAGGCAAAGGTGTTCTTTCTATGTCAATGTTTTACTGAAAATACTTAAGCTTGGATCCTGGCGCTTCCTTATTCTCTCTTTTCCTTACCTGTTGGTATGGAGTTTGAGCTGAGAATTTATAGGCATCAGAATCTGCTCTGGTTGGCACTCTGGATAGAAGAGTTGGAGTTTTTCGAACACCTATAATGAGAAAATAATGCATTCCTCATATTTGGCAAAGACAAATTATGACTTTTACTTACACATGGACTTCAGTATAATCCCCAAGAGATTAACATGCAAATAAATGACAACTACAAATCAACAGTCTGCCTAACTTCTAATAAGTCTAAAATCATCCACAATACTCCTCTCCAAAATGAACCAGGCACTCAAAACATAACTAGGTATTCTAGAAGATATAACCTAATGTTAGCCGTTTCTGACTCTGAGGGACTGAGCATGTAGCAAAGTTTACACTTACCACATCTTCCATATTACTTAGATATTAGGTATAAAATTACTTCGAAATTTCTAATTCTAGCTCTTGTAAAATGACATGAAGTTTGAGAAAAAGAACCTATAATATTCAATTAGCATGAAACACCATCCAGGTCTTCCACCTTCTAGTAAAGTACTCTTTCCTCTACTCCACATTGAATCAGAGAACCAAAGCCAAAATAAAGGAAAAAATAAAAAAAGTGAAAGAAAAAAAAGTCTCAAAATCAGAGGCAGTGAAACTTACTTGACCCATATAAGTGATAACTTGTTTTCTGAATTCTAAAAACAACAGAAACATTTAGCTTTTAGCCTGAGAGTATCTGTAGAAACTATTCATAATCTTACACCTTATGAAAAGTTAGAATTATGTTTTATCCTAACTGTGAATATATTTAAATGGACTTATATCAGCTGGACACAGTGGCTCATGACTGTAATCCCAGCACTTTGGGAGGCCGAGGAGGGCAGATTATCTGAGGTCAGGAGTTCGAGACCAGCCTGGTCAACATAATGAAACCCTGTCTCTACTAAAAATACAAAAATTAGCCAGGCATGGTGGCATGTGCCTGTAATCTCAGGTACTCAGGAGGCTGAGGCAGGAGAATCACTTGTACCTGGGAGGCAGAGGTTGCAGTGAGTCGAGATCATGCCACTGCACTCCAGCCTGGGCAACAGAGTAAAACTCTCTCTCTAAATAAATAAATAAATAAAAATTTTAAATGGACTTATAATATCTATGTAAGGTGGAGTGGATCAGAAATGAATCCTTCTCTAATTACTGTGGTGTTCATATCCTGTGTTCCTGGTATGGGGAGTTGAAGGGAGTGTGTGTGCTACAGTTTCTTTTCTTTTTTTTTTCAGACTGCTCACCTGCAAGTACTAATAGTTTCTGATGTCAATAGTATATAAAAGCAGGCGGGCATGGTGGCTCACGCCTATAATTCCAGCACTTTGGGAGGCCAAGGCAGGTGGATCACTTGAGGTTAGGAGTCTGAGACCAGCCTGGACAATGTGGCGAAACCCCATCTCTACTAAAAATACAAAAATTAGCCAGGCATGGTGGCGGGCGCCTGTAATCCCAGCTACTTGGGAGGCTGAGGCAGGGAGAATTACCTGAACTCTGCAGTGAGTGGAGATTGTGCCACTGCACTCCAGCCTGGGCGACAGAGTGAGACTCTGTCTCAAAAATAAAAAACAGGCCGGGCATGGTGGCTCATGCCTGTAATCCCAGCACTTTGGGAGGCCGAGGCGGGCGGATCATGAGATCAGGAGCTCGAGACCATCCTGGCTAACACGGTGAAACCCCATCTCTACTAAAAATACAAAAATTAGCTGGGCGTGGTGGCAGGCGCCTATAGTCCCAGCTACTTGGGACGCTGAGGCAGGAGAATGGTGTGAACCCAGGAAGAGGAGCTTGTAGGGAGCCGAGATTGTGCCACTGCACTCCAGCCTGGGCGACAGAGCGAGACTCCATCTCAAAAAAAACACCAAAAACCAAAAAACAAAAAAAACAAAAAACAGGCCAGGCGCGGTGGCTCACGCCTGTAATCCCAACACTTTGGGAGGCTGAGGCAGGCGGAGCACTTGAGGTCGGGAGTTTGAGACCAGGTTGACCAACATGGAGAAAGCCCGTTTCTACTAAAATTACAAAATTAGCTGGGCTTGGTGGCACACGCTACTCAGGAGGCTGAGGCAGGAGAATCGCTTGAACCTGGGAGGCGGAGTTTGCAGTGAGCCGAGATCGTGCCATTGCACTCCAGCCTGGGCAACAAGAGCGACACTCTGTCTCAAAACAAAACAAAAACAAAAACAAAAACTATATACAAGCAATCAGCAGGAATGATAAAGATCTAGGAAGTACAAACCTGTTCTCAGAATCGCTCTAACAATTATCTGTCTCTATCCAAAATAAGCTCTTCGTTGATGGTAAGAGAATATAACTTTCTTATCCTTAATATACGAAAAAAAGATTTAGATTTGGAAGCTTACCAGGATCTGTACTTCATCAGAGAGTTCCAACAAATTCCCCTCAAACTGCTCAGAGGAACTGTTCATGCAGTGAACAGTGACCTTGATACTGGTCCGGCCTGCTGCTTTTGTGTGGACAACCATGGCAAAGTTATGCTCTACTGGGAGCTGTAGAAAAACCTAGACAGCGAAGGGATAGATTAAGAAATATTCATGATAAACATGGTGTCTTCCTTTTATTTTTTTTTTAACTTTTTTAATATTAAACTTTTTTAAATTAAAAATAAAAAGTCAGGGAAGGGTAGGAGAGGGTGAGGGATAGAAGACTACAAATAGGGTGCAGTGTATACTGCTCGGGTGATGGGTGCACCAAAATCTCACAAATCACCACTAAAGGGCTTACTCATGTAACCAAATACCACCTGTACCCCAATAACTTATGGAAAAATTAAAATTAAAAATAAAATTTAAAAGTCGCTCAGGCTGGAGTGCAGTGGAACAATCTCAGCTCACTGCAGCGTCGACCTCCCGGGCTCTGGTGATCTTCCCACCTCAGCCTCCCTAGTAGCTGGGACTACAGGGGCATACCACCACACTCAGCTAATTTTTGTATTTTTTGTAGACATAGGGTTTCGCCATGTTGCTTAGGCTGGTCTCGAACTCCTGGCCTCAAGTGATCTGCCCACCTCAGCCTCCCAAAGTGCTGGGATTACAATTAATTGTTTGTTTTTATTTTTAATTTTTGTGGCTACATAGTAAGCATACATATTTATGGGGTACATGAGATACTTTGATACAGGCATAGAACTTGTAATAATCACATCAGGGTAAGTGGGGTATCCATCACCTCAAGCATACTTTAAGTTGAAACCTTTTTTGTTTTTTTTTGAGACAGGGTCTTGCTCTGTTGCCAAGACTGGAGTGCAGTGGTGAAATCATGGCTTCCTGTGGCCTCGACCTCCTGGGTTCAAGCAATCCTCCCACCTCAGTCTCTCAAGTAGCAAGGACCACAGGCATGTGTCCCCATGTGTCAATTAGCCCAGCTAATTAAAAAAAAATTTTTTTTTTCTAAAAACAGGGTCTCCCTATGTTGCCCAGGCTGGTCTCAAACTCTTGGGCTCAAGTGATCCTCCTGCCTCAGCCTCCTAAAGTGTTGCAATTGCAGGTGTGAGCCGCTGTGTCCAGCTGCATTTACAGACACGATTATACTCTTTTAGTTATTTTATTTTATTTTGAGATGGAGTCTTGCTCTGTTGCCCAGTTTGGAGTGCAATGACATGATTTCAGCTCACTGCAACCTCCGCCTCCCGGGTTCAAGCAATTCTCCCTGTCTCAGTCTCCCAAATAGCTGGAATTACAGATGCCTGCCAACATGCCCAACTAATTTTTGTATTTTTAGTAGAGACAGGGTTTCACCATGTTGGCTAGGCTGGTCTCAAACTCCTGACCTCAGATGATCCACCCGCCTCGGCCTCCCAAAGTGCTGGAATTACAGGCGTGAGCCCCTGCACCTGGCCTCGTTATTTAAAAATATATGATAAGTTATTGTTGACTGTACTCACCCTGTTGTGCTATCAAATACTAGATCTTATTCATTTAATCTAACTATATTTTTGTACTCATTAAGCATCCCCACTTCCCTCCCACCCGCCCACTATGCTTTCCAGCCTCCAGTAACCATCATTCTACTCTGTCTCCATGAGTTCAATTGTTTTCATCTTTAGCTCCCACAAATAAGTGAGACATGCAAAGTTTGTCTATCTATACCTGGCTTATTTCACTTAACATAGTGTCTCCAATTCCATCATCCATGTTGTTGCACATGACAGGATCTCATTTTTTTTTTTTTTTTTGAGACAGGGTCTTGTTCTGTTGCCCAGGTTGAGTACAGTGGCACAATCATGGCTCATTGCTGCCTCAATCTCCAGGGCTCAAGTGCTTCTTCTGCCTCAGCCTCTCAAGTAGCTGGGACTACAGGCATGCACCACTGTGCCTGGCTAAATTTTTTAAAATTTATTTTTTTGTAGAGATCGAGTCTCACTATGTTGCCTAGGTTGGCCTCAAACTCCTGGGCTCAAGTGGTCCTCCCACCTTGGCCTTCCAAAGTGCTGAGATTACAGGTGTGAGTTATGGTGCCCAGCCATCTCATTCCTTTTTTATGGCTAAGTTGTACTCCATTGTGTATATACACCCCATTTTCTTTATCCAATCATCTATTGATGGACACTTAGGTTGCTTCCAAATCTTGGCCATTGTGAATAGTGCTGCAGTAAATATGAGAGAGCAGATATCTCCTTGATATAATGATTTCCTGTCTTTTGGGTATATGTCTAAGAGTGGGATTGTTGGGATCATATGGTAGTTTGGTAGTTCTATATTTAGTTTTTTGAAAACCTCCGAACTATGCTCCATAGTGACTGTACTAATTCACATTCCCATCAACAGTATATGAGGGTTCCCTTTTCTCTACATCCTTGCCAGGATTCATTGTTGCCCCTCTTTCAGATATAAGCCATTTTAACTGAGGTGAGATGATATCTTATTGTAGTTTTGATTTGCATTTCTCTGATGATCAATGATGTTGAGCACCTTTTCATATACCTGTTTGCCATTGGTATGTCTTTTTTTTTTGGTGGGGGACACAGTCTCGCTCTGTCACCCAGGCTGGAGTGCAGTGGCACAATCTCAGCTCACCGCAACCTCCACCTCCTGGGCCCAAACAATTCTCCTGCCTCAGCCTCCCCCAGTAGCTGGGACTACAGAAGCATGCCACCAAACCCAGCTAATTTTTGTATTTTTCACAGAGATGGGATTTTGCCATGTTGGCCAGGCTGGTCTCAAACTCCTAACCTGCCTAACCTGTGATCCACCTGCCTCGGCCTCCCACAGTGCTGGGATTACAGGCGTGAGTCACCGCATCTGGCCTGTATGTCTTCTTTTAAGAAATATCTAAGGCTGGGCCTTAGATCCCATTTGTCAATTTTTGCTTTGGTTGCCTGTGTTTGTGGAGTATTACTCAAGAAATCTTTGCCCACTCCAATGTTCTGGAGAGTTTCCCCAATGTTTTCTTGTAATATTTTCATACGTTGAGTCTCAGATTTAAGTCTCTGATACATTTTGATTTTATTTTTGCATATGGTGAGAGATAGGGGTGTAGTTTCATTCTTCTGCATATGGATATCCAGTTTTCCCAGCACCACTGATTGAAGAGACTGTTTTTTCCCCAATGTATATTCCTGGCACCTTTGTTAAAAGTGAGTTTCCTGCAGGTGTATGAATTTGTTTCTGGGTTCTCTATTCTGTTACATTGGTCTATATGTTTGTTTTTATGCCAGTGCCATGCTGTTTTGATTACTATAGCTCTGTCATATAATTTGAAGTCAGGTAATGTGAGTCTTCCAGTTTTATTCTTTTTGCTGAGGATGGCTTTGACTATTCTGGGTCTTTTGTGGTTCCATATAAATTTTAGAATTATTTTTTCTATTTCTGTGAAGAATGTTACTGATATTTTGATAGGGACTGCATTGAATCTGTAGATTACACTGGGTAGTATGGGTATTTTAACAATATTGATTCTTCCAATCCATGAACATGGGATATCTTTCCATTTTTTTGTGTGTCTTCTTCATTTATTTTCTTTCTTTATTTTTTTGAGATGGTATCTAGCTCTATTCCCCCATGCTGGAGTTCAATGGCATGATCTCAGCTCGCTGCAACCTCCGCCTCCTGGGTTCAAACGATTCTCATGCCTGGCCATGAATAATCTTTTTAATGTGGTGTTAAATTCAGTTTGCTAGTATTTTGATGAGGGTTTTTGCATCAATGTTCATTACAGATATTAGCCTTTAGTTTTCTTTTTTTGATAGGTCTTTGCCTGTTTTTGTTATCAGGGTAATACTGGCCTCATATAATGAGTTTAGTTGTATTCTCTCCTCCTCTATTTTTCAGAATAGTTTGAGTAGGATTGGTATTAGTTCTTCTTTAAATATTTGGTAAAATACAGCAGTGAGACCATTAGGTCCTGGGCTTTGTTTTGGTGGGAGACTTTTTTATTTTTATTTTATTTTTTATTTTTGAGACGGAGTCTCACTCTGTCACCCAGGCTGGAGTGCAGTGGCATGATCTCGGCTCACTG
>NW_012106742.1:386990-389166 GCF_000951045.1 Mandrillus leucophaeus
TTTTTCTACTTTTTTTTGTTTGTTTGTTTTTGAGACGGAGTTTCACTCTTGAGGCCCAGGCTGGAGTGCAATGGTGCAATCTTGGCTCACTGCAACCTCCACCTCCTGGGTTCAAGCGATTCTCCTGCTTCAGCCTCCCGAGTAGCTGGGATTACCTGCCACCACGCCCAGCTAATTTTTTGCATTTTTAGTGGAGATGGGGTTTCACCATGTTGGCCACACTGGTCTCGAACCCCTGACCTCAAGTGATCTGCCCACCTGGGCCTCCCAAAGTGCTGGGATTACAGGTGTGAGCCACTGCGACCAGCCTCTACTATTTTTTTTGATGTAGGCACTCATTGCTTTAACTTTTTTCTTTTCTTTTTTTTTTTTTGAGATGGAGTCTCACTCTGTTACCCAGGCTGGAGTACAGTGGCGTGATCTTGGCTCATTGCAACCTCTGCCCTCCGAGTTCAAGCAATTCTCCCACCTCAGCCTCCCAAGTAGCTGGGCTTACAGGCACCTGCCACTGCGCCTGGCTAATTTTTTGTATTTTTAGTAGAGACGGGGTTTCACCACCTTGGCCGGCTGGTCTTGAACTCCTGACCTCATGATCCACTGGCCTCGGCCTCTCAAGGTGCTGGGATTACAGGCCTGAGCCACTGCGCCTGGCCTATAAACTTTTTCTTAGTACTGGTTTCACTGTATCTCATGGGTATTGTTGTGTTTCCATTTTCACTTGTTTCAAGAAATTTAAATTCTTAATTTATTCATTGACCCACTGGTCATTCAGGAACATATTGTTTAATTACCCTGTGTTTGTATAGTTTCCAAAATTACTCTTGTTACTAATTTCTAGTTTTATTCCATTGTGGTCAGAAAAAATACTTGACATAATTTCAGTGTTTTTAATTAATTTAAAAATGTATTTATTTAATGTATAGGACATTTGGAACATAGGGTGTGTGTGTGTGTGTGCGCGTGTGTGTGTGTATATATATATATATATATATTTTTTAGACAGAGTCTCGCTCTGTTGCCCAGGCTGGAGTGCAGTGGCAATATATCAGCTCATAGCAAGCTCCGCCTCCCGGGTTCACGTCATTCTCCTGCCTCAGCCTCCCAAGTAGCTGGGACTACAGGTGCCCACCACCGCGCCTGGCTAATTTTTTATATTTTTAGTAGAGAGGGGTTTCACCGTGTTAGCCAGGATGGTCTCGATCTCCTGACCTCGTGATCCGCCCATCTTGGCCTCCCAAAGTGCTGGGATTATAGGCATGAGCCACCGTGCCCAGCCTATATATATATATTTTTTATTTTTTTGAGATGGAGTTTCACTCTTGTTGCCCAGGCTGGAGTGCAATGGCGTGATCTTGGCTCACTGCAACCTCTGCCTCCTGGGTTCAAGCAAGTCTCCTGCCTCAGCCTCCTGAGTAGCTGGGATTACAGGCGCCCACCACCATGCCGAACTAATTTTTGTATTTTTAGTAGGGATGAGGTTTTACCACGTTGGCCAGGCTGGTCTCAAACTCCTGACCTCAAGTGATCCGCCCTCCTTGGCCTCCCAAAGTGCTGGGATTACAGGCATGAGCCACCGCGCCCAGCCAGAACATATATATTTTTAAGAGACAGGGTTTTGCTTTGTTGCTCAGGCTGGGGTGCAGGGGTGCCATTATAGCTCACTGCTGGCTTGAATTTTTTGGACTTTTTTTTTCTTTTGAGACAGGTCTCACTCTGTCACCTAGGCTAGAGTGCAGTGGTGCAATCTCGGCTCACTACAACAACCTCTGCCTCCTGGGGTCAAGCCATCCTCCCGCCTCAGCCTCCTCAGTAACCTGGACTATAGGTGTACACCACCACACCCAGCTAATTTTTGTACCTTTTGAAGAAATGGAGTTTTTCCATGTTGCCCAGGCTGGTCTCAAACTACTGAGTTCAAACAATCTGCCCACCCTGGCCTCCCAAAGGGCTGGGAATTACAAGCAAGAGCCACAATGACTGGCCATTTTTTTTTTTTTTTTTTTTGAGACGGAGTCTCGGGCTATCGCCCAGGCTGGAGAGAAGTGGCCGGATCTCAGCTCACTGCAAGCTCCTCCACCTCCCGGGTTTGCGCCATTCTCCTGCCTCAGCCTCCCCAGTAGCTGAGACTATAGGTGCTCGCCACCTCGCCCGGCTATTTTTTTGTATTTTTTAGTAG
>NW_012106742.1:389711-392578 GCF_000951045.1 Mandrillus leucophaeus
CGCCACCACACCCGGCTAGTTTTTTGTATTTTTAGTAGAGACGGGGTTTCACCATGTTAGCCAGGATAGTCTTGATCTCCTGACCTCGTGATCCACCCGCCTCGGCCTCCCAAAGTGCTGGGATTACGGGCTTGAGCCACCGCGCCTGGCCTTTTCTTAATTTTTAAAAACTTGTTTTCTGGCCTATCATATTGTCTATTCTTGAGAATGAGCCATGTGCTGAGGAGAAGGATGTGTATTTTGCAGCTGTTGAATGAAAAGTTCTGTAAATATCTATTAGATCCATTTGGTCTATAGTGCAGAGTAAGTCTGATGTTTCTTTGTTGATTTTCTGTCTGGATGACCTGTCCAATGCTGAAAGTGGGTTATTGAAGTCTCCAGTTAATGTTGTGGGGTCTGCCTCTCCCTTAAGCTCTAATATTATTTGCTTTATATATCTGGGTACTCCAGTATTGGGTGCATATATATTTATAATTGTTATGTCCTCTTGCTGAATTGACCCCTTTATCATTATATAATGACCTTCATCTCTTTCTATAGTTTTGTCTTGAAATCTATTTTGTCTAATGTAAGTATAACCATTCCTGCTCTTTTTTGGTGTCCATTAACATGAAATACCTTTTTCCATCTCTTTATTTTCAGTCTACGTGTGTCTTTATAGGTGAAGTGTGTTTCTTGTAGGCAACAGATTGTTGAATCTTTTTATTTTAATCCTTTCAGCCACTCTATGTCTTTTATTTTATCTTATTTTATTTTTTGAGATGGAGTCTCGCTCCTTGTCCAGGCTGGAGTGCAGTGGTGTGATCTCAGCTCACTGTAGCCTCCACCTCCCGGGTTCAAGTGACTTCCAGCTAATTTTTGTATTTTTAGTGGAGACAGGGTTTCACCATGTTGGCCAGGCTGGTCTCGAACTCCTGACCTCAAGTGATCCACCCAACTCAGCCTTCCCAAAGTGCTGGGATTACAAGCATGAGCCACCACGCCCAGCCACTCTATATCTTTTAAATTGGAGTGTTTAGTCCGTTTACATGCGATGTTATTATTGATAAATAAGAACTTCTCCTGCCATTTTGTTATTTGTTTTCTAGTTGTTGTGTGGTCTTCTCTTCCTTCTTTACTTCCTTCTTATTTTCTTTTTTGTGAAGGTGATTTTCTCCAGTGGTATGTTTTAATTCTTGCATTTTATTTTGTTTATCTGTTACAGGTTTATTTTATTTTACCTTTCGAGACAGGGTCTTGCTATGTTGCCTAGGTTGGATTGCAGTGGTGTAATTTGGGCTTACTGCGACTTCTGCCTCGCAGGCTCAAGAGATTCTCCCACTTCAGCATCCTGAGTAGCTGGGACTAGAAGTGCACACCACCACGCCCAATTTTTGTATTTCTGTAGAGACAGGGTTTTTTCTTTTTTTTCTTTTTGAGATGGAGTTTTGCTTTTGTTGCCCAGGCTGGAGTGCAATAGCACAATTTCAGCTCACTGCAACCTCTGCCTCCTGGGTTCAAGCGATTCTTCTGCCTCAGCCTCCTAAGTAGCTGGGATTACAGGAATGCACCACCATGCCTAACTAAATTTTGTATTTTTTTAGTAGAGACGGGGTTTCACCATGTTGGCCAGGCTGGTCTCGAACTCCTGACCTCAGGTGACCTGCCCGCCTTGGCCTCCCAAAGTGCTGGGATTACAGGCGTGAGCCACCATGCCCAGCAGAGACAGGGTTCTTTCATGTTGCCTAGGCTGGTCTTGAACTCCTGAGCTCAAGCAATCCACCTGCCTCAACCTCCCAAAGTGCTGGGATTATAGGTGTGAGCCACCGTGCCTGGCCTGTTGTAGGTTTTTTTGATTTGAGGTTACCATAATGCTTGCAAATAACATCTTATAACCTGTTACTTTAAACTGATGACACTTAACACTGGTTGCATAAACACACAAACTAACAAATGGGAAAGAGAAAACTGATAAAAACTCTGCACTTTATCTCTCCTGTTTTTTAACTTTTTGTCACTTCTATTACATCTTATTATATTCTCTTTGTCTTGAAAAGTTGTAGTTATTTTTAGTAGGTTCATCTTTTAGTCTTTCTACTCAAGATAGGAGTAGTTTAGACACCACAATTACAGTGTTACAATATTCTGTGGTTTTATGTGTACTTAATATTACCAGTGACTTTTGTACCTTCAGATGATTTCTTATTGCCCATTAATGTCCTTTACTTTCAGATTGTAGTATTCCCACTAGCATTTCTTGTAGAACAGGTCTGCTGTTGATGAAATCCCTCAGCTTTTGTTTTTCTGGGAAACTTTTTTTTTTTAGATGGAGTCTCGCCCTGTTGCCCAGGCTGGAGTGCAATAGCGTGATCTTGGCTCACTGCAACAGCGTGATCTCGGCTCACTGCAACCTCCACCTCCCGGGTTCAAGCGATTCTCCTGCCTCAGCCTCCTGATTAGCTGGGATTACAGGTGCCTGCCACCACGCCCAGCTAATTTTTGTAGTTTTCATAGAAATGGGGTTTCACTATGTTGGCCAGGCTGGTCTCGAACTCCTGACCCCAGATGATCCACCTGCCTCGGCCTCCCAAAGTGCTGGGATTACAGGCGTGAGCCACCGTACCTAGCCTGGGAACTCTTTATTTCACCTTTGAAGGATAACTCTTTGGATATACTATTATAGGATAAAAGTTTTTTTCCTTCAGCACTTTAAATATGTCATGCCACTCTCTCCTGGCCTATCAGATTCCCACTGAGAAGTTCTCTGCCAGACATATTGGAGCTTCTTTGTATATTGTTTCTTTTCCCTTCTGCTTTAGGATCCTTTCTTTATACTTGACCTTTGGGAGTTTGATTAGGTCTTGAGGTAGCCTTACTTGGGTTAAATC
>NW_012106742.1:392844-394955 GCF_000951045.1 Mandrillus leucophaeus
AGCCAGGATGGTCTCGATCTCCTGACCTTGTGATCCGCCCGTCTCGGCCTCCCAAAGTGCTGGGATTACAGGCTTGAGCCACCGTGCCTGGCCCTACAACCTTCTTATATTGGAATATTGATATCTTTCTCTAGGTTTGGGAAGTTCTCTGTTATTATCCCTTTGAATAAACTTTCTACTCTGATTTCTGTCCGTCTACCTTTTTAAAAATATAGAACACTTCATGAATTTGCAGGTCATCCTTGTGCAAGGGACATGCTAATCTTTTCTGTATCATTCCAATTTTAGTAGATATGCTGCCAAAGTGAGCACTACTATTTTTTTTAGAAATGGGATCTTGCTCTATCACTCAGGCTCAAGTGCAGTGGTACAGTCATAGGTCACTGCAGCCTGGAATTCCTAGTCTCAAATGATCCTCCTGCCTCAGCTTCCCAAGTAGCTGGAACAACAGGCACGTGTCACGATGCCTGGCTAATCTTTCCTTGTTTGTTGTAATAACAAGGAAAATGTATGTTGAAAATAGCTTTCTAGAAGAACTAGAGGAGCTGGGGGTGGTGGTACACCCCTGTAATCTCAGATGCTTGTGATGCTGAGGCAGGAGGATCACTTGAGCCTAGAAGTTTGAGATCATCCTGGGCAGTATAAGAAGACCTTGTGTCAAAAAAAAAAAAAAAAGAAGAAAAGAAGACAAAAGAAAGAATAAAGGAGAAAGAAGGAAGAAGAAGAAGAAGGAGAAGGAGTAGGAAGAGGAGGAGGAGGAGAAATAGTGTACAAGAGATTGTTTTCTTAGTGATTTCTTTTCATATTCTCAGCAGCATAATTACGCCTAAAGTAAACCTCTGTTTGTAGTGTTCAATTAATTCTGGCAAGCCTCCCTAAGATTCTTTCTTATGTTACCTCAAAGTCAAATTTTTTTATGTAAGAAGAATGAAAATGATGGAAGTAATTTCTTTTTTGTGCGTTTTTTGAGAGACAGGGTCTCACTTTGTCTTCTAGGCTGGAGTGCCGTGGTGCAAACGCAGCTTACTGCAGACTCAACCTCCTTGGCTCAAATGATTCTTCTGCCTCAGTGTCCCAAGTAGCTGAGACTACAGGTGTGTGCCACCACATCTACCTAATTTTACAACTTTTTTTTAACAGATGGGGTCTCGTTGTGTTACCCAGGCTGGTCTCAAACTCATGGGCTCAAGTGATCCTCTCACCTCACCCTCCCAAAGTGCTGGGGTAACAGGCGTGAGCCACTGAGCCTGGCCTTTGCCTTACTTCTCTCCCATCCCAGGTTCTACTGTCTGAACCCATTTATTTATTTATTTATTTATTTATTTATTTATTTATTTTGTGTGACAGAGTCTCTGTCACTCAGGCTGGAGTGCAGTGGTACAATCTCAGCCCACTACAACCTCTGTCTACCAAGTTCAAGTGATTCTCATGCCTCAGCCACCTGAGTAGCTGGAATTACAAGCATGTGCCACCGCACCTGGTTAATTTTTTTATTTTTAGTAGAGACGGGGTTTCGCCACCTTGGCCAGGCTGGTCTCGAATTCCTGACCTCAAGTGATCCACCTGCCTTGGCCTCCAGGTGTGAGCCACTGTGCCCAGCCCACACAGAAATATATTCAATGAAAAGTTTAAAAAAAAAAAAAAAAAGATGAAAAAAAACTGACCATCTTTCTACTTGCCCCTCTTCTAGACTGGATAGGGAGGATTAGAACTTGATAGAATTCTGATAATAGGGAAGGCAGGACCACCATTAAGGCAAACACTGAAGTAGGCATTTCAGGTCCTGTATCCCCTGCCTTCTTGCTGTTCACAACCCTTGAAACTTTCCTTCTAGCGCTCTAGAATTACGACAAAGTCCCATGTTCCCAAAGCACCTTTCCCCTGTCCCCTACACACACAAAAAATCCCATTTCCTTTGTGCAGATTTCAATCAGTTATCTGGAAGAGTCTCATGCTAAAAAATGAGTGTTTTATAATTGTTTAATCCAAGTGAACCTCTCAATGGTGGCATTGCCACAGTGTAGGAAATCTACCTATTGGAGAAAGAAGGCCTTTCCCTCTCTCTCTCTCCCTCTCTCTCTCTCTCTCTGTTTTTTTTGTTTTTTTTTTTT
>NW_012106742.1:398244-404851 GCF_000951045.1 Mandrillus leucophaeus
AAAAAAAAAAAAAAAAAAAAACCAGACCTAGCTCATTGCCAGTGTCCTCAGACTACCTTGGGTGAGTTTCATTTAACTAGGTCAAACTTGTTGGTAGCAAACTTTACGTAGTTTCTGCCAAACCTGCTTTTTTTTTTTTTTTTTTTTTTTTGTCTTTTTCAGGTTTCCGTGTGAGGTTTAATACTATATGCATCAAAACATCAAAGCTTTTTTTCAGAGAAATATACTCTCAAGGTGAACTGTGGATATTGCAGATGTCTATCCTGTGGTCTTCTGTGGTTCCAGACACAGCAGGTAGTGAATTGGGAGGACCCAATACCACCAGATACCAAAGGCAACCATGAAGGGGCAGTTTAATTAATCACTGTTCTTAAATTTGTCATTGATATAAGACACCCAGTCCAGAATCAGCTGCCCAGTTGGTAGGTGACTATAGCGCCATGGTACTGATGGTGCCTGACATGGGAATCCAGTTCTTCCCCAATTCCAAGTAGGGTGGGCTGGGAGCGTGGAAACAAAGCAATGCCACCTACAGCCCTCCACATTTACTTTTCTTACTGTTAATGTAATCACCCATGATGTAGCACAAACATGATTATGAATATAATCAAATGTGTGTCTGAACATGATAAAAAATAAAAATTGTATATTTAAACTCTATGTATATACTTTATATTCATAGTGTTACTCATCTTACATAGTCATCTGCTCACAAATACAACATTATTACAACAACATTAATAAATATAATATTAAAAGAAAGATCACTTTTGAAAGCTCTGTCCAGCAAAATAAATAAATAAATAAATAATCATACAGTATTATCTGCATACTCAAATTTGGATTCTTTATTGCTCTGCAGGTTTCCAGAGTTCAGAGTTCAGAGAACAGTAGGAAAAGTAAATAAGTAATAATATTGTGTAGTTTAGAGAGTGAGTAATCAGTCTAAAACTTATGATAGGCTGAGCATGGTGGCTCACGCCTGTAATCCCAGCACTTTGGGAGGTCATGGTGGGTGGATCACCTAACCTCAGGAGTTCAAGAACAGCCTGGGCAACAAGGCAAAACCTCATCTCAACAAAAAAAATACAAAAAAAAAAAAAATAGCCAGGCATTGTGGCATGTGCCTGTGGTCCCAGCTACTCGGGAGGCTAAGGTGGGAGGATCACTTTAGCCTAGGAGGTGGAGGTTGCAGTGAGCTGAGATTGCACCACTGCACTCCAGCCTGGGTGACAGAGTGAGACCTCATCTCAAAACAAAAAGAAATGTGTGATAAAATAAAATAAATTTAATATCAAGATCCCTAAAATAATATAATAAACAGGTAAATTCTTACCTCTGAATGCCTGGGCACTAGATCCAATACATCCCTTTTGCTCACAGACCAGTGGAATGTGAGCCCAGGATTAGCATTGCTGAAGGAGAAAGGGGTCTGGGTACTGGTAACTCCCATGACATAAACTGGCATCTGAAAATAAATAGTGGCATTGTGCTATATAACCTGCCCAGTTGCAATTATCAGAATAATGAGCCCTGAACAGTGCCATCATACTGACCTTGGTAGCTGTGATGAGCCGAGTTGCAGCTGCAAGGATCCTAACAGCCCTTAGCTGAACAACTTCAATCTGTACTTCATCCTGCTCAACAGGGTGGAGAGCAAGCTTAGGCTAAGAGAGAGCTTCTGTGGGGTGGACAGAGATGCTTATGATAACTAGCTTGTTACTGTTTTTAACATTCAGTAAAAAACCTTACCCATGTTTACTGCAGCACTATTCACAATAGTCAATATTTGGAGGCAACCTAAGTGTCCATCAACAAACAAATGGATAAAGAAAATGTGGTACATATATACAACAGAGAACTATCAGTCATAAAAAGAATGAGATCCTGTCATTTGCAACAACATGGATGGAACTAGAGATCATTATGTCAAGTGAAATAAACCAGGCATAGAAAGACAAAGACAAACTTCACATGTTCTCACTTATACATCTGTGGGAGCTAAAAGTTAAAACAGTTGAACTCATGGAGATAAAGAATAGAATGATGGGCTGTGCACAGTGGCTCATTCCTGCAATTCCAGCACTTTGGGAGGCCGGGTGGATCACTTGAGGTTAGGAGTTCAAGATCAGCCTGACCAACATGGTGAAACCCATCTCTACTGAAAATACAAAATTAGCCGGGTATGGTGGCACATGCCTGTAGTCTCAGCTACTTGGGAGGCTCAAGCAGGAGAATCACTTGAATCCGGGAGGCAGAGGTTGCAGTGAGCCGAGATCATGCCATTGCATTCCAGCCTGGGCAACAAGAGCAAAACTCTGTCTCAAAACAAACAAACAAAAAGGTAGAACAATGGTTGCCAGAGGCTGGGAAGGGTAGTGGGTGGGTAGGGGGGATATAGGGATGATTAATGGGCACAAAAATATAGTTAGATAGAATGAAAAAGATCTAGTATTTATAGTATAACAGGGTGACTACAGTCAACAATAACTTATTGTTTATTTAAAAATAACTGAAAGAGTATAATTGGATTGTCTGTAACACAGAAAGGATAAATGCTTGAGGTGGTGGATACCCCATTTATCCTGATGTAGTTAATATGCACTGTATGCCTGTATCAAAATACCTCATGTTCTGTTGGGAGCAGGCCCCCAAATCTGGCCATAAACTGGCCCCCAAAATGGCCATAAACAAAATCTCTGCAGCACTGTGACATGTTCATGATGGCCATGATGCCCACGCTAAAGGTTGTGGGTTTACCAGAATGAGAGCAAGGAACATCTGGCCCACTCAGGGTGGAAAACTGCTTAAGGCATTCCTAAGCCACAAACAATAGCATGAGCAATCTATGCCTTAAGGACATGTTCCTGCTGCACGTAAGTAGCCAAAGCCCATCCCTTTGTTTCCCATAAGGAATGCTTTTAGTTAATCTATAATCTATAGAAACAATGCTTATCACTGGCTTGGTGTCAATAAATATGTGGGTAAATCTCTGTTCATGGCTCTCAGCTCTGAAGGCTGCCAGCCCCCTGATTTCCCACTCCACACTCTGTATTTCTTTGTGTGTGTGTGTCTTTAATTCCTCTAGTGCCACTGGGTTAGGGTCTCCACAACTGACCTGGTCTCGGCAAGTGGTGCCCATACATGGGGCTCCAACTCAGGTCAAAGGGTCACCAGAGTGATGGTTGGAGAACGTGGAACTAAGCTGGAGGACACCCGAGTACTCTTAAGCAATCCCCGTGGTGAGTAAGAAGGAGAGCTTGGAAGCATCAGGGTAACAATGGGACAAGTGTGGGCTCTGGTTCATTCCACCTTGGAACCTTTTCACACTGATGATAAGGAGGAAGGAAAGTATATCGAAATAACAGAAGAGGTGACAGAGCAGGTTTGTTTGCCAGTTAAAGCTAAAGTGGCAAAGGAGGAAGAGGTTCATCCCTACCCTTCTGGACCCCCTCCTTATTTTGAAGAAGAAGAGTGGCTTGACCCTCCAGATCTTTCTTTTCCGGAGGACACTGGGCAAAAAGTAGTTGTCCCAGTGACTGTTCAAGCAGTGCTTCGAGCAACCGCTCTCAGTTCTATTCAGGCAGGAATCCAGCAAGCTAGAAGAGAGGGTGATATAGAGGCTTGGCAGTTCCCTGTTAGGATACATCCCCCAGATCAACAGGGAAATATAACTATGTTTGAGCCTTTTCCTTTTATACTTAAAGAGTTTAAACAGGCTATCAATCAGTATGAACCAGATGTATGCCTAAAGTGTAAAAAAGGAAAACATTGGGCTAATCAGTGTCACGGGAAACACCATGAGGGGCCTTTCCCGGACTCCATTCCAAACCCAGACATTTCCAGCTCAGGCCACTCCCTCACCCCTGTACAATGTCTGTCCCCCACCACAGCCGGTAGTGCCGCAGTAGATTTATGCTGCACAAAAGCTGTGAGCCTTCTGCCTGGGGAACCCCTGCAAAAAGTACCAACAGGAGTCTGTGGACCCTTGCCAGCAGGGGCAATAAGATTACTTCTAGGTAGATCTATTTTAAACTTAAAAGGAGTGCAAGTACATATAGGAGTCATTGATTCAGATTACAGTGGGGAAATTCAAATTGTTATATCTCCTTCTGTTCCCTGGAAAGCAGAGCCAGGAGAGTGTATAGCAGAGCTCCTGATTGTGCTGTATGTAGAAATGGGGAAAATTGAAAAACAAGAGGATTTGGAAGCACAAATAAACAAGGCAAAGCAGCTTACTGGGTGAATCAAACTACTGATAAACATCCTACCTGTGAAATAACTATTCAGGGAAAGAAATTTAAAGGTTTGGTAGATACAGGAGCGGACATTTCAATCATTTCTCTACAGCACTGGCCATCCACGTGGCCAATTCAACCCGCTCAATTTAACATAGTTGGAGTTGGTAAAGCCCCTGAAGTATATTAAAGTAGTTATATTTTGCATTGTGAAGGACCCAATGGACAACCTGGGACTATTCAACCAATTATAACTTCTGTACCTATAAATTTATGGAGAAGAGATTTATTACAACAATGGGGAGCACAAGTTCTAATTCCAGAACAATTATATAGCCCTCAAAGTCAACATATGATGCATGAAATGGGGTATGTCCCTGGTATGGGACTAGAAAAATATTTGCAAGGTTTGAAGGAGCCGCTTCAAGTGGAAAGACAAAGTTCCTGCCAAGGGTTTAGGATATCATTTTTGATGGCAGCCATTGTTAAGCCTCTAGGACCTATACCTTTAAAATGGTTAACAGATAAGCCAATTTGGATAGAACAATGGCCGCTAAGTAAAGAGAAACTGGAGGCTTTACAGGACTTAGTTACTGAACAATTAGAAAAAGGACACATTGCTCCAACATTTTCCCCTTGGAATTCTCCAGTCTTTGTTATTAAGAAAAAAATCTGGTAAATGGAGAATGTTGACAGATCTTAGAGTCATTAATTCAGTTATACAACCTATGGTGGCATTACAGCCAGGACTGCCTTCTTCTGCTATGATTCCACAAAACTGGCCTTTAATAGTCATAGATTTAAAAGACTGTTTCTTTTTTTTTCTATTAAGATTTTATTGTCATTAAAATTGGGAGTGCAAGGATTATAAATTCAGAAAATATAAAATGTACATGAATTTCTTATATTTTTACCTAACAGAGTGACTGAGAATGAAATAAAAATGAGTTTTGTGAAATCATGGACTCTTTCAAAATCATGTCTAGTAGCATGGTCTCACTTGAATGATTTGTCAACAAGTGCCATCAGATGTCAGTGAAAATATTCTCACAATGGATTGAAATTTAAGCACTACACAAGTATAAACTTTCTTCTCACTTCAAATATGAAAACAGTACAGGTATAGAAATTTACTTATCCTGACAAGTAATAAACTCTGATATAAAAAATCTCTCACCTTCCCTAAAAGAGTAATGCCTTGTTCTCTAATTCAATTCCACAAAAGATTAGTTGAAAAATGAACCTGATATTATCTTTTCTTGATGTCACTCAAAGTCTGATCACTTGAATATTAACTCAGATTCCACAATCTTAAAAGTAGCACTAACATACCAGCTTAAATGCCCAGAACAGGAATGGGTTATTCTTTTTGACTAGTATATCCTTCCTTTGCTTTGCCTGGTGAGCTCATCGTCTAGTTCAAACATTACTTAACATTTTAAAAACCTTTACAGAACTTGAACTCTTCAAAGGGTGGGGGAGGGTTTCCTCAAAGGAAAAATTGAGTTGTTTATCAAAGGGAGGAATAAAAGAAGCAGGTATTTGTCTCATTCATCTAGGCTTCTCCACTGTAACCTAGCATTATATGAGGTACATGAAAATTCCTCAGTGCTAAATGAGAGAATTAAATCAGATGGTTCTGGAGTTAGGACCCTTTCTGTATCTTCAAACTTGTCACTTTTTTTCTTTGGTTCCCACTTACGTTTGACAAATAGACATGTATCTTTTTAAACAGTTATCTACCTTTTTTTCCAAGAGAGGAATTCTCCCATTTCAACCTATTATCTCAGTATAACTGGATAACCTCATCCCACTCAGAAACAGGCCAGATTCCACTGGGTTGCGCATTGGGAGGAGAGCGCTTCCAGTCCCACGTCTTTACAGGAATCTTCCCGGTCTTACCATAGTTGGCTTCAATGTATTCGAGGGTTTTACAGGGCACATGGACCGTCATGTCTACAAACTCAGTCCAGCACAATGTAAACTTAGGAAACAGGTACTTGAATTATTTTCCTGTTTTGGCCTGAGTGACTCCGTTGCGCATGTGATCAGTTTCTTCACAGAAGAAAAAAATGTCAAGTTTTACATCGTCTTTTCCCTGGAAGGATAGTTCCAAGCTGTCTTCTACCTTCCCAAATTTGTGTTTGAGCAGAAGTCCTGCATCCTGAAATGCTAAAATAATATCAGATTTGTAATCTTGTATAAAAATTCCTAGGTCGCTGGGCACGGTGGCTCACGCCTGTAATCCCAGCACTTTGGGAGGCCAAGGCGGGTGGATCATGAGGTCAGGAGATCGAGACCATCCTGGCTAACACGGTGAAATCCCATCTCTACTAAAAAATACAAAAAACTAGCCCGGCGAGGTGGCG
>NW_012106742.1:404901-405455 GCF_000951045.1 Mandrillus leucophaeus
AGATCCACCCACCTCGGCCTCCCAAAGTGCTGAGATTACAGCTATGAGCCACACCGCACCTAGCTCATGAAGGCCTTTTTTTTTTTTTTTTTTTTGAGACAGGGTCTCACTCTGTTGCCCAGGCTGGAGTCCAGTGGCGCAATCTCGGCTCACTGCAACCTCTGCCTCCTGGGTTCAAGGAATCCTCCTGCCTCAGCCTCCTGAGTAGCTGGGATTACAGGCGCATGCCACTGTGCCCAGCTACCTTTTGTATTTTTAGTAGATACAGAGTTTTGCCATGATGGCCAGTCTAGTATTGAACTCCTGGGCTCAAGTGATCCACCTGCCTTGGCCTCCCAAAGTGCTGGAATTACAGCTGTGAGCCACTGCACCCAGCCCATGAAGGCCTTTTTTGTTTGTTTGTTTTTGTTTTTTGAGACAGGGTCTTGCTCTGTTGCCTGGGCTGGAGTCCAGTGGCGCAATCTCAGTTCACTGCAACCTCTGCCTCCCGGGTTCAAGGAATTCTCCTGCCTCAGCCTCCTGAGTAGCTGGGATTACAGGTGCATGCCACTATG
>NW_012106742.1:406790-425815 GCF_000951045.1 Mandrillus leucophaeus
GGACATCTTTGCTATAAGGAATAATGTTGCATTGTCGATACCATCCTAGACAAGTCCCACTGCTCAGCCAGAATGGTACTCCCAATTTGTTTAATGTTTTCGCTGCTAGTTGCAGTAATTCCTTTGCACTCTTCCGAAAGACCACGGCTTCCACAGTGTTACTATCAAGGTACTGCTAAAAGAATGCTCGAGCTTCTTTATATCTACACTCAATAAACCTACAGTGTGGTACTTCTTCTACAAAGCTCATTGGATTCTTTGGAATGAGAACTTCCAGTCCATCAACAGTAACTTGCTGTAACTCTGGCCTGTCAAAAGCTCCTGGCTAAAGACCAAACTGTAACTTTCGGAAGGAACAAATTTACTGTCAATGTGTTCTTTAAGTCTCAAGCGGCCATGCCAGAGGTGGTTGCCACTCCTCTCATGGAAGACTACCAAGCGGATCGCATGAGTGGCCAATTTGCAGATATAGTGCAGGGGGATTTCCGTTCCAGAAAGGGAGTCTATCCTGTCTAGCCGGGGATCTTTACTCTCAATCTTTAGGCACTGAAATCCCATTCTCAGCTACCCGAAACCAGCCTTCCTCATTCCTCCATAGGTGAGACTGCAGTGCAAGTGCAGTAAAGTCTCTTGGAACACAGAAAAACCTGCATTGGGAAATGGAGCCATGAGAAGTATTTTTGACTTGTTCAAAGTTCTTATTAATCAATTCCAATACCAAAGGATCAATAAGAAACACTGGTACATTTTGGTTGGATGTTAGCATAATAAATTTTTTAACTGCACGTCACTGTGTGTCATCAAATCCAATTTGGCTTCCTTTGGATTTTGACAAACCAGCTCCATTCTTTGTTGATAAATAGTGCTTGTAGTAGTACAACTGAAACAGCAGAAATGCAGAACTTGTCAGCGTTAAAAAGGCCAAAACCACGTTCTTATTGATTCTACTCATTAGTCTGTGGTGCTCACTTGGTTATCTTTTGAAAGTATCTCACTCGTTTTCATCTTTTTGGATTTGGAAAGGAAGATAACTTTGTTTTCTTTGAAATCCAGTTTTTTAAAAACTAGGTTATGCAAGGATGTCAATGACTGTATATTAGTTTTTCCTCATTCAATGTGTTTCCTTTCAATCTTTCTTTCCATAGCTCCTCTCAAATGACACTTCTTCAGTGAAGTCTTCAATATTCTTCCAGGTTAGAAGTGCTCCCTCCACCTCTAACCTAGTTTTACCTTCCTGATGACACGCCCAGAAGTGTGGGAAGGGCTGGCCAAGTGAAAGTCTACCACGTGATGCTCATGGACTGACTGAGAAGTACCCAGCCTGGAGCGCGCTCAGCCTGTGGCCAGCCTCCCCACCAAGGGGTAGGCAGGTGCCCAGAATGCTGGAGGATGCCCGGTAAGGGCACCTAAGCCACCAGCAGTACTTGTCTGAAGGCGCCCACCCATCCCGGGCTACCGAGCTGAGCCTGCCATACCTTACCTCACTAAAGACTGTTTCTTTACTATCCCCTTAGCTGAGCAAGATTGTGAATGGTTTGCATTTACAATTCCTGCAGTAAACAACCTGCAGCCTGCTAAGCATTCTCATTGGAAAGTGTTGCCACAAGGCATGTTAAACAGTCCAGCAATTTGCCAGAGGTGTGTAGAGCAAGCAATTGAACCTACTCATAAAAAATTTTCACAGTGTTACATTTTTCATTATGTGGACGATATACTTTGTGCTGCCCCCACTCGAGAAATATTACCCCAATGTCATGATCACTTGCAAAATTTGATTTCTTGCACCAGTTTAATTATAGCTCCTGACAAAATTCAGACTACTACTCCTTACTCCTACTTAGGGACCTTAGTAAATGACACTACACTAGTGCCACAGAAAGTAACCATACATAGGGATCAACTGAAAACATTAAATGACTTTCAAAAATTACTAGGGGACATTAATTGGATACAACCTGCTCTAGGCATTCCTACCTTGCCTTGAGTAATCTATTTTCTATCCTTAGAGGAGATCCTAGTCTCACTAGCCCTGGACAATTAACAAAAGAGGCTGAGGCACAGTTATGGCTGATTGAAAAGCAAGTCCATAAAGCTCAGATAAATAGAATAGATTCAGAGAAGACTCTAGATTTGCTAATTTTTTCAACTCAGCATTCACCTACTGGTGGTGGTGTCCAAGGGCAGGACTTAGTAGAATGGCTTTTTCTTCCACACACTAATTCACAGACTCTAACTCCTTATTTGGATCAAATTGCTACCCACGATAGGAAATGGGAGAACTCGGATTGTCAAATTACATGGATAAGATCCTGGAAAAATTATTGTCCCACTCACAAAGGCACAAATACAGCAAGCTTTTATAAATAGTCTTACTTGGCAAACCCATTTAGCTGATTTGTGGGTATTCTCAATAATCATTTTCCTAAAACAAAATTATTTCAATTTTTGAAATTAACTAATTGGATTCTCCCTAAATTAACTAAATTTAAACAAATTAAAGGTGCTGAAAATGTCTTCACAGATGAGTCTAATAATGGTAAAGCTTCTTATTCTGGCTCGAAAGGTAAAGTTTTTCAGATGCCCTGTACTTCAGCTCAAAATGCAGAGCTCGTAGCTATAATTGAGGTATTGACTGCTTTTGATATGCCTATTAATGTGAGTTCTGATTCTTCATATGTGGTTCATTCTACACAGTTAGTTGAAAATGCTCAGCTATAATTCCACACAGATGAGCAACTGATGACTTTATTTACCCAATTGCAAACAGCAGTTAGGAGTAGAATGCACCCTTTTTACATCATTCACCTTAGGGCTCATAAACCTCTTCCAGGACTTTTAACTGAAGGGTATCGAATGGCTGATTGCCTAGTTACTACTACAATATATAATGCTAGACACTTTCACAATTTTTTTTTTTGAGATGGAGTCTTGCTCTGTTGCCCAGGCTGGAGTGCAGTGGAGCGATCTCAGCTTACTGCAAGCTCCGCCTCCTGGGTTCACGCCATTCTCCTGCCTCAGCCTCCCAAGTAGCTGGGACCACAGGCACCCGCCACCATGCCCGGCTAATTTTTTTGTATTTTTAGTAGAGACGGGGTTTCACTGTGTTAGCCAGGATGGTCTCGATCTCCTGACCTCAGGATCTGCCCACCTTGGCCTCTCAAAGTGCTGGGATTACTGGTGTGAGCCACTGCACCTGGCCAACACTTTCACAGTTTAACCCGTTAATACCTCTGGTCTCAAAGCGCAGATACAGCATTACCTGGAAAGAAGCTAAAGCTATTATCCAGCAATGCCCAACTTGCCAAATGATACATTCCTCATCTTTTACAGGAGGAGTTAATCCTTGAGGATTGGAACATAATTCTCTTTGGCAAATGGATGTCACACGTGTTCCCTCGTTTGGGAGACTAGCTTACGAACATGTATGTGTGGACACCTTTTCTCACTTAGTCTGGGCTACATGCCAATCAAGAGAATCTTCTGCCTCTGTTAAACATCATCTTTTGCAGTGTTTTGTGGTGATGGGCATTCCAGCTTCTATTAAAACAGATAATGCCCCAGGCTATACTAGCCAAGCTCTAGCTACATTTTTCTCTATATGGAATATTAAACACATTACTGATATCCCATATAATTCTCAAGGACAAGCCATAGTGGAAAGAATGAACCTCTCCCTAAAATAGCAGTTGCAAAAGCAAAAGGGGAGAAATAGGGACTACAGGACACCACATATGCAATTGAATCTAGCATTATTGACTTTAAATTTTTTGAGCCTGCCTAAAGGCCAGATGCTATCAGCAGCTGAACAGCATCTACAGAAACCAGCTACAAAGACAGAAGCAGAAAAACTGGTTTGGTAGAGAGATCCGATAACAAAAAGTTGGGAAATAGGTAAAATAATAACTTGGGGTAGAGGTTATGCTTGTGTTTCTCCTGGACCAAATCAACAGCCAATTTGGATACCATCAGGACACCTGAAACCTTATCATGAGCCAGAGGCTGAAGAGATTCTGGGAGAAACCTGAGGATCCCCTGGTTGAAGCCATGTCGAGACTGATGCTTAGGAGGACCCCAACTGTCACAAGCAACACCTGTTGAACACAGCCACCTACCCGGAGACAGATCAAGAAGCTGTCACAGATGGCGGAAGAAAACCTGAGGAAAGCGGGACAGCCAGTCACAATGAGTAATTTAACAAAAGCTATGATAGTGGTGATCACCATTGCCATGAGTATTCCTTCAACAAGGGCTGGCACAGAGAACAATTATACTTATTGGACATATTTATCAATCTTGGCTGGCAATAATGCCTGGGTGTAATCACTCTATGACACAGTTACACATGCTTTCTGACCTCAGTATTTACCACAATAAATCTGCTCCTATAATTGAGGCATACTGCCCTCAAAAACCTATTTGTTAACAGAAATGAACCTGGTCAGAAATAATGAATGTACTTGTTTGGGAAGATTGTATTGCAGAACAGGCAGAGGTGCTGCACAACGATTCCTATGGAAACATTATTGCATTATTGATTGGTCCCCTAAGGGAATGTTTAGCATGAATTGCACCTCCCACTCTGTGTGCCATGGCCACACTATGTTCAGCTGGTCTGAACAAAATGGTTAGACGGTAGAAATGATAAGAAGTACGGCAAGAGTTCCTATTATCTGGAAACATGGCAGTAGAATGGCACCTCAACCTCAAATTATATGGCCCACTGTAGGAGCTAAACATAAGGATTTGTGGAAACTATTAATGGCTCTTAATAAGATTCAAATTTGGGAAAGAATAAAAAGGCATCTAGAAGGACACTCTACAGACTTGTCTTTGGATATTGCAAAATTAAAAGAACAAATATTTAAAGCATCCCAGGCACACCGGACCTTAATGCCAGGAACTGGAGTGCTTGACGGAGCTGCAGACAGATTAGCAGCTAGTAATCTGTTAAAATGGATAAAAACACTTGGAGGCTCTGTGATTTCAATGATAATTGTGCTTTTAATCTGTGTAGTTTGTCTTTGTATAGTCTGCAGATGCAGATCCTGACTTCTGCAAGAAGTAGCTCACCATGATAAAGCCGCCTTTGCTTTTATTGTCTTGCAAAAATAAAAAGGGGGAACATGTTGGGAGCAGGCCCCCAAATCTGGCCATAAACTGGCCCCCAAAATGGCCATAAACAAAATCTCTGCAGCACTGTGACATGTTCGTGATGGCCATGATGCCCACGCTGAAGGTTGTGGGTTTACCAGAATGAGGGTAAGGAACATCTGGCCCACCCAGGGCAGAAAACCACTTCAGGCGTTCCTAAGCCACAAACAATAGCATGAGTGATCTGTGCCTTAAGGACATGTTCCTACTGCAGATAACTAGCCAAAGCCCATCCCTTTGTTTCCCATAAGGAATGCTTTTAGTTAATCTATAATCTATAGAAACAATGCTTATCACTGGCTTGCTGTCAATAAATATGTGGGTAAATCTCTGTTCATGGCTCTCAGCTCTGAAGGCTGCCAGCCCCCCGATTTCCCACTCCACACTCTATATTTCTGTGTGTATGTCTTTAATTCCTCCAATCCCACTGGGTTAGGGTCTCCATGACCGAGCTCATCTTGGCAATGTACCCCATACATATATATATTATTATGAATTACAAACATTTGGAAAATACTTATTAGATAGACGTATTTGTTTTTCTCTTCTTCAAATAATTCTTTAAGGATGGGGACCATATCTTATAACAGTGCCAAGTATTCTGTGGGGTTTTCACTACAGATGACATCTTCCATGCCTGGTTGACAAAATGCCAGACGGGGGCACTAAAAGGCTTTACCTGGGCTGCTGACACCCTCCTCATTACCACTCCCTCCCCATCTCCCCCAGTATGGTTCCTCGATAGAAGAGTAGAAGCAAAGCAGAGCAAATAACCAATACCTGAGAAAACACAATGACTTTGCCAGTATCTTCATTTACTGTCTGGATGGTGCCATGAACCACAGCTGTGCCAACCATCTTCCCTGTAACTTGCCCCCTTCTATTAACAACAGCCACGGTCTGATTACTGATGGAGAAGTGAATGATGGATTGGGGCTGGGGGCCACCTTCAGACATTACCTGGAATTTAAATATACCATTGAATGCCTAGAACACGAGGGAGAAATCATGTCTCTTTTCCCAACATTTTGTCAAAGCAACTTAACTTCTTCATTTCCCCCATTTCTTGAAAAATATATCCCATATCAACTCAAATGCAGAAGAGATGGAAGTACTGCAAATGATCCATGGGATTCCAAGAGAGTTTTTATATGATGTACATCATAGGCCAGGAAAAATACTAATCTTGTTCTTTATCAGATTCAGTAGTATTTGGGTGAGAGTAAATAAGAGATCAATAGGAAAAGGGGTGTGTGTGTGTGTGTGTGTGAGAGAGAGAGAGAGAAAGAGAGAGAGAGAGAGAGAGGGATAAGGAGAAAAGGTAAATCTTATTTTTCTGCCTGTAAGTTCACCTGCATCATATTCATTGGAATCAGTGTCATTTTCTCTGGAAGAAGTCTGAATGGAGGAAACACCTTGAAGGAGAAAACCAAAAGGACAAGTAACTAACTAGAGTCAATTTTATAACATACCATAGTCATTAAAAAAAATTTTTTTTTTAGACACAGTCTTGCTCTGTTGCCCATGCTGGAGAGCAGTGGCATGATCATAGCTCACTGCAGCCTTGAACTCCTGGGTGCTTCGGCCTCCTGAGTGGCTGGGACCAGAAGTGTGCACCACCATGCCTAACTAATTTCTTCCTTTCCTTCCTCCTCTCCTCCCCTCTCCTCCCCTCTCCTTTCCTTTCTTTTTGAGACGGAGTTTCGCTCTGTCACCCAGGCTGGAGTGCAGTGGTGAGATCTTAGCTCACTGCAACCTCCGCCTCCCAGGTTCAAGCGATTCTCCTGCCTCAGCCTCCCAAGTAGCTGGGATTACAGGCACCTGCCACCATGCCCAGCTAATATTTTGTATTTTAGTAGAGATGGGGTTTCACCATGTTGGCCAGGCTGGTCTAAAACTCCCAACCTCAGGTAATCCACCTGCCTTGGCCTCCCAAAGTGCTGGGATTACAAGTGTGAGCTACCACGCCTGGCCATGACTGAATAATTAATTTTTTGCAGAGATGGGGTCTCCCTATGTTACCCAGGGTGGTCTCAAACTCCCGGGCTCAAGTCATGCTCCTGCATCAGCCTCTCAAAGTGCTGGAATTACAGGCATGAGCCACCAAACCCAGCCCATCATGATCTTATTCTAAGGAAAACTCCTAATTATATACAAAAAAGTTACACACAAAGATACGTAATTTTATTTATAATAGCAAAAAATTTAAAAGTATTTAAGTGGGAATACTTAAATAAGTTATATATCCATTCACTAGAGTAAAAGTGACTATTAAAATTATGCTTACAGTTAACTTTCTTTTTTTCTTTTTTTCTTTTTTTTGAACACATAAAAGTAGAACAGCTGGCCGGGCGCAGTGGCTCATGCCTGTAACCCCAGCACTTTGGGAGGCCGAGTTGGGTGGATCACGAGGTCAGAAGATCGAGACCATCCTGACTAACACGGTGAAACCCTGTATCCACTAAAAATACAAAAAATTAGCCAGACATGGTGGTGGGCGCCTGTAGTCCCAGCCACTTGGGAGGCTGAGGCAGGAGAATGGCCTGAACCCGGGAGGCGGAGCTTGCAGTGAGCCGGGACTGCGCCACTGTGTTCCAGCCTGGGTGACAGAGAGAGACTCCGTCTCAAAAAAACAAAAACAAAAACAAAAACAATAACAAAAGTAGAACAGCTGGGCGGTGCAGTATCTCACACCTGTAATCCCAGCTACCCAGGAGGCTGAGGCAGGAGAATCGCTTGAATCCGGGAAGCAGAGGTTGCATTAAGCTGAGATCGCACCATTGCACTCCAGCCTGGGCGACAGGGCAAGACTCTCTCAAACGAAAAAAAACAACGGTTGCCTCTAAGAAGTGAAATTACAGGTGATTTTCATTTAACATCTTCAAAATTTGTGCTTTCCAAATTTTATTTTATTTTCTTTTTTTTTAAGAGACAGGGTATCATTCTGTCACCCAGACTGAAGTGCAGTGGCACAATCACGGCTCACTGCAGCCTGGAACTTCTCCTGGGCTCAAGTGACATTCCCGTTTCAGTCTCCCAAGTAGCTGCGACCACAGGCATGCACCACTACACATATTTTTCTAAATTTTCTATGAGAACTGTTTTATACAGAGAAACAAAACCAAAAATACTGCATGTTGTGCAAGAGTTAGACACTATCCTTTTTTTCAGTCAAATGATTTTTTTTTTTTTTGAGACAGGGTCTCTCTCTGTCACTCAGGCTGGAGTGCAATGGCACAATCACAACTCACTGCAGCCTCAACCTCCAGGGCTCAAGTGATCCTCCTACTTTAGCCTCCTGAGTAGCTAGAACTACAGGCACACCACCATGTCTGGCTAATTTATTTTATTTTATTTTTATTTTGGTAGAGACAGAGTCTCACTATGTTGCCCAGGGTGGTTTCATATGCTTGGGTTTAAGTGATGTTCCCACCTCAGTCTCCCAAACTGCTCACACGGTGGTGTGAGCCACTGTGCCCAGCCAGTCAAATGATTTTTAACTTGTATAAACTAACAGAAAAAGACAAATGATGTTAAGCAAGAAAAACTACAAATTTTGGGTGAGATAATTTCCTTACTTCAATGTGCCGAGGAGTTGATGTGTATTTTCTTCCCATCTTGTCCCTAGCAATAGCCACAAGTGTGGTTTGGCCAATAGTGGTAGCTCGAAGAATATAATTTTCAGAGTATTCATCCTGTTCCTCCATTAGCCTGCAAAAACCCATGTATTTTCAGGTTAGAAAGATTTTTGTTTTGTTTCAAGATGGGGTCTTACTCTGTCGCCCAGGCTGGAGTGCAGTGGCATGATCTCGGCTCACTGCAGCCTCAACCTCCCAGACTCTAGGTATCTTCCCACCTCAGCTTCCTGAGTAACTGGGACATACCACCACGCCTGGCTAATTTTCTTATTTTTTGTAGAGCCGGGGTCTCACTGTGTTGCCCAGGCTGGTCTTGAATTATGGATTCAAGCAATCCTCCTGCCACAGTCTCCCATCATGCTGGGATTGCAGCATGAGCCACCACTCTTGGCCAAGATTAGGTTCTGAAAGTGGCCAGTGGTGCATCTTTCCAAGGTGCCTAACACTTTCTGCTCATTTTAACTCTGGTTAGGGGGAATTGCCAGAAAATAAATTTCCAGAGTGAAGACAAATTTCAAGGGAATGGTGGAAGGCTCATGAGAGGCAAAAATTTGTTCTAAGGCTCCAGAGGAATAAGGGCAATATAAAAACAGACTGGTAGAATTGCAAATACTAAATTGCCTGAAATTCCTGAATTTCTCCTTTCTCAGAGGGGAATACCAGTACCTCTGCCTCTAAATATATTTTTGAAGGGTCCTCTAGACTGAAGCACCCCCAAAAGATATCACCCAAGGAGAAATTTCAGAAATTGGAAATATTAATGACACAAGGCATCTGAGGACCTCGAGAGAGAGAGAGAGAGTGTGTGTGTGTGTGTGTGTGTGTATTTTAAGAGATGTGGGCCTTGCTATGTTGCCCAGGCTGGAGTGCAGTGGCTATTCACAGGCGCAATTATAGTGCGCTATAGCCTCCAACTCCTGGGCTCAAGTGAGTCTCCTGCCCTAGCCTCCTGAGTAGCTGGGACTACAGGCATGTACCCTCACGCCAGGCTCAAATAGGTATTTTGTAGAGAGCTGAATATGGGAAGAGAGTATAGGCTGAAATGTATTCTAACAAAAAAGTAAGGGAGAAAATCTGAAATAATCTAAGGGAAAGCTGACCAGGTTACTAGGAGGGAGAGTCTTATGGTATTATGCATAGGGGAAAGGAAGTATTGAAATGGTACTTACGTCAGGGTGACAATGGCAGAAGCCAACTGCAGTTTGAGTTCCATGTTTCTGAAGTATTTATTTTGAAATGGGCGTTTGGAAGAGCCAAGAACCCTCACAGTCACTAACACAGTTTTGCCTATTTCAACCTAGTAGTTAAAAAGAAAAAGATTTTAGTAAAGGTGTCTCATTCACCAATGGCAGTCTAACTCTTAGAGGGCAGTGTACTTTTTTTTTTTTTTTTCTTTCATGCTAAATGATCCTGGTCAGCCTTCAATCAAATAAGCTTAATCTGTGTGTATTGTTTTAAATTGTTCTTTTATTTTTATTTTTATTTTTTTGAGACAGAGTCTCGCTCTGTCGCCCAGGCTGGAGTGCAGTGGCGCAATCTCGGCTCACTGCAAGCTCCGCCTCCCGGGTTCACGCCATTCTCCTGCCTCAGCCTCCCGAGTAGCTGGGACTACAGGCGCCCGCTATCTCGCCCGGCTAGTTTTTTTTTTTTGTATTTTTTTAGTAGAGACGGGGTTTCACCGTGTTAGCCGGGATGGTCTCGATCTCCCGACCTCGTGATCCGCCCGTCTCGGCCTCCCAAAGTGCTGGGATTACAGGCTTGAGCCACCGCGCCCGGCCTTTAAATTGTTCTTTAACAGTCTATTTATCTTCATCTGTTTAATGTTGAAATGTTGTTCTTTAAGGGCAAGTATTTCCATTAGCATTACCAGAAGTCCTGGTATACACACACACACACACACACACACACACACACACACACACACACACACAGTAGCTGAGCAGAGACCATATTAAGGAATGCTGGGGAGTGAGAATAAGGCTTGCTTAATTTCTGGGATAAAGCAAACATGTCTCACCTTATCAATCAGATCAAGCTCCAGCTCTTGTATGTCTGACACCCTGAGATGGGCTGTTGCTGGACCCAAGAAAGCCAAACAAAGATCATAGACCTCCAAGGTAAGAAATCCAGGATGTAATGGAACTAACTAGAAGTAAGAAGATGGTAGCTGGATAAAGAAGCAAACAAGCTCCAAGCATAATCAAAGCAACTATTTTTACCCAAAGCAGAATAGACAACATCTTGCTTTCTTTGAACTGGGGACTCTCAGAGGTCACGTAACATTATTCAGGCATAGCATAATATGTACCCTTAATGTGATGTTTCCAATCATGGCAAAATATGTACTTTAACAAATATAGATTGGGCACAGTGGCTCACCCCTACAATCCCAGCACTTTGGGAGGCTGAGGCAGGAGGATCGCTTGAGCCCAGGAGTTCAAGACCAGCCTGGGGAACAAAGCAAAATCCTGGTCTCTATAAAAACTTTTTAAAAAAAATTAGCAAGGCTGGGCGTGGTGGCACATGCCTGTAATCCCAGCACTTTGGGAGGCTGAGGTGAGAGGATTGCTTGAGCCCTGGAGTTTGAGACAAGCCTGGGCGACACGGTGAAACCCTGTCTTTACCCAAAACAAAACAAAACAAAAATTAGCTGGGCACGGTGGTTCGTGTCTGGAGTCCCAGTTACTCAGGAGGCTGAGAGAGGATCACTTGAAGCTGGGAGGTTGAGGATGCAGTGAGCTGAGATTGTGCCACTGCACTCCAGCCTGGGAAACAGTGAGACCCTGTCTCAAAAATAATTAGTTGGGTATGGTGGCATACACTTATAATCCCAGCTACTCAGCAGGCTGAGGTGGGAGGATCACTTGAATCTAGGAGCTCAAGGCTACAGTGAGCTATGATCACGCCATACACTCCAGCCTGAGCAACAGAGTGAGACCCTATCTCTGCCAAACAAAACGAAACAAAAAACAAATAGTAAAGAGCAGAATTTATGTTGATTGAATTCAAGCAGAATCCAACATATGTATTCAGCTTCTCAATTATGAACAAGGAAAGGATGTCATGAAGAAAAATCGCATCCATTTATGCCACAATCACTAGTAGGGGGAGAAAGCATTGGGCCAACTAACACTGCTTTTTCTTTCTTTGTGCTACAGTTCCTGCACAATAGCATGTTTTTTTTCACATCATTTGTACCTCAGTCTTCCCTTTTTAAAACATATATTATGACTAGGGTAAGTTAAATTACTTGAAGCTTGTAGAAAGGAACTATATACATATATTAGTATATGGTATTATTTTTATTACTATAAATCAACTAAAAACAAATCCTTTGGCATACTGACTATGGAGTTAGGTTAATGTTTTGAGTTGTCATGTCCTGGCTGAAAACATCATATATTCATGTTGTAAAGTCAATAGTGGCCTGGCGCGGTGGCTCACGGCTATAATCCTAGCACTTTGGGCAGATCACTTGAGGTCAAGAGTTCAAGACCAGTCTGGCCAACATGGTAAAACCCTATCTCTACTAAAAATACAAAAATTAGCCAGACATGGTGGTGGGCTCCTGTAATCCCAGCTACTCAGGAGGCTGAGGCAGGAGAACTGCTTGAACCTGGGAGGTGGAGGTTGCAGGGAGCCAAGACTGCACCACTGTACTCCAGCCTGGGCAACAGAGCGAGACTCTATCTAAAAATAAATAAATAAATAAAGTCAATAGTATATTTAAATATTTTAAGTATCTACACAGATGTGTGCTTTGAAACTTAAAAAATGAAACTTCTTTTAATGGAAAAGAAAAAAACTTCTTTTAACTAGAGATCTCTTATACTGTGTCAGTTCAACCAGAAACAAAAAAAGCACTCCCTTTTGGTTGAAGAATCTATATAGGTTAAAGAAAGAAAGAAAGGAAAATGTTACTTGTGTAACAAGTTTTAGACACAAAATGGAATTTTTCCAATCAATCTCTTAAGAATGAGCGTTGGCCTGAGACCATCAATCTGGGACTGTCTCTAGAGCTCACCTCAACAGAGCTTTCTGCTTCCGTGTAAGTGATGGTGACAACATGCTGCTCACTGCTGTTGACTAAAAAATAACCAGATCCTTCCACAAGGCTAAATATTTCCTATGGAAAAATCAGACAAACAATATTCTGTTCACTTCAGTTTATAAATAGCTCAAAGGAAATAATTTCTACCTACCTAAGAAAGAATATGGATAAAAAGATTACAGTGAATGGACAAAAGACAAAATACAATTATTAAGGTACAATTTTTAAGGATGGTGCAACTATTATATATGTGTTTCATATATATGTATCAATTATTTTCAACACATAAGTGAGCTTAATTGTTATGCTATTAATTTTAATAACTTTCCCTCCAATACGATTCCATTTAACCAGACTCATAAAGCTTCTACCTTCACATCAGGGTGGTTATAGATGGTGGCATTCTCAGGCAATACAGTTACATCATCTACCAGGAGCAGTTCCACATCTACAGATCTGGGCAAGTTGGAAATTTCCTAGAAATATAATAAGAACCACAAAAGTGAATATAAATGTCTAATTCTTGGCCGGGCACAGTGGCTCACACTTGTAATCCCAACACTTTGGGAGGGTGAGGCAGGCAGATCATCTGAGGTCCGGAGTTTGAGACCAGCCTGGCTAACATGGTGAAACCCCATCTCCACTAAAAATACAAAAATTAGCCGAGCATGGTGGTGGGTGCCTCTACTCCCAGCTACTTGGGGGGTTGAGGCAGGAGAATCGCTTGAACCTGGGAGGCAGAGGTTGCAGTGAGCCAAGATGATGTCACTGCACTCCATCCTGGGAGACAGAGCGAGACTTCATCTCAAATAATAATAATAATAATAATCAATGTCTAATTCTTCAGCTCTACGGGAGAAGTTTCCAGGACTCTCTCGAGTGCCAAAAATAACAGAATTAGAGAGGTATATGGTCTCAGCTTTATGTAAGTTGTATAACTTTTAAAGAAGAGCTTTATATTCCAATTATTTAACTTATATTTCTTATATTATAATCTCCACTCACTTTTGGGCTTTTCTTCTCTGAATAGCCCACAAAATTGACTCCAATAAGTACAGTTCCTTTTATCTGACGTACTTTAAGGATCTGATGACCTGAAAACATGCAGAAAAATACCCTGTGAGAAACAATAACATATAGAATACAAGTGTTTCTAGAAAACCACATTCTGCCACAGTTTTTCCAAATGGTGCTTTATTGCAGAGGAAGAAAAACTCTCAATGGGGAAATACACAAGAAAAAACTATTTTGTTTTTTATTTTTATTTTTTTAGATGGAGTGTCGCCATGTTGCCCAGGCTGAAGTGCAGTGGCGTGATCTCGGTTCACCACAACCTCCCGGATTCAAGCGATTCTCCTGTCTCAGCCTCCCAAGTAGCTGGGACTGCGCACCACCATGCCGGTCTAATTTTTGTATTTTTAGTAGAGATGGGGTTTCACTATGTTGGCTAGGCTGCTCTCGAATTCCTGACCTCGTGATCTGCCCGCCTCGGCCTCCTAAAGTGCTGGGGTTACGGACATGAGCCACCATGCCTGGCCTGAAAACTGGGTTTTTGTGCTGACCATGCCAATATATACCCATATGACCCTGAGCAAACAGTTTATCTCTTAGTTCCTTTATTAAATGAGGGACTGGGCCAGGCAAAATCTAAAATTCTTTCTAGCTTTGATGGTCTATGAGTCCAAAAATAGGCTGACAGGTGTAATGTTTTGTCCAGTTTACAAATGGAAGTGAGAAAGGGATAGTCCTTTGAGATCTTTCATCTTTCATTCTCCTAAACTGTTCTCTACATTTATATGTCATGTAAGTCACTTAACAAAGTTTTTATGTTTTTTTTGTTGTTGTTGTTGTTTTTTTTGAGACGGAGTCTCGCTCTGTTGCCCAGGCTGGAGTGCAGTGGCCGGATCTCAGCTCACTGCAAGCTCCGCCTCCCGGGTTTACACCATTCTCCTGCCTCAGCCTCCCGAGTAGCTGGGACTACAGGCGCCCGCCACCTTGCCCGGCTAGTTTTTTGTATTTTTTAGTAGAGAAGGGGTTTCACCGTGTTAGCCTGGATGGTCTCGATCTCCTGACCTCGTGATCCGCCCGTCTCGGCCTCCCAAAGTGCTGGGATTACAGGCTTGAGCCACCGGGCCCGGCCAACAAAGTTTTGAAATGGCTCTTCTTAATTAGATCAATCCAAACTCCTTAAACTTGTATTTGAAGGCTTCCATATTCTGACTCTGCTTTAACCATTCATTTTCTTTCTCTTTTCTTTCCTCTTTCTCTCTTTTCTTTTTCCTTTGTGTGTGTGTGTGTGTGTGTGTGTGTGTGTGTGTGTGACAGGGTCTAACTCTGTCGCCCAGGCTGAAGTGCAGTGGTGCAATCACAGTTTACTGCAACCTCTACCTACCCAGCTCAAGCAGTCCTTCCACCTCAGCCTCCCAAGTAGCTGGGACCACAGGTGCACGTCAACATGCCTGGCTAATGTTTTGTAGAGACGGGGTCTTGCTATGTTAACCAGGCTGGTCTTGAACTCCTGAGCTCAAGTGATCCTCCTACCTCAGCCTCCTAAAGTGCTGGGATTACAGGTGTGAGCTATTGCACCTGGCATTTTTTTCTTTTTTTAATTTAACAAACATGAATCTGCCACTTCACTTAGGCCAGTTTTAATTTTGTCCTCAATATATAATCATGCCTAAATCTGTGAGGCAGTTTCTCCTGATGCCACATTCATTCCACAAATGTTTATTGAGGGCCTACTACATGCCAGGTGCTATGTTAGGTAATTAGAATACAGAAATTAAGAAGAAAACACAATCCTTGCCTTCAAAGAAACCCATAATTTAGTGAGGGGTGACTGTGTAGTAAACCAATCACTATAATATAGTGTGATAAGTGCTATTACAGAAGTAAGTACAGAGCACAGAGAGTATACAAGAGCACAAAGAAGGAATATTTATTTTAGATTGGGAATATAGAGGGACAGAAAACTCCCAGCTTCCCTAGAGGAAGATTTCAACCCAGTGAAGATGCGAGAAAAACATGTTTTAAGAAAATAGAAACATAAGCAATATATGCAAAGGAAAGTAGAATGACAAGCCTTGTCCTAGTTAGGGATCTAACGTTGTTGAGTGTGAGAAAAATATAGGATATGTGTGGATACTAACAAGAGGTGAAACCAAAGAAGTAAACAGGGTCAGTCTGTTAAGCTACAACATACAAATTTTACCCAGAAAGAATGGGGAGTCTCTGAAGACAATATGGTGACAGTATAGTCAGTGGTCAGGACTACGGGCTTTGATGTCAGAGAGTTTATTGCTTCATCTGTTTATCTTTGTAATCTTAGGTCCTAAAACTGAGCTGGTTATAGTAAGAACTAAATAAATGTTTGATAAATCAATAAATTCACAAAATGGGAACGATAATACCAATCTCTCACGGTGGTTAGAAGATTATGTGAAAAAATGTGTTAAGTACTTAGTGCAGTGCCTGGCATGTCATGAGAGCTCCGTAAATAGCAACCAAAAAAGGATGAAGAGAGATATTCAGACTTGTATTGTGAAGAAGAATTATCTTCTGGTGTAGAAGAAAATGGTACAAAGGCTAACTTTTAGATTTCTGGTATGAGCATTTGGGTAGATGTAGAACCATTCAAAGGAATAGGGAACACAAAAATACATATATTATATATATGTATAATATGGTATATTATATATAATATGTACATATTATATATATGTATAATATGGTATATTATATATAATATGTACATATTATATATAAAATTGTTGGGAGCAAGCCCCCCAAAGTCTAGCCATAAACTGGCCCCAAGACTGGCCACAAATAAAATCTCTGCGGCAATGTAACATGTCCATAATGGCTGTAATGCCCAAACTGGAAGGTTGTGGGTTTACGGGAACAAGGGCGAGGAACACCTGGCCCGCCCAGGGTGGAAAACTGCTTAAAGGCATTCTCAAGCCACAAACAAAAGCATGAGCGATTTGTGTCTTAAGAGCATGTTCCTGCTGCAATTAATTCGGCCCATCCCTTCGTTTCCCTTAAGGGATACTTTTAGTTAATTTAATATCTATAGAAACAATGCTAAAGACTGGTTTGCTGTTAATAAATATGTGGGTAAATCTCTGTTCGGGGTTCTCAGCTCTGAAGGCTGTGAGACCCCTGATTCCTCACACCTCTATGTTTCTGTGTGTGTGTCTTCAATTCCTCTCGTGCCACTGGGTTAGGGTCTCCCCAACCGAGCAGGTCTCGGCATAACATGCCTACATATTTTGTATGCATAAAATATATATTAAATAATATTTTATTATTTTTAAATAGAGGTGGGGGGGGTCTCACTACATTGCCCAGGTTGGTCTTGCACTCTTGGGCTTGATTCTCTTGCCTCAGTTTCCTAAAGTGCTGGGATTACAGGCATGAGCCACTGCACCTGGCCTAAACAGTTATATCAATGGTCCACAGTGAATCATGCCTGCTGGTATCCATGCCTTTATGTAGTCCCACCCACCTTGACTCTGGTTTTTGTCAGGTGACTTCCATTAGTGAATGGGACATCAGCAAATGTGACACAAGCAGAAGCTTAATAAGCACTTGGGCATGAGGGCTTGTTGCTCTTTTAGAACCTCATCTATGCCTCGTGCCTCTCTGACTTAGTCTCACTCGCCTTTTTTTTTTTTTTTTTTTAGATGGAGTCTCGCTCTGTCGCTCAGGCTGGAGGGCAGTGGCCCGATCTTGGCTCACTGCAAGCTCCGCCTCCCGGGTTCACGCCATTCTCCTGCCTCAGCCTCCCGAGTAGCTGGGACTACAGGTGCCTGCCAACCTAGTTTTTGTATTTTTAGTAGAGATGGGGTTTCACCATGTTGGCCAGGCTGGTCTTGAACTCCTGACCTAAGGTGATCCACCCGTCTAGGCCTCCCAGAGTGCTGAGATTACAGGCGTGAGTCACTGTGCCAGGCCTCACTAGCCTTCTTAAGCTCATTCTTGCTATTTCCTCTTCCCGTCACCACTTCAGGTCTCAGCATAAATGTCACTTTCTCAGGGTAGCCTTCCCTGTTCAAGATGAGGTTAGGTCCCCCTAAAGCTCTCAAGTCTTTCTATATTTGCACTTAACACAGTTGTAATGTTTAAAGTCTGGCTTCTCGAGCTATCGTATGCCTTAGACTGTAAGTATATGAGGGCAGAAGCCATGTCTGTCTCATTCATCATTACATCTCCAGTGCCTAGCAGAGGACCTTAAATGTAGCCATTCAATAAATATTTGCTAACAAATAAATAATGTTAGGAAAATAACAGGCAGTCAATACATTTTAAAATTGAGTCAGGCACTGGGCGCAGTGGCTCATGCCTATAATACCAGCACTTTGGGAGATCGAGGCAGACAGATCACTTGAGTTCAAGAGTTCGAGACCAGCCTGGCCAACATGGTGAAACCCTGTCTCTACTAAAAATACAAAAAATTAGCCAGGTGAGGTGGTGCAGGCCTGTAAGCCCAGCTACTCAGGAGGCTGAGGCAGGAGAATCACTTGAACCCGGGAGGTGGAGGTTGCAATGAGCCGAGATCACGCCACTGCACTCCAGCCTGGGAGACAGACTGAGATTCCATCTCAATAAATAAAATAAAATAAAATAAAATAAAATAAAATAAATAAAATAAAATAAAATAAAATCAGGTACAATGGCTCATGCCTGTAATTGTAGCACTTTGAGAGGCTGAGGTAGGAGGATCACTTCAGGCCAGGAGTTTGAGACCAACTTGGGCAACATAGTGAGAACCTGTCTCTACAAAAAATTAAAAAATCAGTTGGTCCTGGTGGCATGCACCTACAGTCCTAGCTACTAGGGCGGCTGAGGCAGGAGGATCACTTCAGTCCAAGAGTGTGAGGTTATAATAAGCTACGATCTGCTCCACTGCTCTCCAGCCTGGGAGACAGAATAATATTCTGTCTCTAAAGAAAAAGAAATATATTTTAAAATTAATTTAATTTTATGTTTTTGTAAGAAATGTTGGCCCCTCAGCCCTAGCTTTGCAAACAAGGAAAACTACCTTCATGTTTTCTAAAAAGCACAAGAGTCGGCCGGGCGCGGTAGCTCAAGCCTGTAATCCCAGCACTTTGGGAGGCCGAGATGGGCGGATCACGAGGTCAGGAGATCGAGACCATCCTGGCTAACACAGTGAAACCCCGTCT
>NW_012106742.1:426156-426852 GCF_000951045.1 Mandrillus leucophaeus
CTCAAAATGTGAAACTTTTGGCATCAAACTTGAAAAAAAAAAAAAAAAAAAAAGTACAAGAGTCAAAGATAAAAGGTGATATGTGATAAAATCTAAAATAAAATTCTTGCCCATAAGAAAAGACTTAGGGCTGGGTGTGGCGGCTTATGCCTGTAATCCTAGCACTTTGGGAGGCCGAGGCAGGTGGATTGCCTGAGCTCACGAGCCCGAGACCATCCTGGGCAACATGGTGAAACCGGTCTCTACTAAAATACAAAAAATTAGCTGAACATGGTGGCACGTGCCTGTAGTCCCAGCTACTCGGGAGGCTGAGGCACAAGAATTGCTTGAATCCTGGAGGCATAGGTTACAGTAAGCCGAGATAGTACCATTGCACTCCAGCCCGGGCAACACAGTGAGACTGTATCTCAAAAAAAAAAAAAAAAAAAAAAAGGGAAAGAAAGTGAGTGTAGAAACACTCAGATATATGATTAAGAAATTCACTCAAAATTGCACAACTACATGGAAACTGAACAACCTGCTCCTGAATGACTACTGGGTAAACAACGAAATTGTCAGGCCTCTGAGCCCAAACCAAGCCATCGCATCCCACTCCTGCCTGCCAGAAAACAACCCCCCTTTGACTGTAATTTTCCTTTACCTACCCAAATCCTATAAAACGGCCCCACCCTTATCTCCCTTTGCTGACTCTCTTTT
>NW_012106742.1:426921-427291 GCF_000951045.1 Mandrillus leucophaeus
GAAGGAAAGAAGGAAAGAAGGAAAGAAGGAAAGAACGAACGAACTAGAGAAGCAAGAGCAAACAACTCAAAAGATAGCAGAAGGCAAGAAATAACTAAGATCAGAGCAGAACTGAAGAAGACAGAGACACAAAAAGACCCTTCAAAAAAATCAATGAATCCAGGAGCTGGTTTTTTTAAAAGATCAACAAAATTGATAGACCACTAGCAAGACTAATGAAGAATAAAAGACAGAAGAATCAAATAGACACAGTAAAAAATGATAAAGGGGATATGACCACTGATCCCACAGAAATACAAACTATCATCAGAGAATACTATAAACACCTCTATGCAAATAAACTAGAAAATCTAGAAGAAATGGATAAATT
>NW_012106742.1:427341-429943 GCF_000951045.1 Mandrillus leucophaeus
TGAGGCAGGAGAATGGCGTAAACCCGGGAGGCGGAGCTTGCAGTGAGCTGAGATCTGGCCACTGCACTCCAGCCTGGGCGACAGAGCGAGGCTCCGTGTCAAAAAAAAAAAAAAAAAAAAACAAAACTTTATTGCTCACACAAAGCCTGTTTGGTGGTCTCTTCACACGGACGCGCATGACAGAAATGAAGGCAGAAAGAAAGATGTTCTCTGAAACCAGTGAGAACAAAGCACAACGTACCAGAATCTCTGGGACACATTTAAAGCAGTGTGTAGAGGTAAATTTGTAGCACTAAATGCCCACAAGAGAAATCAGGAAAGATCTAAAATCGACACTCTAACATCACAACTGAAAGAACTAGAGGCCGGGCACGGTGGCTCACACCTGTAATCCCAGCACTTTGGGAGGCCAAGGCGGGCAGATCACAAGGTCAGGAGATCAAGACCATCCTGTCTAACATGGTGAAATCCTGTCTCTACTAAAAATACAAAAAATTAGCCAGGCGTGGTGGCGGGCACCTGTAGTTCCAGCTACTCGGGAGGCTGAGGCAGGAGAATGGCGTGAACCCGGGAGGCAGAGCTTGTTGCACCACTGCACTCCAGCCTGGGCAACAGAGCGAGACTCTGTCAAGAAAGAAGAAAAGAAAGAAAGGAAAGAAGGAAGGAAGGAAGGAAGGAAGGAAGGAAGGAAGGAAGGAAAGAAAGGAAAGAAAGAAAGAAGGAAAGAAAGAAGGAAGGAAAGAAGGAAAGAAGGAAAGAAGGAAAGAAGGAAAGAACGAACGAACTAGAGAAGCAAGAGCAAACAACTCAAAAGATAGCAGAAGGCAAGAAATAACTAAGATCAGAGCAGAACTGAAGAAGACAGAGACACAAAAAGACCCTTCAAAAAAATCAATGAATCCAGGAGCTGGTTTTTTTAAAAGATCAACAAAATTGATAGACCACTAGCAAGACTAATGAAGAATAAAAGACAGAAGAATCAAATAGACACAGTAAAAAATGATAAAGGGGATATGACCACTGATCCCACAGAAATACAAACTATCATCAGAGAATACTATAAACACCTCTATGCATATAAACTAGAAACTCTAGAAGAAATGGATAAATTCCAGGACACATACGCCCTCCCAAGACTAAACCAGGAAGAAGCTGAATTGCTGAATAGACCAATAACAGGCTCTGAAATTGAGGCAATAATTAATAGCCTACCAACCAAAAAACGTCCAGGACCAGATGGATTCACAGCTGAATTCTACCAGAGGTACAAGGAGGAGCTGGTACCATTCCTTCCAAAATTTTCCAATCAATAGAAAAAGAGGGAATCCTTTCTAACTCATTTTATGAGGCCAGCATCATCCTGATACTAAAGCCTGGCAGAGACACACACCAAAAAGAGAATTTTAGACCAATATCCCTGATGAACACCGATGGAAAAACCCTCAATAAAATCCTCGCAAACCGAATCCAGCAGCACACCAAAAAGCTTATCCACCAACATCAAGTTGGCTTCATCCCTGGGATGCAAGGCTGATTCAACATACGCAAATCAATAAATGTAATCCATCACATAAACAGAACCAAAGATAAAAACCACATGATTATCTCAATAGATGCAGAAAAGGCCTTCGACAAAATTCAACAAACCTTCATGCTAAAAGCTCTCAATAAACTAGGTATTGATGGAACGTATCTCAAAATAATAAGAACTATTTATGACAGATCTACAGCCAATATCATACTGAAATGGGCAAAAACTGGAAGCATTCCCTTTGAAAACTGGCACAAGACAGGGATGTCCTCTCTCACCACTCCTATTCAACATAGTGTTGGAAGTTCTGGCCAGGGCAATCAGGCAGGAGAAAGAAATAAAGGGGGTTCAATTAGGAAAAGAGGAAAGCAAATTGTCCCTGTTTGCAGATGACATGATCATGTATTTAGAAAACCCCATTGTCTCAGCCCAAAATCTCCTTAAGCTGACAAATAACTTCAGCAAAGTCCCAGCATACAAAATCAATGTGCAAAAATCACAAGCATTCTTATACACCAATAACAGATAAGCAGAGAGCCAAATCATGAGTGAACTCCCATTCACAACTGCTACAAAGACAATGAAATATCTAGGAATCCAACTTACAAGGGATGTGAAGGACCTCTTCAAGGAGAAGTACAAACTACTGCTCAATGAAATAAAAGAGGATACAAACAAACGGAAGAATATTTCATGCTCATGGATAGGAAGAATCAATATCGTGAAAATGGCCATACTGCTCAAGATAATTTATAGATTCAATGCCACGCCCATCAAGCCACCAATGACTTTCTTCACAGAATTGGAAAAGTTCATTTAGAACCAAAAAAGAGCCCACATGGCCAAGACAATTCTAAGCCAAAAGAACAAAGCTGGAGGCATCGCGCTACCTGACTTCAAACTATACTACAAGCCTACAGTAACCAAAACAGAGATATATCTCTGTTGTTTGGTACTTGTACCAAAATGGAGATATAGACCAATGGAACAGAACAGAGGCCTCAGAAATAACACCACACATTTACAACCATCTGATCTTTGACAAACCTGACAAAAACAAGAAATGGGGAA
>NW_012106742.1:430291-440406 GCF_000951045.1 Mandrillus leucophaeus
TCGTGTCCTTTGTAGGGACATGGATGAAGCTGGAAACCATCATTCTGAGCAAACTATCGCAAGGACAGAAAACCAAACACCGCATGTTCTCACTCCTAGGTGGGAACTGAACAATGAGAACACTTGGACACAGGGCGGGGAACATCACACACCAGGGCCTGTCATGGGGTGAGGGGATGGGGGAGTGATAGCATTAGGAGAAATACCTAAAGTAAATGACGAGTTAATGGGTGCAGCAAACCAATGTGGCACATGTATACATATGTAACAAACCTGCACATTGTGCACATGTACCCTAGAACTTAAAGTCAAAAAAAAAAAAAAAAAAAACACTCAGGTATACCAAAAGACTTGTATATTTTCACAATACCATGTAACCGGGTCTGCCCACTGCCATCATCTTTTGCTACCATTTCCACTGATTTATAATCTTCGAAATGGGCTAGTGTTTCATTGGAGGATTTCCATTCTAGCATTAGTGAACTGAAATTATCAAACTTTCTCCTGTGTTGATCAAACACTGCTAGTTCCAGGACTGTGTCCCTCAGTCTTGACACAGGAATCTGCATTAAAATAAAAAGTAATAAAACAAAAATTTAAAAATCAATAGCCTAAGAGCTACTAAGACATCTCTAAAGCTAGGGATTGAGTTTTCTCTCAATATTTTTACCTTAACAATTTGCAAACTTTTGCTATTGAAAGAACAATATAATAATTACCTATATACACACACTTCACCTGGATTCACCAGTTCTTAACATTTAGTTACATTTGCCTTTTCTCTCTCTCCCTCTCCTTCCTCACCTTCCATATATGGATGTTATTTTGTTTTGTTGATGTAGGCATCATTGCACTTCACCCCTAAGTATTTCAGCATGTATCCTAAGAATACGAGAACATTCTGCTATGTAAGAAACAGGTATCACACATAATAATATTAACACTAATTCAATGTCAGCAAATGTATAGTCAATATTTTCATTTCCCAAAACATCGCCCCAAAATGTTTTTAAATGTTTTTTAGTTTAGATCTAGAAGTTAATTAAGGTGTATGTATGCATTGTATTTGTTTACCTCTTTAGTATATTTTAATCTAGAAAAGGCACATTTGCCCTTTTTTGTTATTGTGTTTCATGGTATTGAATTTTTTGTAAAGTCCAGGCCAGTTTTTGTTTTGTTTTTTTGAGACAGGGTCTCTCTCTGTTGCATGGGCTGAAGCACAGCAGTGTGACCATGGCTCATTACAGCCTCAACCTCCCAGGCTCAAGTCATCCTCCCAATTCAGTCGCCTGAGTAGCTAGGACTACGGGTGTATGCCACCACACCTGGATAATTTTTTTAATTTTATTAATTTTAATTTCAATTTATTTTTAAATTTTTTTATTTCCATAGGTTTTTGGGGAACAGGTGGTATTTGGTTACAAGAGTAAGTTCTTTAGTGATGATTTGTGAGATTCTGGTGCACCCATCACCCAAGAAGTATACAGTGGACCCGACTTGTAGTCTCTTATTTCTTACCCCTCTCCACCTTTCCCCCGAGTCCCAAAGTCTATTGTGCCATTCTTTTACCTTTGCATCCTCATAGTTTAGCTCCCACTTATGAGTAAGAGCATACAATGTTTGGTTTTCCATTCCTGAGCTACTTCACTTAGAATAATAGTCTCCAGTCCCATCCAGGTTGCTGCAAATGCCATCAATTCCTTCCTTTTTTTTTTTGAGATGGAGTCTTGCTCTGTTGCCCAGGCTAGAGTGCAGTGGCACAGTCTTGGCTCACCGCAACCTCTGCCTCCTGGGTTCAAGCAATTCTCCTGCCTCAGTCTCCCGAGTAGCTGGGATTACAGGTGCGTGCCACTATGCCCGGCTAATTTTTTTGTATTTTTAGTGGAGACGGGATTTCACTGTGTTAGCCAGGACGGTCTTGATCTCCTGACCTCGTGATCTGCCTGCCTCGGCCGCCCAAAGTGCTGGGATTACAGGCGTGAGCCACTACACCCGGCCCTAATTCATTCTTTTTTATGGCTGAGTAGTATTCCATCATGCATGTGTGCGTGTGTGTGTATCACAATTTCTTTATCCACTCGTTGATTGATGGGCATCTCAGTTGGTTCCACATCTTTGCAACTGCAAATTGTGCTGCTATAAACATGTGTGTGCAAGTATCTTTTTCGTATAATGACTTATTTTCCTCTGGGCAGATACCCAGTAGTGGGATTGCTGGATCAAATGGTAGTTTTACTTTTAGTTCTTTAAGGAATCTCCACACTGTTTTCCATAGTGGTCATACTAGTTTACATTCTTACCAGCAGCGGAGGAGTGTTCCGTGTTCACCGTATCTACACCAACGTCTATTATTTTTTGATTTTTTTAATTACGGCCTTTTTTTTTTTTTTTTTTTTTTGAGATGGAGTCTGGCTCTGCTGCCCAGGCTGGAGTGCGGTGGTGAGATCTTGTCTCACTGCAAGCTCCGCCTGCTGGGTTCAGGCCATTCTTCTGCTTCCGCCTCCTGAGTAGCTGGGACTACATGCGCCTGCCGCCATGCCTGGCTGATTTTTTGTATTTTTAGTAGAGACGGGGTTTCACCGTGTTAGCCAGCATGGTCTTGATCTCCTGACCTTGTGATCTGCCCGCCTTGGCCTCCCAAAGTGCTGGGATTACAAGCGTGAGCCACTGTGCCCAGCAATTATGGCCATTCTTGCAAATAAAAGCATAAAGTGGGGAAATGACACCCTATTTAACAAATGGTACTGGGATAAATTGGCAAGCCACATGTAGGAGAATGAAACTGGGTCCTCATCCCTCACCTTATACAAAAATCAATGCGAGATGGATCAAGGACTTAAATCTAAGACTTGAAACTACAAAAATTCTAGAAGACAACACTGGAAAAACCCTTCTAGATACTGGCTGAGGTAAGGATTTCATGACCAAGAACCCAAAAGCAAATGCAATTAAAACAAAGATAAATAGCTGGAACTTAATTAAACTAAAGAGCTTTTGCACAGCAAAAGGAACAGTCAGCAGAGTAAACAGACAACCCACAGAGTGGGAGAAAATCTTCACGATCTATACATCTGACAAAGGACTAATATCCAGAATCTACAATGAACTTCAACAAATTAGCAAGAAAAAACCAATCTCATCAAAAAGTGGGCTGAGGACATGAAGAGACAATTCTCAAAAGAAGATATACAAATGGACAACAAACATGAAAAAATGCTCAGCATCACTAATGATCAGGGAAATGCAAATCAAAACCACAATGCGATATCACCTTACTGCTGCAAGAATTTTTTTATTTTTTGTGGAGATGGGGTCTCACTGTGTTGCCAGGGCCGGTCTTGAACTCCTGGGCTCAAGCAATCCTCCCACCTCGGCCTCCCAAAGTGTGAAACCCGCATCTCTACAAAAAATAAAAAAGATTAGTCACGTATGATGGTGTGCACCTGTAGTTGCAGCTACTCAAGAAACTGAGGTGGAAGGATCGCTTGAGCCCAAGTTCAAGGTTACAGTGAGCTATGATTGCACCACTGCCCTCTACCCTAGGTGACAGAGTGAGACCATCTCAAATAAATAAATAAGGACCAGGCATGGTGGTTCACATCTGTAATCCCAGCACTTTGGGATGCCAAGGCGGGCGGATCACTTGAGGTCAGGAGTTCGAGACCAGCCTGGCTAACATGGCGAAACCCTGTCTCTACTAAAAATACAAAAATTAGCCAGGCATGGTTAATTACAGGCATGGTGTGTGCCTGTAATCCCAGCTACTCAGGAGGCTGAGGCACGAGAATCGCTTGAACCTGGGATGTGGAGGTTGCAGTTAGCCGAGAATGCACCACTGCACTCCAGCCTGTGCGACAGAGTGAGACTCTGTCTCAATGAATGAATGAATAAATAAATAAATAAATAAATAAATTCAATGTTATACTAGAGCAGGCTCATAGGTAAGTTGATTGTTAGCATCTCTTTACAACTCTGAACAGTGATATCATATTGGTAATCTGAAATTGGCCATGACGGGAATATTCACACCATAGAATTTGGCACATGTTACAAATTGGGTCCCCCTTAGTATTTTTTTTTTTTTTTTTTTTGGAGAGTCTGTTAAAAATTTACTTGCACATAATATCAGGTTGCACCACTATTAGTGATGCCAAATTTGATGATCTGCTGAAGGTGGTGATTGCCACTGGAGATCTCTCCAGTATAAAGGTATGGTTTCCCCTGTGTGAGTGATAATTTGAAATCTTGAGACTATCCCATTTCCCAACAAGCTTTCACCTACTAGTCTTAATATCCATTGATGATCTTTGCCAGGACCAATTATTACAAGGAGGATTACAAAATCATAAATTTCTAATTCTATGATTCATTTTATATAAGCTGGTATTTTCCTGGAAAAGAGCATCCTTTTTTCTCTTCCATCTTCCTTCTCTTCCTTCCTTCCTCAATTCATTTCTCTTCTCTTTCTCCCTCCTTCTGTCTCTCTTTCTTCCTTCATTTTCCACTTATAATCTTGAGCATCACTACGGGATCATGTTTTTGGTTTTTTTTGTTTGTTTTTTTTTGAGACGGAGATCTCACTCTGTCACCCAGGCTGGAATGCAGTGGCATGATCTCGGCCCAATGCAACCTCCGCCTCCCCAGTTCAAGTGATTCTCCTGCCTCAGCCTCCCGAGTAGCTGGGACTACAGGCGCCCACCACTACGCCTGGCTAATTTTTTGAGTATTTTTAGTAGAGGCGGGGTTTCACTATGTTGGCCAGGCTGGTTTCGAACTCCTGACCTTGTGATCCACCCGCTTCGGCTTCCCAAAGTGCTGGGATTACAGGAGTGAGCCACCGCACCCGGCTGGGATCATTAATTTTAAGTTGATATTTCTGTCATTATTTTTTAAAAGATATTTAAGGGGTACAAATGCAGATTTCTTACATGCATGTATGACATAGTGGTGAAGTCTGGGCTTTTACTGTAGTAAACATTGTACTCAACAGGTAATTTTTCAACCCTCTGCCATTATTTTTTGGATGCTCAAATTATCTACAATTTGGACAGCAGGGGTCCCTTCAAGTCAGCTTCTTTTTGAGAAGTCACCATTACTCTTTGAGTGCTTCTTTGCTTTCTAACACAAGTTGTTTCAGAATCATTGTGCACTTTCCCTACTGAGCTGGAATCAACTAGTTCTCCAAAATGCTCTGATTCCTTTAAATGGGGACTAGTGTTTAGAAACCAAGATGTTTGTACATCACTGTTGGGGTGTAGGCCCTTTCAGTGAACAGAGCTTGTAAATAAAATTTGTTTAAAAAAAGTATCATAAGTTGTACAGCAATTTTAAAACATGTCTGTAAACTCTCTCATATATGTGAGACATACACATACATATATACACACACACATATACACATTCTTTGACAAGATGACTCAATGACTCAACATCATAAATATCCCACTTATTCCAAGTTAATAAATAAATTTAACACAATCTCAATAAAAATACCAGGAACACAAATAAATATTTACAATAATTAGCTGTCCATGAAGCTAATTAAGCAGAGACTTTTAGTAGCTACACAGGTCAAAGAGTACAGATGTTACAGAACTAGTTCAGAAAAGTCACTAAATAAATGTTCTCAGCAAAAACAAAAAAACACAAGCAACCACAAAAGCAGGGGAGGGGAAGAAGCTTATTTCAGAGTTGCTACATTACATTATACTAAATGTTGAGTTTTTAACAAAAGATTATTAGAAATGTAAAGAAATAAGTATGACCATACATGAGAATAAAAGCAGTTTCCATAGAAACGGTCCTTGAGAATGCCCAGACATTGAGCTTACAAGACAAATACTTCTTTTTTCTTTTCTTTTCTTTTTTTTTCTTTTTTGAGATGGAGTCTCACTTCATTGCCCAGGCTGGAGTGCAGTGATGCAATCGTAGCTCACCGCATCCTGTGCCTCCTGGACTCAAGCAATCCTCCCACCTCAGCCTCCCAAGTAGCTGGGACTACAGGCATGCACCACCATGCATGGCTAATTTTTGTATTTTTGTAGAGACAGGGTTTTGCCATGTCACTCAGGCTGGTCTTGAACTCCCGAACTCAAAGGATCTGTCCACCCCGGCCTCCCAAAATGCTGGAATTACAGGTATGAGCCACCATGCCTGGGCCAGACAAAGACTTCTTTTTTATTTTTTGAGACAGAGTCTCACTCTGTCACCAGGCTGGAGTGCAGTGGCACGATCTTGGCTCACTGCAACCTCCATCTCCCGGGTTCAAGTGATTCTCCTGTCTCAGCCTCCCAAGTAGCTGGGACTACAGGCGTGCGCCACCATGCCTGGCTAATTTTTGTATTCTTAGTAGAGACGGGGTTTCATCAGATTGGCCAGGATAGTCTTGAACTCCTGACCTCAAGATCCACTCACCTCAGCTTCCAAAAGTGCTGGGATTACAGGCGTGAGCTACTGCGCCCAGCCAAAGACTTCTAATTAACTTTACTGTCCAAAGAACTAAAGGTATTCATGTTTGAATAACTAAAGGAAAATACAAAAGTGGTATCACATTACATAAAGAATACCAATAAAGAGATAGAAGTCATAACAAAAAAGAACCAAAAAGAAATTCTGAAGTTGAAAAGTACAATAATTGAAACAAAAAGTTAACTAGAGGAATTCAACAGCAGATTTGAACAGGCTGAAGAAAGAATTGGAGAACTTGAAGATAGGTCAACTGAGATTATCCAGTCTGATGAATAAAAAGAAAAAAGAATGAAAAAAAAGAACAAACATCAGAGACCTGTGGAACACCATCACGTGTATCAGTATATGCAAAAAGGGAGTGCTAGAAGGAGAGGAGATAGAAGAATAGAGGAAGAAAGAATATTTGAAGAAATAATGGCCAAAACTTACCAAATTGATGAAAAACATTAATCTAAACATTCAAGAAGCTCAAACAACATCAAGTAGAATAAATTCAAAAAGATTTACATCTAAACACATCATAATCCATCTGTCCAGAGTCAAAGATAGAATCATAAAAACAGAAAGGGAAGGGATTCACCCCTCATTAAGGGATCTTCCATGGGATCAATAGCTGATCTTCCATTAGAAACCATGAGGACCAGAAGGCAGTGAGATGACACACTCAAAATGAAAGAAAAAGGGCCAGGTGTGGTGGCTCACACTTGTAAACCTAGCACTTTGGGGGGCTGAGGCAGGTGGATTGCCTGAGCTCAGGAGTTCGAGACCAGCCTGGGCAGCATAATGAAACCCCATCTCTACTAAAGATTTTTTTGGTTGCTGTTATTTATTATTTATTTTTGAGATGGTCTCGCTCTGTCACCTAGGCAGGAGTGCAGTGGTGCCATCTCTGCTCACTGCAACCTCTGCCTCCTGGGTTCAAGTGATTTTCCTCAGACTCTCCCCCCAAGCAGTTGAGACTACAGGTGCACGCCACCATGCTTGGGACATTTTTTGGTATTTTTAGTAGAGACAGGGTTTCACCATATTGGTCAGGCTGGTCTCAAATTCCTGACCTCAAGTGACCAGCCTGCCTCAGCCTCCCAAAGTGCTGGGATTATAGGTATGAGCCACTGTGCCCAGCCACTTCTTTCTCCTTTTCCTTTCTTTCTTTCTTTCTTTTTTTTTTTTGAGATGGAGTCTTGCTCTGTCACCGAGGCTGGAGTGCAATGGCACAATCTTGGCTCACTGCAACCTCCGCCTCCCAGGTTCAAACGATTCTCCTGCCTCAGCCTCCCAAGTAATTGCGATTACAGGCATGCACCACCATGCCTGGCTCCTTTTTGTATTTTTAGTAGAGATGGGGTTTCGCCATGTTTGCCAGGCTGGTCTCAAACTCCTGATCTCAGCCCCTTGACTGCCCCATTCTACAAGCCACAGTAACTACAGTCCTAAGACAGAGGGACCCCTTGGGTGGGGACCCTGCCTGGAGTGGCGCCCAGGCATTTAAAATTAGCTGAGTGTAATAGCATGCACCTGTGGTCCCAGCTCCTCGAGAAGCTGAGGTGGGAGGATCACTTGAGCCCAGGAAGTGAGGCTGCAGTGAGCCATAATCATGCCATTGCACTCAGCCCGGGCAACAAAGTGACACCCTGTCTCAAAAAACAAAAAACAAAACAAAACATTGGACACCAAATCTCAGTGGAATTTCCTGTTTGGTAAACACATTGATGTCTTCCACCTGATATGTTTTCACCACATCCTAACTCCATGGAGAGGGCATGGAAGCTCCGTGTCTGGGACTCTTTGAAGATCTTTCTCAAAGGATACAAAAGGATTTGTATCCTTTATAATGAAACTGTGAGTCATTCTAACAAACTACCAAACTTGGTCAGAAGTGTGCGTGGCCTGTGAGTCCCTCAATTTGCAGCTATCATCCAAAGTGAGGGCAGTCTTGTTGGGAACTGCGCCCTGAAAACTGTGGAGTCTGAGCTAACTGCATATTGGTGTCAGAATTGCATTGTGGTATTGCCAAGGGTCACTCTATTAAAAAGATATAACGATTGTAAATGCATATGTACCTAATAACAGAGCCTCAAAATACATGAAGCAAAACCTGACAGAATTGAGGAAGAAACAGACAATTCAATAATATTTGGAGAGAGCTTGTAGATAGTTGAACAGGTGGAGATTCCCAGAGGATGGCATGCCGAGGGAGGGCATGGAAGCTCAACACCCCATTCCTATACCTCACCCTATGTATCTCTTCATCTGTGTCCTTTACAATATCCTTTATATATAAACTGGTAAACATAAGTAAATATTTCCCTGAGTTCTATGAGTCACTTTGTGTCCGTAATTGGTTCCTTCCGGTGGGTTCTTGGTCTCGCTGACTTCAAGAATGAAGCCGCAGACCCTTGCAGTGAGTGTTACAGTTCTTAAAGATGGTGTGTCTGGAGTTAGTTCCTTCAGGTGATCAGATGTGTCTGGAATTTCTTCCTTCTGATGGGTTCGTGGTCTCGCTGACTTCAGGAGTGAAGCTGCAGACCTTCGTCCTAAAGCTTTTAAAGGTGGCGCGTCTGGAGTTGTTCATTCCTCCCGGTGGGTTCGTGGTCTCCCTGGCTTCAGGAATGAAGCTGCAGACCTTTGTGGTGAGTGTTACAGTTCATAAAGGTAGTGCAGACCCAAAGAGTGAGCAGCAGCAAGATTTATTGTGAAGAGCAAAAGAACAAAGATTACACAGCCTAGAAAGGGACCTGAGTGTGTGGTGCCGCTGGCTCCGAGACCAGCTTTTATTCCCTTATTTGGCCCCTCCCATGTTCTGCCGATTAGCCCATTTTACAGAGTGCTGATTGGTCCGTTTTTACAACGTGCTGATTGGTGCGTTTACAAACCTTTAGACACAGAGCACTGATTGGTGCGTTTACAAACCTTTAGCTAGACACAGAGCCCTGATTGGTGTGTTTACAATCCTTTAGCTAGACAGAAAAGTTCTCCAAGTTCCCACCCGACCCAAAAGCCCAGCCAGCTTCACCTCTCAACTTCAGCAAATTAATTGAACCCAAAGAGGAGGTCAGGGGAACCCCAACTTGAGGCCAGTTGTTCAGAAGTTCTGGAGGCCTGCATTTGCAACTTGTGTCTTAGGTGGGGGCAGCCTTGGGGACTGAGCCCTCAACCTGTGAAATTTGACAGTAGCTCCAGGTAGATAGTGACAGAATTGAATTGGAGGACACCCAGCTGGTGTCTGCTGCTTGATACGTGGGGAAAAACGCATACATTTGGTTACAGGAGTCTTCTTTTTTCTTCTTCCCTCTCTCATATTTTTCATGAAACAGAAATCTTCTGTGTTAATGATTGTGGTGGTGTGAGAGCAGAGGAAAAACATAGTTTGAGAGTTTTTTGCAAACAATTGGTGTGAATGAGGTGGGATTTGATAGAATGGCACTGTGGCACAGAAACATGTGGTTTGGGACGAGAAAGGATGAAAGGATGGGGGATGAGGAACCTTTAATTCCTGGGTGGCTACCTTGTTATCCATGGTATGAAACTGCAGCTGTGCTGTGTTCAGTTACTAAGAGTAAAAGTTAACCAGTGCAATTTAGAGATGGTGATAGACTCAACAGGGTGGTAAACGCTGTTGTTTTTCTTTCCTTTTTTTTTTTTTTTTT
>NW_012106742.1:441761-443630 GCF_000951045.1 Mandrillus leucophaeus
TGGACTTGGTGGCAGGTGCCTGTAGTCCCAGCTACTTGGGAGGCTGAGGCAGGAGAATGGTGTGAACCCAGGAGGCAGAGCTTGCAGTGAGCCGAGATCGTGCCACTGCACTCCAGCCTGGGTGACAGAGCAAGACTCCGTCTCAAAATAAATAAATAGATTAATTAATTAATTAAAGAAAAATTCCAATTATGATAGCATCAAAAAAGCAAAATATTTAGGAATAAATCTAATGAGTGTAAAACTTGTATACTCTAAACAGGAAACACTGTTGAAAGAAATTAAAGATACGAATAAACAGAAAGACATCCATATTCATAAATCAAAAGACAATATTATCAAAATGGCAATACTCTCCAAACTGATCTACAGAGTCAATGCAATCCCTATCAGAATCTCTGCTGGCTTCTTTGCAGAAATTGACAAGCTGACCCTAAAAATTTATGTGGAAATGCAAGGGACCCAGAAGAGCCAAAACAATCTTGAAAAAGAACAAAGTTGCAAAATTCATACCTCCCAACCTCAAAACTTACTACAAAGCTACAGTGATCAAGACAGTGTGGTACTGGCATAAAGATGTATAGATCAATAGAACAGATTTCAGAGTCCAGAAATAAACTGTCATGTTTATGATTAATAGATTTGCAACAAGAGTGCCAAGACAACTCAAAGGATAAGAAATAATTGTTTTCACAAATGGTGCTGGGTCAAGTGGATACCAACATGTAAAAAAAAATGAAATGAAGCTGGGCACACTGGCTCATGCCTGTAATCCCAGCACTTTGGGAGGCCAAGGCGGGTAGATCATTTGAGATCAGGAATTCGAGACCAGCCTGGCCAACATGGTGAAACCCCGTCTCTACTAAAAATAAAATATTAGCCAGGTGTGGTGGCAGGCACTTGTAATTCCAGCTACTGGGGAGGCTGAGGCATGAGAATAACTCGAACCCAGGAGGCAGAGATTGCAGTGAACCAAGATCACACCACTGCACTCCAGCCTGGGCAATAGAGCAAGACTCAGTCTCAAAAAAAAAAAGAAAAAAGAAAAAAGAAAAAAAAACCCAAAACACAAAAATGAAGTTATATCCCTACCTCACACCATAAAAATCAACTCAAAGTGGATCAGAGAGCTAAATGTAAGAGTTAAAACTATAAAACTCATAGAATAAATCAAAGGCATAAATCTTCATGCTCTCAGATTAGGTAATGGTTTCTTAGATATAACACCAAAAGTACAAACAACAACTATAGTAACAAAATTGACAAATCAGAATTCATCAAAGTTAAAAACTTTTGTGCTTCAGAAGATGTCATCAGAAAAGTGAGGCCAAGCATGGTGGCTCATGCCTGTAATCCCAGCACTTTGGGGGGCCAAGGCTGGAGGATCACTTGAGGCCAGGAGTTTGAGACCAGCCTGGGCAATATAGTGAGACCTTGTCTCTACAGAAAAAAAAAAAAAAAAAAAAATTAGCTGGGTGTGGTGGCATGTGACTGTAGTCCCAGCCACTTAGGAGGCTGAGGTGAGAGGATAGAGAGCTTGAGCCCAGGAGTTGGAGGTTACAGTGACCTATGATCATGTCACTGCTCTGCAGCTTGAGTGACAAAGTGAGACCCTGTGTCTTAAAAAAAAAAGTAAAAGATAACCTATGTGATGAGAGAACATTTTTGCAAATCATATATCTGAAAAGAGACTTGTATGTAGAATATAAGAAATGAAGAACTCTTACAACTCAATAAAAAGACATATAATTCAATTAAAAATTGACAAAGGATCTGAATATACATTTGTCAAAAGAATATATACAAATGGCCAATAAGCACATAAAAAGATACGCAACATAGGCTGGGCATGGTGGCTCACACCTGTAA
>NW_012106742.1:443680-461721 GCF_000951045.1 Mandrillus leucophaeus
ACTTTGGGAGGCCAAGGCGGGTGGATCACCTGAGGTCAGGAGTTTGAGACCAGCCTGGCCAACATGGTGAAACCCCATTTCTACTAAAAATACAAAACTTAGCCAGGCGTGATAGTGCATGCCTATAATCCCAGCTACTCAGGAGGATGAGGCAGGCGAATCACTTGAACTTGGGGGCTGGAGGTTGCAGTGAGCCGAGATCGCACCACTTCACTCCAGCCTGGGCGAAAAGAGTGAAGCTCCATCTCAAAAAAAAAAAAAAAAAGATACACAACATAATTAGACAGTGGGAAATACAAATCAAAACCACAATGAGATACCACTTTACACCCACTAGGAAGGCTATAATCAAAATGACACATAATAGCAATTGTTGGCAAGGATGTGGAGAAACTGGAAGCCTCATACACTGCTAGTGGAAATGTAAATGGTGCAGCCACTTTGGAAACAGCTGGAAGTTCTTCAAAAGGCTAAGCATGGAATTAACATAAAAACCACCAATTCCACTCTTAGCTATATACTCTAAAGAAATGAAGACATATGTTCACATAAAAACTTGTAGATGAATGTTCATGGCAGCATTATTCATAATAGCCAAAGGTGGAAACAACACATATATCCATCAACTGATGGCTGGATAAACAAAATGTAGTATATCTACACAATGGAATATTACTTAGCCATTAAAAAAGCACTACTGATACAAGCTTGAAAACATGCTAAATGAAAGAAGCTAGGCACAAAGGACACATATTGTATTATTCCATTCATATGAAATGTCAGAATAGGCAAATCCACAGAGACAGAAAGTCTATTAGTGGTTGCCAGGGGTTGAGAAATGGAGGAAATAGGGAGTGACTGCTAATGGGTATGGAGTTTCTTCCGGAGAAAATGAAAATGATCTGAAGTTAGATAGCAGCGATGGTTGCACAACTTTGATTTGAACATTTTAAAAGGGTGATCTGCTGGGCGCGTTAGCTCACACCTCTAATCCCAGCACTTTGTGAAACTGAGATGGGTGGATCCCTTGAGCCCAGGGGTTCAAGACCAGCCTGCGCAACATGGCAAAACCCCATCTCTACTAAAAATACAAAAAATTAGCCAGCGTGGTGGCACACACCTATAATCCCAGCTAACTGGGAGGTTGAGGTGGGAAAATCACCTGAGGGGGAAGTTGAGGCTGCAGATAGTGCCATGTACTCCAGCCTGGATGACTTGAGTGACCCTGTCTCAAAAAAAGAAAAAAAGGGTGAATATATGCTAGTGTAGGTCAATAGGGTGATGGATAATCATGTCTGTAACTTAGTCTCAAATGGTTCAGGGAAAAAGTTCTTTTCTTGCAACTTGTCTGTAAATTTGAATTATTTCAAATGAAAAGAAAAATGCCATTGAATGACAATGATGTTATAGGGGTAACTTTTATTCTACTCCACTCAGAGTGCTTTAAAAAAAAGTAACTCCTTCATAAACTTCAAATAATATTTAATGTGAAGTCTGACTCGAAAAAATGAGTTCACAACCTATAACATCCCATACTGTTGTTCTTCATAATAAAAGGCAGTATGGCACAAATAACATGTGCTTTGGAGTCAGACAGAAAGTGTTCCTTTCTAGCTTTGTGACTGAGAAAATTAATCGACTTTTAGGAGGCTCAGTTTTCTCATCCAGAAAATGGGAATAACTAATTGATTGCTCTGTTCCGTATAGGCTAAGTAATGACTTCTATGCTCCCAAGCTTGGACCTGTACTCAACATTGTTTATTATATAATATGATGTTCTACTTTCTAGGATAGATAACTCATTTATTTTTCATACCCCATTTCCTACTTAGTAGCTACATTATTGCTTACCACTATTCTTCATGATTGGTTTGGAGAAGAGGTAAATTTTATTACTTATTAATATTGTTAATAAAAGATTTGGTAGCAAAAGATATCAGCAAAATTTGGAAGTTATGTAGTCAGATCTTAATTGTCTGTTGCCATTATCACAAGCTGATTATGTACTTAAGTATAGTAAACAAGTGTAGCCAATTCTAATCTAGTTTAATCACCTCTCCTCAGACACTATCAGAAAATGAGTAATGAATAAAATAATTTATTCAATGTTGATAAGTGGAGAAATGGGGACCTTTGTGCACTGTTGGTAAGAATGTAAGACAGTACAGCTGCTGTGGAAAACGGTATGGCGGTTCCTCAAAAAATTAAAAATAGAATTACCATATGATCTGGCAATTCCACTTCTGGATATATACCCCAAAGAATTCCAGACTATCTCTAAAGCATGGAAGATAAAAGTGCCAACTTAGTTGGAAACATACTCTGTACTTACCAGCTGTTTGTTGTGCTGTGGCAGAGGACATGGCTGGGCACCAGCTGGCACCTTGTATACTGGCGTTACTGACATACTGGCAGGGTGGGCACATATGAAGCGAACCTGCAAAACCTCTACAGCTGGACTAGGGTTCAGGACACCTGGATGATTTCCAATTCGGAATGTGAGAACCTTTAAGGAAATATCAAAGCAAGAGATAATTGTGGGTAGATACTTGATGCCAATATAAATGTGTTAGAATTATTCAAATTCCAGCATAGAGAGTCCCTTTCACATTATAATCTGACAAATCCCTTAAAGACATTATAGTTCTTAATTATCTGTGCTAAAGGGCATTAATAATATCATGAAACTTTGAAAACAAATGGAACATTAAAAAAATCTAGGTCAGGCACAGTGGCTCATGCCTATAATCCCAGCACTTTGGGAAGATCACCTGAGTCTAGGAGTTCAAGACCATCTTGGGCAACATAGTAAGACCCCATCTCTACAAAAAATCTAAAAATTAGCGAGGCATGGTGGTGCACGCCTGTAGTCCCAGCTACTTGAGAGACTGAGGCAGGAGGATTCCTTGAACCCAGGAGGTCAAGGCTACAGTGAGCCATGTTCATGCCACTGCACTCTAGTCTGGGCAACACAGTGAGACCTTGTCTAAAAAAAAAAAAAAATCTAACTTTGACTGGGTATGGTGGTGTGTACCTGTAATCTCAGCTACTTGGAAGTCTGAGTCAGGAGGATTGCTTGCGCCTAGGAGTTCAAGACCAGCCTGAGCAACATAGTGAGACCCTGTCTCAGAAAAAAAAAAGAATCTAACTTTGACCAATTACTTCAGTCTTTTCCTCCACCAAATATTTTGCTACAAGTTCATAAAAAGTGAAAAAACTGATTTGTGTTTCCACTTATTTCTAGTAGAAGTACTAATGAATAACGGAATGTGGAAACAAAAATAAGTTAGGAAACTTCAAATGGGGGTTAATTAGGCCTGAAATTACTAATAGCTCACTCAACAAACTAGGAAAAGAAGGAAACTATCTTAACATAATAAAAGCCTTATCACAGCTAACATCATACTCAATAGTAGAAGACTGATTCCAAAAATGGGCAAAGGCCCAGTGCGGTGGCTCGCACCTGTAATCCCAGCAATTTGGGAGGCTGAGGTGGGTGAATCACCTGAGGTCAGGAGTTTGAGACCAGCCTGGCTGATATGGTGAAACCTCATCTCTACTAAAAACACAAAAATTAGCTGGGCATGGTGCCACACGTCTGTAGTCCCAGCTACTCAGGAGACTGAGGCAAGAGAATTGCTTGAACCTGGGAGGCAGAGGTTGCAGTGAGCCAAGATCATACCATTGAACTCCAACCTGGGTGACAAGAATCAAACTCCGTCTCGAAAAAAAGAAAAAAGAAAGAAACTGAAAATAACAAGTATTGGTGAGGTTCTGGAGAAATGGGAACCCTGGTGCACTATTGGTAGGAAAGTAAAATGGTACAGCTGCTGTGGAAAATAGTATGGTGGTTCCTCAGGAAATTAAAAATAGAATTACCATATGATCAAGCAATTCCACTTCTGGGTATATATACCCAAAACAATTAAAAAGCAGGATCTTGAGAGATAGCTGTATTTGTTGACAGCATTATTATTATTATTGCTATTATTATTATTTGAGACAAAGTCTCACCCTGTTGCCCAGGCTGGAGTGCAGTGGCATGATCTTGGCTCACTGTAACCTCCGCCTCCTATGTTCAAGAGATTCTTGTGACTCATCCTCCTAAGTAGCTAAGACTACAGGCACACACAACCACACCCTGTTAATTTTTGTATTTTCAGTAGAGACAGGGCTTTGCCATGTTGGCCAGGCTGATCTCGAACTCCTGGCCTCAACTGACCCACCTGCTTCAGCCTCCCAAGGTGCTGGGATTACAGGTGTGAGCCACTGTGCCTGGTCAACAGCAGCATTATTCATGATCGCTAAAACCTTACTCTAAGCAACCCAAGTGTCCATCAATGGATGAGTGAATAAGCAAAATTTCTTTTTCTTTTCTTTTTTTTTTTTTGAGAGTGACTCTTGCTCTATTGCCCAGGCTGGAGTGCAATGGCATGATCTCGGCTCACTGCAATCTCCACCTCCCAGGTTCAAGCAATTCTCCTGCCTCAGCCTCCCAAGTGGCTGGCATTACAGGTGCCCACCACCACGCCCAGCTAAGTTTTGTATTTTTAGTAGAGATGGGGTTTCACCATGTTGGCCAGGCTGGTCTCGAACTCCTGACCTCAAATGATCTGCCCACCTCGGTCTCCCAAAGTGCTGGGATTATAGGCATGAGTCACTGCACCCGGCTGCAAAATTTCATATATACATATATATATATAATTTTATATGTACATATTTTATATATACATATATATATAAAGGAATATTATGCAGCCTTAAAAGGAAGGAAATTCTGACGTATGCTACAATGTGAATAAACCTTGAGAACATTATGTTAAGTGAAATAGGCCAGTCATAAAAAGAAAAATATTATATGTATTCCATTTATATGAGGTACTTAGAGTTGCCAAAATTAGAGACAGAAAGTAGATTAGTGGTTGCCAGGGGCTGGGGTGAAGCAGAAATGGGGAGCTATTCTTTTTTTTTTTTTTAAACGAAGTCTCGCTCTGTTACCCAGGCTGGAGTGCAGTGGCGCGATCTCAGCTCACCACAACCTCTGCCTCCCAGGTTCAAGCAATTCTTCCGCCTGAGCCTCCTAAGTAGCTGAGATCACAGGCACATGCCACCACACCTGGCTAGTCGTTTTGTTGTTGTTGTTGTTTTTGTTTTGTTTTGTTTTGTTTTAGCAGAGAGGGGTTTCACCATGTTGGCTAGGCTGGTCTCATACTCCTGACCTCAAGTGATCCAGCTGCCTCAGCCTCCCAAAGTGCTAGAATTACAGGCATGAGCCACCACACCCAGCCAGGAGTTATTCTTTAATGGGTATAGAGTTTTAGTATGTTTTGTTTGTTTGTTTTTTGAGATAAGATCTTGCACTGTCACCCAGACTGGAGTGCAGTGACTAGATCATAGCCCACTGTAACCTCAAACTACTGGGCTCAAGTGATCCTTCTGCCTCAGCCTCCCAAGTAGCTAGGACTATAGGTGTCTGCCACGATACCCAGCTAATTTTTTATTTTTTAGTAGGGACAGGGTCTCACTATGTTGCCCAGGCTGGCCTTGAATTCCTGGCCTCAAGTGATCCTCCTGACTTGATTTCCCAAAGTGCTGGGATTACAGGCATGAGTCACTGTGCCCAGCCTTAGAGTTTCAGTTGTATAAGATGAAGAGATGGATGGTAGTGATGGCTGCACAAGATTATGAATGTACATAATACTATTGAACTGTACATTTTAAAAATGATTAAGATTGTAATTTTAGGCCGGGTGCGGTGCCTCATGTCTGTAATCCCAGCACTTTGGGAGTCTGAGGTGGGCAGATCGCCTGAGGTTAGGAGTTCAAGATCAGCCTGACCAACATAAGAAACCCCATCTCTACTAAAAATACAAAATTAGCCGGGTGTGGTGGCGCATGCCTGTAATCCCAGCTACTCGGGAGGCTGAGGTAGGAGAATCGCTTGAACCCAGGAGGCGGAGGTTGTGGTGAGCCAAGATCGTGCCATTGCACTCCTGCCTGGGCAACAAGAGCAAAACTCCATCTCAAAAAAAAAAAAAAGAAAGAAAGAAGAAAAAGGATGATAATTTTATGTGTATTTTACCACAATAAAAAATTGAGGAGGAAAATAAGTAATTAGCTCTGAAATTACTAATAGCTAGTTATATATACAGTAAAGTTCACTACAAATATTAGAAAGAAACCTATGCAGTAAGCTATGATTGTTCCACTACACTCCAGCCTGGGCAGCAGACCACCCTGTCTCTAAAAGATAAAAATAAATAAATAAAATAAAATAGAATGAAGTTTATGGATTACAGCACAGTTCCTACCAAGTTAAAATCTTACATTGATTTCCTTATGTGCTGGTTAGCTTTGCTGTTTCACAGTCATACCTTGAATTCTCAAGCCCAGTAAAACTGCAAATCTTTGTTACTGATTTTGATAGAAGTACAGCACAGCTGTGAATGAAAACTATGTAAATCCACCAGTACCTCCAAAAATAATTAAAACTCAGCTGGGCGCAGTGCCTCATGCCTGTAATCCCAGCACTTTGGGAGGCCAAGGTGGGTGGATCACTTGATTCCAGGAGTTCAAGACCAGCCTGGCCAACATGGTGAAACCCTGTCTATACAAAAAAACAAAAATGGCTGGGCACAGTGGCTCACGCCTGTAATCCTAGCACTTTGGGAGGCCGAGGCAGGCAGATCCCAAGGTCTGGAGTTTGAGACCAGCCTGACCAGTATGGTAAAACCCCGTCTCTACTAAAAATACAAAAATTAGCCAGGCGTGGTGGTGTGCACCCGTCATCCCAGCTACTCAGGAGGCTGAGGCAGGAGAATCTCTTGAACCCAGAAGGCAGAGGTTGCAGTGAGCCGAGATTGCACCACTGGGCAATCTCGACTCCAGCCTGGGCAACAGAGTGAGACTCCGTCTCAGAAAAAAATTAGCTGGGCATGGTGGTGTGTGCCTGTAATCCCAGCTACTCAAGAGGCTGAGGCATGAGAATTGCTTGAACCCAGGAGGCAGAGGCTGCAGTGAGCCGAGATGGTGCACTGCACTCCAGCTTAGGCAACAGAGTGAGACCCTGTCTCTAAATAAATAAATAAAAATAATTAAAAATAATTCAACTGATAGAGGGCAATATGTTTATTATTCTTATCAGTGTAGATCTAATTAGTTCCTCAAAATTGCTAACCATAGATGATACTTCAAAGTTTCCCTTCCTTGAATTCTTAAAGTTGGGAAACTAAATATCCTAAAGTCTACAAAACAAGGAAGTGAATTATAATGATAATGTGGTTGCAAATAATGTGAAATAAGCTCATTACTACAAAAAGATCTTGTTTAGTTCATGAACTGCTGGAATTCTTGGATGAGCAAATTGAAACCTCTGGGTACATTTTAAGGATAATAAAGTTTTAGAAAAAACAATCCTTTGATCAATAAATAGAATTTTTCTGTTTAGTCCATAAACTAAATTCAGTGGAATCTAAAAAGGAATGGCTGGAAGTACAAAGGATTTGGAGTATTATACTAAAGAAAATGTTGTAAAAAACTGTTTTCCTACTTGTTCCCCTAAATCCAGGCATTGGATCCGGTAGATGTACTGGTTCTGTTTTCTCTTAGATGGCAGCCACACTTGTGCTATTCCAATCTTCTCTGTCTTCTCCGCACTCAATTCCAAAAAAAATCGGGAGGGCTCCAAGATCCATGGACGAGGACCCCCTTCAAATACCATTTCCTTCACAGACTGCCATGTCACCAATGCCACTTCCACAGGATTTAGAGCCTGAAGATATTTAAAGAAATTAATCCCTGACAGGTTAGGGAATTCAATCATTTTCTAAAGTGAAACACTAGTTATCTGAATATGCTGCAAATGACGTTAAACTTAATTCCCAAATTAAGAGATATGTATGCCATGCCTCTCACTTGGAATGCTTCTCAACCCAAGCTGGATCCTACCTATCATTTGAATCTAACTATTAGGTTACTTTATCCATTAATTTGTGTCCAGTCATTCTAGACCACACCACTTCTGCATCCTCTAAGCTCTTACAGTATTTATCTGTACCATTCATTTGTACACTGTTCATTTCCTAATGTTATTATATGTATGTCAAATGCTATGTATAAATCTAATAATTTTTGTCGTTTTCTCTAGTTATATAAACTCCTTAAGAGGAGTCAGTATCTTATACCTAATTTGTTTTCGTATTTCTCTTCTTCACTGGGATTTAGTACAATGTTGTGCACAGAAAAGGTATTGTATAAATAACTGCATAAGCATTTTTTTCAGGCTAGAGAATGAAAGATAAGATGCATAAGCATTTTAAACTGATATTTTACTACAGTATCAAAGAACTTCTGCCCTAAAAATATAAAAATAATACATCTATACACTTCACCATATTTCTCCAAGAACTTTATAAACTAAGAAGTAGACAAGATAGGTATTACTCAATTCAGTATAGAGTAGTTGTATCCCATTTATAGATGAGGAAACTGGCATTAGGGGAATGAAGTATTCTCAAATTGTAGGTTATTTTTGTATGGCACACAATGTCCACAACAGTGACTAATTTTTTTTATTATACTTTTAAGTTCTGGGATACAAGTACAGAATGTACAGGTTTGTTACATAGGTATACATGTGCCATGGTGGTTTGCTGCACTCATCAACCCGTCATCTACATTAGGTATTTCTCATAATGCTGTCCCTCCCCGACTCCCCCACCCCCACAACAGGCCCCGGTGTGTGATGTTCCCCTCCCTGTGTCCATGTGTTCTCATTGTTCAACTCCCACTACAGTTGTTAAAACGAAGTAGAGAGTTTTAAAACTAAGTAGAGAGTTGAAGCAATTATTCTAAAAATGTAAGCAAACTATGCTTTTTTTCTGGAACTGTTCAGTCATATTTATTATTGAGTACTATTAAAACTGAACATTCCTATCCCTGATGGTAGTATTCTCTTAAATAATGTGTATATAATTCAATAAATATTCACTTATGAGGATACAGTAATAGAAATTCAAATAAAGTCTTGTCTCACAGGGGAGTCCACAATCTGGCAGAGACAGACTTAGAGTAGGTAAAGAGTACAATAAGTATTGCAAAAAGACATGTGGCCAGGTGCGGTAGCTCATGCCTGTAATCCCAGCACTTTGGGAGGCTGAGGTGGGTGGATCACTTAAGGTCAGGAGTTTGAGACCAGCCTGGCCAACATGGTGAAATCCCATCTCTACTAAAAATACAAAATTAGCCGAGCTTGGTGGTGCACGCTTGTAATCCCAGCTGTTTGGGAGGCTGAGGCAGGATAATCACTTGGAGGCAGAGGTTGCAGTGAGCCAAGATCGCACCATTGCACTCCAGCCTAGGCAACAAGACCAAAACTTGATCTCAGAAAAAAAAAAAAGACATGTTACAGAGTACCATACAAATTTTTGACCAGGCGTGGTGGCTCATTCCTGTAATGCCAGCAGTTTGGGAGGCCAAGGCAGGTGGATCACTTGAGCCCAGGAGTTCAAGACCAGACTGGCCATCATGGCAAAACTCTGTATCTACTAAAAATACAAAAATTAGCTGGGCATCATGGTGCGTACCTGTAATTCCACCCACCCAGGAGGCTGAGGCACAAGAATCACTTGAACCCAGGGGGTGGAGGTTGCCAAGATTGCGCCACTGCATTCCAGCCAGGGTGACAGAGTGAGACTCTGTCTCAAAAAACAAAAAAAAAAAAAGAAAAGAAAAAAAAAAGTTTTTGACAGAAGAAATGAATAGAAAAAATAAACACAGAGGTCTCATAGATGGCTTTTCTGGAAAAGCAAAACCGAAATGATTCCTTTTTCTTAGATGTATAGTCCAAAACTAACCAGACGAACTGAATTGAGCTGATAATGTAAAAGGACAAATTGAGAACTGTACCATGTACTGAAACACAGTAATGATAACAAGGGTAGAACATACATATTTTTAAACAATTTTTTTTTTCATCAGGCAAGGGGAAAGACACATGACTAATATACTAGGTAAAAAAGAAAATCATCATCTTACTTCCTATCCTTTAAGGACAACTTTCATTCAGGGGAGATCTATTTGTGGACACTCAATACATACAAAATAAGCCTAAGGACAATGATAAAAGTGAGAAAAAACCTAATGGAACTTTACAGTGAGCCACAGCCAAGCACTTGCATTTAATGAGGCAAGAAGGAGGACTCACCCAGGGAACTAGTGAAACATACTTGAACCTATATTTAATATATGTGCTACACAATGTACAATGAGGCCAACTTAAAATGGAGATTTGAATGAATAATTTATCTTTTTTCTTTTACTTTACTTTACTTCTTTCATTAGTGTTAATATTTTTCCCTGTGGATGCTCCTTATTCCAAGAGGCATTGAGTCAGGATTTGTCAGTATCTATCAGCAAAAACTTGTAGATACCAATTTTAGCTCCTGCTGGAATCAAATAGGATGTAGAAAGCATGCCAGTCTCTATCTACTTTTATTCTGAATCGTTGCAGGATCCTTGGGGTGTCGCTTTTCCGGCTGGAAACCTCTGTGGCTGGTGGCACTTTTGCCCAAGTTTTGTTTGGGCCCACAGGGCTTGTTCCATCCACTCGGCCTGGCAGGCTGTGCTTGGTTCATGCTACCAGCCTGGATCTCACACCTGCCAAGGGTGAGCCAGGCATGGAATGGCAACAGGTGTGTGAGTGAGTGAGCATGGGGTCCAGCCACTGCACACAGTCAGGCACACCAGTTGCTGTAGTGGGAGAGGTAGCTCCAGGTGCTGGCATGGGCACTGGCTCTCTGCAAGCCTGTGGCTAGATCAGGTGCACCGCAAGCAGCTTCCACGATGCCACTGGGGAACACAGTGGTGCCTGGAAGCTTGGAGACTCCAGGAACCACAGGGCCCCAAAGTGGGAGTCACAGCCCTGGCTTGGGGAGCTCCCAGGTCTCAGCTCCCTGAAGAGTCGCAGTTCTTCTCTTTACCCACAATGTGGTGAGCAAGGGGCATGTTTCAGCCCTGTTTGTGTTATAGCTCTTTCAGCCCTGCCATTGGGCAGGTCCCAAGTTCTTGTCCTGCATCCAGGAAGAATAAGGTACGCAGAACAAGTGGAGGGTGAGCAAGGTGAAGAAGAGCTTTACTGAGTAACAGAATAGCTCAGAGGAGGCCCTGGAGTGGGCAGTACCTCTCTGCTGCTGGTCATCCCAGTGTCTGCAACTCTCAGAAGAGAGGAGGCCCTGGAGTTGGTAGCTCCTCTCTGCAGCTGGTTGTCCAACATCTGCCCAGCTCTGGCTGAGCCTGGAGCTTTTATGGGCATCAAAGGGGAGGAAGTCTACACTGACTGGTCCATGGGCAGCCACGGGTGGGCCCAGAAAAGGCATCACAAGTTCCCACTCTGGTCTGCGGGACTGGCAGCCTGGATCCCAGTGTTCAGGCCCTGCCTGGTCTGAAGGTAGGGCCTCACCAGGGACTGCACCTTCTGCCCAGGAACCTGTCTGCCTCCTACTGCTGTTCATGGCACCCAGGCTGTAGATGCCAAGGGGCACCTGCAGGCCAGTGCTGAGCTGCCCTCCCTTGGCTTCCCTCCTACGCTTGTTGGTGCCCAAAGTCTGGAGAGGGCCAAGGCAGCAGGGGCCTGCCATGTCAAAATTGCCCCAAGCATGTGCTCATCTGGCCAGACTGTGACAGCACCCAGGATTGGCCCAACTTTGTTCTGAGATCACAGTTGGTGCTGACAGCAGGGAGAAGCCAGGCAGTGGGAGCACGCAGAAGGGGCCTTCCTGGGCCCCCAAGAGTACAAGGATGCCTGGGTCTGCAGCTGCCATTTGGGTGGCTGCAGTTGCATGGCAAGGAGGTGGTGGGGCTGGGGCAGGGGTGCATCTCCTGCCTGCTCAGTGGAGCAGGAGGCCTGGGTCCGCAGCCATGACTTGGGCAGCCAAAGCTGCACCCAGGGAGCTCCTGCCCCACCAACTCAGAAGGAGTGGGGCTCCCGGGGCTCCCACTTGGTGTCGGCTCCAAACGGCTCCATGGAGTGTGCAGCCCCAGCTGCATCTCCCTGCTGCAGATGGCGTGAGGGCAGCAGCTGCTCCAGACAGGCTGCCACTGCCATCAGAACCACTTATCGTACTATCTCCATTATAATGAACCAGTCCTTAGGGCTCAATATAACGGCTTCTGTGCTTAAAATCCATAAGTAGATAGGGTAAAAGATGATTGACGTCCTTCCATAGGACAGAAATTATCTTTCAGAGTTCTTCAAAAGGGAGTATGCTAATATACTAATTTTGGTATTTACAGAGATATATGTGCATGTAAAAATTCAGATAACAACTTAAGATGAGCGTACTTTATGAACTTTTCTGTACATATTTTATACCTCAGTAAAAAAGAAGAAAGGGAAATATCTAAAACTTTCTGATACAACTTAAAGATATTCCTGTGAGGCAGTAAACTCCCTGGAGACTTAGGTTTGAGGAGACAGCTGCAGATCTAAAAACAAAAGAGTGGCAAGTAAAGAGAACATAAATGTCATTGATCCTTAGTAGAGACCACAGATAACTAGCAAGCCCATAAGTGGACATAGTTGAGTCCATTAAAAGAAATGCCAGTTCCTTACCATGAAATATCTTACCTTTAGGGGTTCATAAGCAGCAAATGTAGCACTGCTCTCCAAGTACTTGTCACATTCACTCACACTTACTGTTACCACAGCATGGCCGAGAGATTTAGCTGCGATATGTGTACTGGAACAATGCATTGGTCCAGGTCTTTGAATACCTGTGAATCAAAAACCATGATTTTGGCAGGGCGTGGTGGCTCAGGCTTGTAATCCCAGCACTTTGGGAGGCCGAGGCAAGCAGATTGCTTGAGCTCAGAAGTTTAAGACCAGCCTGAAACACATGGTGAAACCCCGTCTCTACAAAATATTTAAAAAATTAGCCAGGCACGGTGGTGTGCACCTGTAGTCCCAGTTACCCAGGAGGCTAAGGAAGGAGGATCGCTTGAGCCCAGGAGGTTGAGGCTGCAGTGAGTCGTGATTGTACCACTACACTCCAGCCTGGGCCACAGAGTAACACCTTACCTAAAAAAACAAAACAAAACAAATATGATTTCAGTGGGGTAACAAGCAGTTAGTTTTCTTTTTTTTTTTTTTTTGAGATGGAGTCTCACTCTTGTTGCCCAGGCTGGAGTGCAATGGCACAATCTCAGTTCACTGCAACCTCTGCCTCCCAGCTTCAAGCGATTCTCTTGCCTCAGACTCCTAAGTAGCTGGGATTACAGGCACCCACCACCATGCCTGGTTAATTTTTTGTATTTTTAGTAGAGATAGGGTTTCACTGTGTTGGCCAGGCTGGTCTCAAACTCCTGACCTTGTGATCCACTCACCTCAGCCTCCCAAAATGCTGGGATTACAGGCATGAGCCACCGCACCCAGCCACGACCAGTTAGTTTTAAAGGAAATTAAGCTACAAAAATATAAGAATTTTAATACATTAAAAATACCATCTTGGGCCAGGCACAGTGGCTCACGCCTGTAATACCAGCACTTTGGAAGGCCGAGGCAGGTGGATCACCTGAGCTTAGGAGTTCGAGACCAGCCTGACCAACATGGAGAAACCCCATCTCTACTAAAAATACAAAATTAGCCGGGTGTGGTGGTGCATGCCTGTAATCCCAGCTACTTGGGAGGTTGAGGCAGGGAGAATTACTTGAACCCCGGAGGCGGAGGTTGAAGTGAGCCAAAACATGCCATTGCACTCCAGCCTGGGTGACAGAGTAAGACTGTTAAAAACAAACAAACATACAAACAAACAAAACCCATCTTGATCTCTTACATTATCAATTAGGCCCTTTATATCAAGTTGATATCTGTTCTTTCTATTGAGAGACATATATAAGACACAGTTGTATGTACAGTGGCAATATATATATATGAGCAAAGATCCTGACTTGAAGCATTTATAGTTTCAAGGGGAAAGTGAAAATGTAAATAAGTCACTTAAAACATTAATAGAAAGTGATAAGTATTATAGAAGTCTAGAAAATAGAAAGATTATTTCAAGCTGGAGAGATCGAGGAAAGTTTAAAGTATCTCAGGCTGAGAAAACAGAATGAACAAAGAAATACAAATGAGATATAAATGAGAATATGAGAGATATATATGAGAGAATTTAAAGTAGTTGATTTAGCCGGGCATAGTGGCTCACGCCTGTAATCCCAGCACTTTGGGAGGCTGAGATAGGCAGATCACTTGAGGTCAGGAGTTCGAGACCAGCCTGGCCAACATGGTGAAACCCTGTCTGTACTAAACATTCAAAAATTAGCCAGGTGTGGTGGCACGTGCATATAGTCCCAGCTACTCAGGAGGCTGAGGGACAAGAATCCCTTGAACCTTGGAGGTGGACGTTGCAGTGAGCGGAGATTACACCACTGCACTCCAGCCTGAGTGACAGACTGAGATTCCATCTCAAAAAACAAAACAAAACAAAACAAAAAATAAATAAAAATAAACACATAACATAGTTGATTTAGCTAGAACCATATATGAAGCAAAAGTATGAAATCATGAAAACTAGGTTGGGTTATATTGTAGAGGGGTCTTGAATACCAAACTAAAAGGATTTTGACTCCATTCCACTGACAATGAGAAGTCTCTCAAGATTTTTGAGCAGAAAAAGTAAGACCAAAGTTGAGTTCATAAAGATCCATCTGATAACCATGATGATCAGAGGTAAGAATAGTCGGGAGGATTTTGTTGTCCTACATGGGAAATAAGGGGCTAAAAATTAAAATACTCTGAGAAGAGGGGAAAGATCACTTGAACCCGGGAGTGAGGGTATGTACATATGTATGCATGTAGTATAATGAACAAGGGCAAAGCAAAAGTCCAATTTGATACCAAGCTTACAGACGTAAGAATTAAACAGTTAAGGTATAAAAATTATTCAGAACAGAGCTTGGCAAAGAGTAAATGCTGAGCAAATCTTAGATGCTACTACTGTCATTATATTGATGAAAAAGCAATGGGGATCAGGATCGACTATGAAGTTCAATAGCAGGAAAGGATGTTGACCTTTATTCATATTTTCTGTTTTACTAGAAAGAGCTATTTTATCCTTTTTCAATAAATTGAATGTATGCATCTATTAAATGGCTCTACACTCCTCTTAGAAAGACATATGATATATATATTAGGGAAAGAAAGAAGAAAAGAGCTTGAGGCTAGAAATGGAAAACCTTACTGTGAACTAAAATCTGATATTGACCTTGCACTTGTAATCCAAGCTACATGGGAGGCTGAGAGAGCAGCGTAGCTTGGGCCCAGGAGTTCAAGGTTACAATGTTCTATGATTGCACCACTGCACTCCAGCCTGGGTGACACGGTGAGAACCTGTCTCTAATAATAATAATAATAATAATAATAATAAATTAATAAATAAATAAAAACTGGCCAGGCACAGTGGCTCATGCCTGTAATCCCAGCACTTTGGGAGGCCGAGGTGGGCAGATCACCTGAGGTCAGGAGTTCAAGACCAGCCTGGCCAACATGGCGAAACCCCATATTTACTAAAAATACAAAAATTAGCCAGGCATGATGGTGGGCATCTGTAATCCCACGTACTTGGGAGGCTGAGGCAGGAAAATCACTTGAACCCGGGAGGTGGAGGTTGCAGTGAGCCGAGATCATGCCACTGTACTCCAGTCTAGGTGACAAAAGCGAGACACTGTCTCAAAAAACAAAAATAAAAAAACAAAAAACTGATATTGTCCAGCCACAATGTTGTTCAATTTCTGTGCCTGTGTTTCTACATCTGTAAAATGAGGAGTATAACACTTACTACAAGGCATTTGACAAAATAAAGTATTATAAAGGAAAATAATATGTGAATTTAGACTACAATTGGTAGTTTCTGAATTGTTGATTGCTTCCTTAAAGACAAAGAAAGTAATCTGTCACACTGGCAGAGTTAAAGATAAATAAATAAAGAGAAAGGATGGAGAAGATTTAAAAAAGGCTACTTTTACCTTCTTTGAGCAGAGTAAAGACTCCTTGTTTATCCATGTTCAGATCCAAGGATAAATGAGAGCAGTCTGTGAATGCCATGACTTCTTTGGTCTCTTTATTTATGTGATACATTGCAATGGGGATTTCTATAATCTGGCCAATCTCCACATCAGCATGAAATGGTAACAGTTCCATTTTGTTCAGTTTCAGGACATGTATCTGGAGGGGAAAAATTCATCTTTCAAGAAAATTATGTTAAAAAAGTCTTAGGAGGAGGAGAAGCAAGATGGCCAAATAGAACCCTCCAGTCCCCCCTGCAGGAACACCAAATTGAATGACTATCCATACAAGAAAGCACCTTCATAAGAATCAAAAATCAGGTGAGCAATCACAGTACCTGGTTTTAACATCATATCAAGGAAAGAGCCACTGAAGAGGGAAGAAAAGAGTCTAGAATTGCCAACATCACTCTCTTCCATTCCCAGGCAGTGGCAGCAGCCACGTGGTGCAGAGAGAATCTGTGCACCTGGGGGAGTGCAGTGATTGTGGGATGTGGGACTCTGCATTCCACAATCACTGCACTCCCCCAGGTGCACAGATTTGGAACTCAGTGCTGCCTACTACAGTGGAAAGCCACACAGGGCAGAATTCAGTCAGTGCCTGTGGAAGAAGCATTTAGACCAGCGCTAGCCAAAGGGAATGAATTGCCCATCACAGTGGTCTGAACCTGAGTTCCAGCTAGCCCCGACACTGTGGGCTAAAGCACTCTGGGATCCTAAATAAACTCGAAAGGCAGTTTAGGCCACAAAGACTGCAATTCCTGGGCAAGTTCTGGTGCTGTGCTAGGCTTGAAACCGGTGGACCTGGGATGCATATGACCTAGTGAGATACCTGCTGGGGTGGCCAAGAGAGTGCTTGTACTACTCCTCCCCACATCCCAGGCAGCACAGCTCATAACTCTGGGAGAGTTACTCCTTCTTCCTGCTTGAGGAGAGGCGAGAGTAAAAAGGACTTTGTTTTGCAACTCGGATAATAGCTCAGTCACAACAGGGCATCAGGCAGAGTCACAAGGCCCCCATTTCAGACACTAACTCCCTAAAAAATTTCTATACACACCCTGGGGCAGAAGGGAACCTGCTATCTTGAAAGGAAGGACACTGTCCTGGTAGGATTCATCATCTGCTAATTAAAGAGCCCTTGGGCCTTGGCTGGGTGCGGTGGCTCATGCACGTAATCCCAACACTTTGGGAGGCCAAGGTGGACGAATCACCTGAGGTCAGGAGTTCAAAACCAGCCTAGCCAACATGGCAAAACCCTGTCTCTACTAAAAAATTAGCTGGGCATGGTGGCAGGCGCCTGTAATGCCAGCTGTCAGGAGGCTGAGGCATGAGAATCACTTGAACCCGGGAGGTGGAGGTTGCAGTGAGCCTAGATCACACCACTGCACTCCAGCCTAGGCAACAGAGCAAAAATCCATTAAAAAAAAAAAAATAGCCCTTGGGCCTTGATTAAACATTTGGTGGCTGCCAGGTAGTATTTGATGCAGGCCTTAGGTGACACCCAGTGCCATGGGGGCTTCAGGTGTGACCCACTACATTCCCAGCTGTGATGACCATGAGCAGAGACTTCCTCTGCTTAAGAAAAGGAAATGGAAAAGTAAAGGGGACTTTGTCTTGGGTACCAGCTCAACCATAGTGAGGTAGAGCACCAAGTGGGCTTCAGGAGTCCCCAGTTTCAGGTCTTGGCTCCTGGATGGCATTTTTGGACTTGCCCTAGGCCAGAGGGGAGTCCACTTCACTGAAGGGAGAGACCCAGGCCTGGCAGCATTCACAAGCTGACTGAAGAGTCTTTGGACCTCGAATGAACATTAGTAGTAGCCAGGCAGTATTTGCCATGGGTCTGGGGCAGTGGTGCCTACAAGGAGAGACTCCTTCAGTTTGAACAAAGGAGAGGCAAGAATGAGAAGGGGGCCAGGTGCGGCGGCTTACACCTGTAATCCCAGCACTTTGGGAGGCTGAGGTGGGTGGATCACTTGAGGCCA
>NW_012106742.1:461771-463681 GCF_000951045.1 Mandrillus leucophaeus
GGCTGAGGCATGAGAATCACTTGAACCCGGGAGGTGGAGGTTGCAGTGAGCCTAGATCACACCACTGCACTCCAGCCTAGGCAACAGAGCAAAAATCCATTAAAAAAAAAAAAATAGCCCTTGGGCCTTGATTAAACATTTGGTGGCTGCCAGGTAGTATTTGATGCAGGCCTTAGGTGACACCCAGTGCCATGGGGGCTTCAGGTGTGACCCACTACATTCCCAGCTGTGATGACCATGAGCAGAGACTTCCTCTGCTTAAGAAAAGGAAATGGAAAAGTAAAGGGGACTTTGTCTTGGGTACCAGCTCAACCATAGTGAGGTAGAGCACCAAGTGGGCTTCAGGAGTCCCCAGTTTCAGGTCTTGGCTCCTGGATGGCATTTTTGGACTTGCCCTAGGCCAGAGGGGAGTCCACTTCACTGAAGGGAGAGACCCAGGCCTGGCAGCATTCACAAGCTGACTGAAGAGTCTTTGGACCTCGAATGAACATTAGTAGTAGCCAGGCAGTATTTGCCATGGGTCTGGGGCAGTGGTGCCTACAAGGAGAGACTCCTTCAGTTTGAACAAAGGAGAGGCAAGAATGAGAAGGGGGCCAGGTGCGGCGGCTTACACCTGTAATCCCAGCACTTTGGGAGGCTGAGGTGGGTGGATCACTTGAGGCCAGGTGTTCAAGACCAGCCTGACCAATATGGTGAAACCCCATCTCTACTAAAAATACAAAAATTACCCAGGTACGGTGGTGCATGCCTGTACTCCCAGCTACTCGGGAGGCTGAGGCAGGGGAATGAATCACTTGAACCAGGAGGCGGAGGTTGCAGTGAGCTGAGATCATGCCACTGCACTCCAGCCTGGGTGACAGAGTGAGACTACATTCCAGAAAAATAAATAAATAAATACATAAATAGAGAAGGGCTTTATCTTGCAGCTTGGGTGCCAGCTTGGTCTCAGTAGAATAGAGCATCAGGTAGATTTCTAAGGTTCCTGACTCCAGGCCCTGGTTCCTGGATAGAATTTCTGGACCTGCCCCGGGCTGGTGAGGAGCTTCCCACCCTGAAAGGAAGGCCACAAGCCTGGCTGAATTTGCTACCCACTAACTGTACAGTCCTTGGGCCTTGAGTGAACACTGGCAGTAACCAGGCAGTGGTCACTGAAAGACTTGGGCAGGACCCAGTGCTGTGCTAGCTTTGGGTCTGACCCAGTGCAGTCCTAGTGGTGGTGGCCCCAGAGGGGCTTGTGTAACCCCACCCCCACCTCCAGACAGCTTAGCAAGGAGAGAGAGAGACTGTTTGGGCAAAAGAAAGAGAAGGAACAAGAGTCTGCCTGGTAAGCCAGGGAATTCTCCCAGATCTTACCCAAGACCACCAAAGCAGTACCTCCACAAGTCTGCAAGAGTCACCGCGTTACTGGGCTTGGGGTGTCCCCCAATGCAGATATGTACTGCATGACCAAAGACAGATCACAATACTCAATTCTCTTTGAATACTTGGAAAGCCTTCCCAAGAAGGATGGGTACAAACAAGTACATTGTTCAAAGACTACAATTAATACCTAACTTTTCAATGCCTAGACATCAGTGAACATCCACAAAGATCAAGACCACACAGGAAAACATGCCCTCACCAAATGAACTAAATAAGGCACCAGTGACCAATCCTGGAGTGACAGAGCTATATGACCTTACAGACAAAGAGTTCAAAACAGCTGCTTTGCAGAAGTTCAATGAAATTTAAGAGAAGGATTTCAGAATCCTATCAGCCAAATATAACAAAGATACTGAAATAATTTTAAAAAGCAGAAATCCTGGAGCTGAAAAATTCAATTAACATACTAAAGAATGCATCACAGTCTCTCAACAGCAGAACTGATGAAGCAAAAGAATCAGTGAGCTTGAGGACAGGTTATTTGAAAA
>NW_012106742.1:463821-469149 GCF_000951045.1 Mandrillus leucophaeus
AAAAAAAAAAAAAAAAGAAAAGAAAATATAGTCATGGTCCAAATGCAATGGCTCACACTTGTAATCTCAGCACTTTGGGAGGCCAAGGTGGGTGGCTTACTTGAGGCCAGGAGTTTGAGACCAGCCTGGCCAACACAGTGAAAGCCTGTCTCTACTAAAAATAGAAAGAATAAGCTGGGCATGGTGGCGCACGCAGCTACTTGGGAGGCTGAGACGTGAAAATCGCTTGAACCTAGGAGGTGGAGGTTGCTGTGAGCGGAGATCATGCCACTGCACTCCAGCCTGGGTGACAGAGTGAGATGTTGCCTCAAAAAAATAGAAAAGAAAGAAAATACAGTTAGGGGAGAGCAAAGAAAAAAATAATAGAAAAGAATGAAGATCTAGAAAATGGCCACAAAATGGCAAATCTAAGAGCTACTGGCCTTAAAGAGGAGGTAAAGAGAGAGATTTAAACTACTGATACCTTGAGTAGAAAGACTAAAAGAACCTATGAAAAGGAATAACTACAACAGCTATTCAAGACATAGACAGTATAAGATATAAATAGAAACAACACAAAATTAAAAAGCAAGGGAATGAAATTAAAATGTAGAACTTTTTGTTTTTGTTTCTGCTTTGAGATGGAGTCTTGCTCTGTCACTCAAGCTGGAGTGCAGTGGTGTAATCTCAGCTCACTGCAACCTCCACCTCCCAGGTTCAAGCAATTCTCCTGCCTCAGCCTCATGAGTAGCTGGGATCACAGGCATGCACCACCATGCCCGGCTATTTTTTATATTTTTAGTAGAGACAGGGTTTCACCATGTTGGCCAGGCTGGTCTCAAACTCCTGACCTTAGGTGACCTAAGGTCATCCATCCACCTTGGCATCCCAAAGTGCTGGGATTACAGGCATGAGCCACTGCACCCAGCCTAGAGTTTTGATTAGTTTTCTCTTTGTTAATTTGTTAGTTTGTTTATGCAATCAGTGTTAAGACATCATCAGTTTAAAATAATGAGTTATAAGATTTTATTTGCAAGCCTTATGGTAACCTGACAAAAATAAAACACAAGAAATTAAAACATACCACCGGAGAAAATCACCTTCACAAAAAGGAAGGCAGGAAGGAAGGACAGAAGGAAGAGAAGACCACAAAACAACCAGAAAACAAATTAAAAATGGCAGGAATAAGTTCTTATTTATCAATAATAATGTTGAATGTAAATGGACTAAACTCTCCAATCAAAAAAGACAGAGTGACTGAATAGATTTTTTTTAAAAGGCTGAGTGCAGTGGCTCACGCCTATAATCCCAGCACTTTGGGAGGCCAAGGTGGATGGATCCCCTGAGGTTGGGATTTCAAGACCAGCCTGACCAACATGGAGAAACCCGGTCTCTACTAAAAATACAAAATTAGCTGGGCATGGTAGCACATGCCTGTAATCTCAGCTACTCGGGAGGCTGAAGCAGGAGAATTGCTTGAACCTGGGAGGCAGAGGTTGCGGTGAGCCGAGATCACACCATTGCACTCCAGCCTGGGCAACAAGAGTGAAACTGCATCTCAAAAACAAAAATAAAAACAAAAACCCAATGATGTGTTTTCTACAAGAAACATACTTCCCCTATAAAGACACACGTAGACTGAAAATAAAGAGATGGAAAAAGATTCCATGCCAATGGAAACCAAAAAAGAGCAAGAATAGCTATCCTTATATCAGACAAAATAGATTTCAGGACAAACCATAAAAAGGGAAAAAAGAAGGCCATTATGTAATGATAAAGGGGTCAATTCAGCAAGAGGATATAACATTTATAAATATATATACACCTAATACTGGAGGACCCAGATGTATAAGGCAAATATTAGAGCTTAAGAGAGCAATAGACCCCACTACATTAATAGCTAGAGACTTCAACACCTTACTTGCAGCATTGAACAGATTTTCCAGACAGATAATCAACAAAGAAACATCAAACTTACTCTACAATGTAGACCAAAAGGATCTAATAGATATTTACAGAACTTTTCATTCAATGGCTGCAGAATACACATTCATCTCCTCAGCAATAATGAGTATTCTTGATCATATTCAAGAATAGACTACGTTAGACCACAAAACAATTCTTCAAAAGTTCAAAAAAATTGAAACTATGTCAAATATCCTCTCTGACTTAGTGGACTAAAACTAGAAATCAGTAACAAGAGGAATTTTGGAAACTATACAAACACATGGAAATTAAACAACTTGCTCCTGAATGACTAGCATATCAATGAGGAAATTAAGGAGATTTTAAAATTTCTTTAGAAAAATGAAAATGAAAACACAACATAACAAAACCTATGAAATACAGTGAAAGCAGCACTAAGAGGAAAGTTTATAGTAATGAATGCCTACATCAAAAAAGTAGAGGCTGGGCACGGTAGCTCACACCTGTAATCCCTGCACCTTGGGAGGCCGAGGCAGGTGGATCACCTGAGGTCAGGAGTTTCAGACCAGCCTGGCCAACATGATGAAACCCTGTCTCTAACAAAAATACAAAAAATTAGCAGGGCGTGGAAGCGCGCACCTGTAATCCCAGTTACTCAGGAGGCTGAGGCTGGAGAATCACTTGAACCCAGGAGGCAGAGGTTGCAATGAGCCGAGATCACACCACTGTACTCCAGCCTGGGAAACAAGCAAAACTCTGTCTCAAAAAAAAAAAGTAGAAAAACTTGAAAAAAACAACCTAATGTTGTTTTGTTGTTGTTGTTGTTTCTTTTTCTTTTTTTTTTTTTTTTGACGCGGTCTTGTTCTGTTGCCAGGCCGGAGTGCTGTGGTGCAATCTCAGCTCACTGCAACCTCTGCCCCCTGGGTTCAAGCAATTCTCCTGCCTCAGCCTCCTGAGTAGCTGGGATTACAGGCGCGCGCCACCATGCCTGGCTAATTTTTGTATTTTTAGTAGAGACAAGGTTTCACCATGTTGGTCAGGATGGTCTCAGTCTCTTGACCTTGTGATCCACCTGCCTTGGCCTCCCAAGGTGCTGGGATTACAGGTGTGAGCCACCGCACCTGGGCAAAGTATCTTGAAGAACTGGAAAAGTTGGCTGGACACAGTGGTTCATGCCTGTAATCCCAATACTTTTGGAGGCTGAGGCAGGTGGATTGCTTGAGCCCAGGAGTTCAAGATCTGCCTGAACAATATGGTGAAACCTTGTCTCTACAAAAAACACAAAAATTAGGGGGGCATGGTGGTGTTCACCTGTATTCCCAGCTACTTGGGAGGCTGAGGCGGGAAGATCACTTGGGCCTAGGAGGTAGTGGCTGCAGTGAGCTGTGATCTCGCCACCGCACTCTAGCCTGGGCAAAAGAGCAAGACCTTGCCTGAAAAAAAAAAAAAAAAAAAAACCAACTACAAAAGCAAGAGCAAACCAAAGCCAAAATTAGTAGAAGAAATAATAAAGATCAGAGCAAAAATAAATGAAATTTTAAAAAATACAAAAGATCAACAAAATGAAGAGTTGGTTTTTTGCAAAGATAAACAAAATCGACAAACCTTTAGCCAGACAAAAAAAAAAAAAAAGAGATGACCCAAATAAGTAAAATCTGGCTGGGTGTGGTGGCTCATGCCTGTAATCCCAGCACTTTGGGAGGCCAAGGCCGAGAGATCACCTGAGGTTAGGAGTTTGAGACTAGCCTGGCCAACATGGTGAAAACCCATCTCTATTCAAAATACAAAAAGTAGCCAGGTGTGGTGGCAGGCATCTACAATCCCAGCTACTCAGGAGGCTGAGGTATAAGAATCACTTGAACCCGGGAGGCAGAGGTTGCAGTGAGCCGAGATTGCACCACTGAATTCCAGCCTGGGCGATACAGTGAGACTCAGTCTCAAAAATTAGATAAATAAATAAAATAAGCAAATAATAAATAATAAAAGTAAAATCTGAGATGAAAAAGCAGATATTACAACCAATACCACAGAAATTCAAAGGATCATTAGGGGCTACTATGAGCAATTATACGCCAATAAATTGGAAAACCTAGAAGAAATGGATAAATTCCTAGACATACACAACCTACCAAGATTGAACTATGAAGAAATCCAAAGCCTGAAAAGACTAATAACAAGTAATGAGATCGAAGCTGTAATAAAAGTCTCCCAGCAAAGCAAAGCCCAGGACTTGATGAATTCACAGCTAAATTTTACCAAACATTTAAAGAAGAACTAATTCTAATCCTACTCAAAGTATTTTGAAAAATAGAGGAGAAGAGAATACTTCCAAACTCATTCTATGAGGCCAGTATTACCCTGATACAAACACCAGACAAAGACATCAAAAAACAAACAAACAAAAAAAACTACAGGCCAATATCCCTGATGAATATTGATAGAAAAACTCTTCACAAAATATTAGCAAACCAAACTCAACAACACGGTATTTTTTGTTTTGTTTTGTTTTTTCAGACAGAGTCTCACTCTGTTGCCCAGGCTGGAGTGCAATGGCGCAACCTCAGCTCACTGCCACCTCTGACTTCCAGGTTCAAGCAATTCTCCTGCCTCAACCTCCGGAGTAGCTGAGACTACAGGTGCGCACCACCACACCCAACTAATGTTTTGTATTTTTAGTAGAGAAGGAGTTTCACCATGTTGGCCAGGATGGTCTCGATCTCTTGACCTTGTGATCCGCCTGCCTCGGTCTCTCAAAGTGCTGGGATTACAGGCGTGAGTCACTGTGCCTGGCCTCAACAACACATTTTTTTAAAAGATCATTAATGGCCAGACACGGTTGCTCACTCCTGTAATCCTAACACTTTGGGAGGCTGAGGTGGGAGGACTGCTTGAGCCCCGGAGGCCAAGGCTGCAGTGAGCCATGTTCCTGCCACTGCATTCAAGCCTGGGTGACAGAGCAAGAACTTGTCTCCAAAAAAAATTGCTAAAATAACTATAAGAGTATAACTGGAATGTTTGTAACAAAGAAAGGATAAATTCTTGAGGTGATGTGATGGATACTCCATTTACCCTGATGTGACTATTATGCATTGTATGACCATATCAAAATATCTCATGTATCTCATAAATATAAACACCTACCATGTACACCTAAAGATTAAAAATTACAGCACTTTGGGAGGCCAAGGCAGGAAGATTGCTTGAGCCCAGGAGTTCAATACCAGCCTGGGCAATATAGGGAGACCCTGTCTCTAAAAAAAGTTTAAAAATTAGCTGAGTGTGGTGGTATACATCTGTAGTCCCAGCTACTTGAAAAGCTCAGGTGGGAGGATCGGATGAGACCAGGAGGCAGAGGTTGCAGTGAGCTGAGGTTGCACCACTGCACTCCAGCATGGGCAACAGAGTGAGACCCTGTCTGGAAAA
>NW_012106742.1:469819-470684 GCF_000951045.1 Mandrillus leucophaeus
ACACACACACAAGGTGCTAAACATGTCACTCTACATTTTTAAATTTATTGATCTCTTTAAAGCATCTAACTCTATATAGGAGGGGTCTGGCAAACTATGGCCTGTGTACAACCTGTTTTTGTACAATGAGCTAAGAACAGTTTTTACATTTTTAAAAGTTGTAAAATAAAACAACCACCACCACAAAAAAGAATATGAGATAGTGACTATATGTGGCCTGTAAAGACTAATGTATTAGGCCGGGCGTGGTGGCTCACGCCTGTAATCCCAGCACTTTGGGAGGCCGAGGCAGGCAGACCACGAAGTCAGGAGTTCGAGACCAGCCTGGCCAATATGGTGAAACCCCGTCTCTACTAAAAATACAAAAATTAGCCAGGCATGGTGGCACGTGCCTGTAAAAATTAGCCAGGCATGGTGGCACGTGCCTAGCTACTCAGGAGGCTGAGGCAGAAGAATCGCTTGAACCTGGGAGGTGGAGGTTGCAGTGAGCTGAGATCTCACCACTGCACTCCAACCTGGACAACAGAGCAAGACTCCATGTCAAAAAAAAAAAAAAAGAGGCTGGGCACGGTGGCTCACACCTGTAATCCCAGCACTTTGGGAGGCCAAGGCAGGCGGATCAGGAGGTCAGGAGATCCAGACCATCCTGGGTAACACTGAAACCCCATCTCTACTAAAAATACAAAAAAATTAGTGGGTCATGGTGGCAGGTGCCTGTAGTCTCAGCGGCTCAGGAGGCTGAGGCAGGAGAATGGCGTGAACCCTGAAGGCAGAGCTTGCAGTTGGCCAAGATGGCGCCATTGAACCCAGGAGGTGGAGTTTGCAGTGAGCCAAGATGGTGCCACTGCACTCCAGCCTGGGCGAC
>NW_012106742.1:471789-473496 GCF_000951045.1 Mandrillus leucophaeus
TGTTAGCCAGGATGGTCTCGATCTCCTGACCTCGTGATCCGCCCGCCTCGGCCTCCCACAGTGCTGGGATTACAGGCGTGAGCCACCACACCCGGCCTCTTTTCTTTTTTTAAAGACAGGGTCTCACTCTTACCTAGGCTAGAGTGCAGAGGTGTGATCATAGTTCACTGCAACCTCAAACTCCTGACCTCAAGTGATCCTCCTGTCTCAGTAGCTAGGACTACAGGCACGTGCCACTACGCCTGGTTATTTATTTTTTTTAAGAGATAGGGGTCTTGCTTTGTTGTCCAGGCTGGTCTCAAACTCCTGGCTTCAAGCCATCCTCCTGCCTTGGCCTCCCAAAGGTGTTGGGATTACAGGTATGAGCCACCACTCCTAGCCTCTTGCATTTTCTATCCACCCTGCTGGCAAAGTGAGAAACCTCCACATCATCTCTGTGGCTTTAAATGTTTCACTCTCCCCTGCTCAAGTAGGCATCAAATCTGATTGAGTTTACCTGTTGAAAAAGCTTCTCATTTTGTCCATTTCCGGCTATTCTCAATACCATTTCACCGGTTCAAGCTTAACTGAAGTTTTTGTCTTCACTTTCTCCCTTCAATCCATTCTAATCTACTAGTCTATAGCACCAGCAAGTATCTTTTGTTTTTTAGTATCATGGTTGTTATTGCCTGACTATAAAAATAATTAGATATCTTTCAGAACAGAGACCTTACCATACCATTGACCTGTTAAAAGCCTGTGTTGGTTCCCCATTGTCTACAGCAAGGATTGGCAAACCTTTCTGTAAAGAGCTAGATAGTAAACATTTCAGACTTATTCAGGCTACACAGTCTCCGTGGTAACTACTAACTCAGCAGCTGTGGCTTGAAAGCAGTCCCAGACAATATGTAAATGAATGGGAGTAGCTGTATTCTGATAAAAATTTATTTACCAAATAAGGAAGCACTCTAAATTTGACCCTTGGGCCTTACTTTTATTCCATCCTCCAAAAGTCTTGTTCAAGGTCCCACCTCTTTCACAATAGTCTCTGAGAGTCCCATACACAAGGATTTCTCTTTTACTAATAGCACTTACTGTACAATTCAAGTAGTTCTCAGTCATACAGGGCTTTAAAATATCTCACATATCATTTTCTTAAAATGTTATTTAACTTTTTTCATGTCAATATATCTTCCTAGTTAGACTTTAAATACTTTAAGATAGGGATCATGTGTTATGTATCTCTGGATGTCCAATAATACCTACGAGATAATAAATGTTCACTGAGTGATGACAAACTGTTAAGTCCTATAGAGAACAGCAACATATATTAAAAATGAGGCTGGGGCTGGGCGATGTGGCTTATGCCTGTAATCCCACCACTTTGGAAGGCTGAGGTGGGCGGATCACTTGAGGTCAGGAGTTCGAGACCAGCCTGGCCATAATGGCGAAACCCTGTCTCTACTGAAAATACAAAAAATTAGGCCGGGTGCAGTGGCTCACGCCTGTAATCTCAGCACTTTGGGAGGCCGAGGCGGGTGGATCATGAGGTCAGGGGATCGAGACCAGCCTGGCTAGCACGGTGAAACCCCATCTCTACTAAAAATACAAAAAATTGGCCGGGCATGGTGGCGGGCACCTGTAGTCCCAGCAACTTGGGAGGCTGAGGCAGGAGAATGGCGTGAACCCAGGAGGCGGAGCTTGCAGTGAGCCGAGATCGCGCCACTG
>NW_012106742.1:475691-483600 GCF_000951045.1 Mandrillus leucophaeus
CCTAGCACTTTGGAAGGCCAAGGTGGGTGGATCAGGAGTTCAAGACCAGCCTGGCCAATGTGGTGAAACACTGTCTCTACTAAAAATACAAAATTGGCTGGGAGTGGTGGCACGTGCCTGTAAGCCCAGCTACTCTGGAGGCTTAGGCAAGAGAATCGTTTGAACCTGGGAGGCGGAGGTTTCAGTGAGCCGAGATCGCGCCATTACACTCCAGCCTGGGCAACAAGTGCAAAACCCTGTCTCAGAAAAACAAAAAGAAAAAAAGAAAAGAAACTGTGACACTATAGTAAAGTACCTTAACAGGTAAGAGAAATACTAAAGGGAGGCTAAGTAATGGTAGTGTCACAAAATGTCAAAAAAAGACACAACAGAACTTTATAAAACTCACAAGGAAAGGATACTGGGAAGAGAGAAAGCATCCATAACCAAGTCTTGTCACAGATGACATTTTTCAAGAGTATAATTCTGGTTGTCACCAAAACCCAAGTTATACTCTTAGGATTGGGAAGAAATAAATGTAACATTAATCAAATTTCAATAAATTAAGCTATAAGAGAAACCAGCTTATCTCATTGTGAAGCCTTATAGGACACCATACCTGTACTTTATAATGATATAACATTCCCATAGGATGGTGAGGAAATGCCAGAAATTTGGGTGTAAGCATGATGGGAAAATAAATCTTCACTTCTTGTTGGTGTTTGATTAGAAATTTTATAGGCTGAATATCTTTATTCTATAAGAGCAGGAAAAAAGGAGCAAAATGTATTTTGTAAGGACTATTCTTATAATACACATTCATATACTCAAAATGTCAGCAAAATGGTATGCTCATAAATTAACCAGTTTCTATCTATAAAAGAAATAAAGAAATATTTATCTTCATTAAATAAGCATAGCTACTATGGTTCAATAATAATGAAAATGAAATAATAATGAAAAGGGTTTTGCTAGACCTAAACTAATTATCACAATCAGGGAAAATAGCTTAAAATTCCCTGAAATAAAAGAGGTTTTTAAAAAAATCAACATAGGAAGGGAAATCATACTTTCAGAAGAAAGACCCCTGGACATCCATAAACTGTAAAGGCCAAGGGATGCTATAAGCTATTCAGAAGAAAACGAGAACATTTAAAGGTGCTAAGGTAAGAAATTCTCCTCATACTTAAAAACAAGCAAAACTCACCCATATACAGAGGGCCAACTTTTTGTATAAGGTTCTACAGGGCTGGCCAGGCGAGATGGTTCATGTCTGTAATCCCATCACTGGGAGGATGAGGTGGGTGGATCACCTGAGGTCAGGAGTTCAAAACCAGCCTGGCCAACATGGTGAAACCCCATCTCTACTAAAAATACAAAAAAATTAGCCAGGCATGTGGTGCATGCCTGTAACTCCAGCTACTTGGGAGGCTCAGGCAGGAGAATTGCTTGAACTTGGGAGGTGGAGATTGCAGTGAGCTGAGATCACGCCATTGCACTCCAGCCTGGGTGACAGAGTGAGACTCTGTCTCAATTAAAAGAAAAAAGGAGAGAGAGAGGCTGGGCGCGGTGGCTCACGCCTGTAATCCTAGCACTTTGGGAGGCCGAGGTGGGCGGATCACAAGGTCAGGAGTTCCAGACCAGCCTAGCCAATATGGTGAAACTCCGTCTCTACTAAAAAAATACAAAAATTAGCTGGGCGTGGTGGCATGTGCTTGTAGTCCTAGCTACTTGGGAGGCTGAGGCAGGAGTATCGCTTGAACCCAGGAGGTGGAGGTTGCAGTGAGCTGAGATCACGCCACTGCACTCCAGCACGGGCAACAGAGTGAGACTCTGTCTCAAAAAGAAAAAAAAAAAAAAAGAGAGAGAACGAGAGAGAGAGAGAGCACAATGGGGATGGTAAAAAAAAAAAAAAAAAAAAAAGATTTGACGGGCATTTAGAAGAATTGACGTGGTGCTTAATAATGTATTAAATACAGAAGCTGAGGGAGAAGGGAGAGTCAAGGGTGACTTCGGATTTTGTCTAAACTGAGTGAAAGGAGGGAGCATTGAAGAAAAAGTAGGTTTGGGAGAGGAAAGTAGGTCTGGCAGGCTACTAAAAATCAGGATACTTATGTATTTGGAGGCATTAGAAACAGATTCATTCCCTATCCCTTTACCCAATAACTCCATTTCTGTTGTTACACAGTATGGAAATTATCCAAAAGGAAAAACAAATGTACAAAGATACTCAGTTATGCCATTTACAATAGTAAAAAAAAAGTGGAAACAATGCAATAGTTCAATGTTTGGGGCATGGGTAACTAAATTGGCATATTAAACCTTTGGATTTTTAGAATTAATAGTACTTTATGCACCTGGTAGTGGTGGCTCACACCTGTAATCCCAACACTTTGGGAGGCCAAGGCAGGAGGATCACTTGAGCCTAGGAGTTTGAGACCATTGTGGGCAACATAGCAAGAACCTGTCTCTACAAATATTATAAAAATTAGCTGGGTGTGGTGGCACATGCCTGTAGTCCCAGCTACTTGGAAGGCTAAGGCAGGAGGATCACTGGAGCCCAGGAGGTTGAGGCTGCAGGTGAGCTATGATGATGCCATTGCACTCCAGCCTGGTTGATAGAGTGAGACTTGTCTCCAAAAAAAGAAAAATAAAGTACCCTATGTGGACCTGATGACACATGGAAATGTGCATATGAAATACATTATGGCTGGGTGTAGTGGCTCACACCTATAATCCCAGCACTTTAGGAGGCTGACATGGGAGGATCACTTGAGCCTAGGAGTTCAAGACCAGCCTGCGCCACACAGTGAAATGCCTTCTTTACAAAAATTTTAAAAATTAGCCAGATGTGGCTGGTTGTGGTGGCTCACGCCTGTAATCCCAACACTTTGGGAAGCTGAGGTGGGTGGATCACTTGAGGTCAGGAGTTCAAGGCCAGCCTGGACAACATGGTGAAACCCTGTCTCTACTAAAAATACAAAAATTTGCCAGGCATGGTGGTGGATGCCTGTAACCCCAGCTACACAGGAGGCTGAGGCAGGAGAATCGCTTGAACCCAGGAAGCTGAGGTTGCAGTGAGCCAAGACCATGCCTCTGCACTCCAGCCTGGGCAACAGAGTGAGACTCTGCCTCAAAAAAATAAACAAAAACAAAAATTAGCCAGGTGTGGTTGCATGTGTCTGTAGTCCCAGCTACTTAGGAGGTCAAGGTGGGAGGATTGCTTGAGCCTCGGAGGTCCAGGCTGCAGTGAGCCATGATTGCACCACTGTACTCCAGCCTGGCTGATGAAATGAGGCGCTCTCTCAGAAAAAGAAAAGAAAAGAAAAGAAAAAAAAAGAAAAGAAAGAAAAGAAGGAAGGAAGGAGAAAGAAAAAGAAATGTTTTTGATGAAACCTGAAACCCCAAATGATATATACACGATGACCACAAATACAGATATTTTAATGTACAATAACATAGATTAGAACAGAAAATTTGTAGAGGAATAAACTTATGAGTGTGTTGTTTATCTGTTTCTTTCTTTTTGTGAAAGATAAAAGTGGTATATGCTATATATCTGCTTGCACATCAACAAGTCAGCCAAGCCTCTTCAGTATTGTTAAAATACAAACACTGTCTTTTTAATTCCTACCTGGTAAATGATGGAGGTCAGGGATGCATTTATTACCACAACACCATCTTTCAGGGCTTTTACTATATGGTAAGATCCATTCACAGTAGTTAGTTGCTCTTCAAAGTACTCTTTAGGAAAGTCGTGTGTAATCCTGAGATTCTGAAAATCAGCCCCACAGTAACACAAACCTGAAGATAGTTCTTTCCCTGAAGCCATCTTAATCCCAAACCATCTATAAAACTGTAGCTATGCATTCATGGAATAAAGAGATAAAAACAAAACTTTCGCACTCCCTCATGGAAATTATAAGTTGGGGAGATATAATTTTAAAATCGTACTAGTTTTTGAAAGATCTATCAATGGCAAGCATCAGGAATAGCAAGAGTCAAAGCTTATGCAAATTTTAGTGTAATTTTTAACATGTTATAAATTGACAGTTCTCAGGATAAAATAAGGACCCTAGAAAGTGAGTACAATACTTCACATCTGATATTCATATTACTACTCTCACCACCACAAAACTCTCGTAACCATCTCTGATGTGAAGTAGTAGAATGAGGACACCCTCCAAAGTGTTATCACTGGTACTCATTTCAACTCTTTTCTATACTTCTGACCAAATTATATCTTTTACTTCTGATTTAGCATTCCTCAAGAACAGAACTAGCTGGGCATGGTTGCTTATGCCTTTAATCCCAGCTGAGGCGGGAGGATTGCTTGAGCCCAGAAGTTGGAGGCTGCAGTGAGCTATGACCACACCACTATACTCCAGTCTGGGTGACAGAGCGAGACTGTGTCTCTTTTAAAAAAAAAAAAAGAAGAACAGAATTAATGATAATAATAAATTAGCAACTTGCTTTTCCAAAGGTAAAAATCTAGAATCAAAGAAAAAAAGAGGGCTTTCTAGCCAGGAAGATGGCCCACTCCATATCTTATGTATCTTATCCCTACAAGGAGCTCAGAAAAATAAAAAAGACTGACTCACATCTGAAATATAGATCTTTGTGCCGCTTTTATCAAAGACGTCTACTGTAATGACATACACCTGTCCCACCTCTAGACTCCATCGGTTTCCAGGTTGGACAGTGAAACCTATACACAAATCAAGAAACAAAAATATTAGAAGAGGCTAACATTTTTCTACAATGAATTTAAAAATACAATCTTTATAAAGCTGTTCAAACAGCAAAATGTACTAATAGATGGAGATTATTTCCAAAGTAGGTTCTTTTTTATTTTCTTTCTGAGACAGATTCTTGCTTTGTCACCCAGGCTGGAGTGCAGTGACGATCTTGGCTCACTGCAACCTCCACCTCCTGGGTTCAACTGATGATTGTGCCTCAGTCTCCCAAGTAACTGGGATTATAGGTGTGCGTCACCATGCTCAGCTAATTTTTGTATTTTTAGTAGAGATGAGGTTTTGCCATGTTGGCCAGGCTTGTCTCAAACTCCTGTCCTCAAGAGATCTGCCAGCCTCAGCCTCCCAAAGTGCTGGAAATACAGGCCTGAGCCACCGTGACTGGTCTAAAGTAGATTTTTTTGTTGTTGTTTTTTGAAACAGGGTCTTACTATCACAAGATGCTGGAGTGCAGTGGTGTGATCATGACTCACTGCAGCCTCAACCTCCCGGGCTCAGGCGATCCTTCCACCTTAGTCTTCTGAGTAGGTGGGACTAGGCTTAGAACACTGTGCCTGGTTAATTCTTCTATTTATAGTAGAGACAGGGTTTCACCATGTTGCCCATACTGGTCTCGAACTCCTCGACTCAAGCGATGTGCCAGCCTCAGTCTCCCAAAGTGCTGGAATTAGACATGAACCACTGCATCCAGCTCTCCAATGTAGATATTTTAGTTCCTTCTCTCAAATTGTATGAGGCTTGGCCTGGTGGCTCACGCCTGTAATCTTAGCGCTTTGGGAGGCCAAGGAAGGAGAATTGCTTGAGCCCAGGAGTTTGAGACCAGCCTGGGCAACACGGCAAGATCCCATCTCTACAAAAAAAATTAAAAATTAGCTGAGCGTGGTGGCTTGCAGCTATAGTTCCATTACTCAGGAGGCTGACGTGGAAGGATCATTTGACCCCAGGAATTGGAGGCTACGGTGGGCTGTGATTATACCCATTGCATTCCAGCCTGGGCAACAGAGCCAGACACTGTCTCAGACAAAAAAGAAAAAATTGTATAATAATTTAGGGTTCCAAAAATCCTGGTTTAATTTAGCTCATCTCAGGTATAAAGAAACACTTTAGGCTGGGCATGGTGGTTCACACCTGTAATCCTGGCACTTTGGGAGGCTGAGGAGAGCAGATCGCTTGAGCTGAGGAGTTTGAGACCAGCCTGGGCAATGTGGCAAAATCCCATCTTTACAGAAAACAAAAATTAGTAAGGCATAGTGGCACACCTGTAGTCCCAGCTACTTGGGAGGCTAAGGTGTGAAGATTGCTTGAGCCCAAGAGGCAGAGGTTGCAGTCAGCCAAGATCACGCCACTGCATTCCAGCCTGGGTGACAGAGCAAGACCTTGTCTCAAACAAAAACAAAAACAAACACAAACAAAAAAAAGAAAAACTTTCACTTATATCTGTAGACAAGAAGAAACCATACTTTCAGCTCATTCCTAATGTGTCAGGCAATATTTCAGCTTCTTTCAGTCAGATTCATTGTTTCATGTGGCCTATGAGCATTAAGATTCTTTTTTCCTTGTATAAAGTTTCTTTTCCTAACCTCAAAATTGTATTATATGGATTTTCATATTTTTTTCACAATCATTCTCAACATGCTTCACTCTTGTGATAGCATTTAATCAGAACAATTTGATAAAATATGTCAAAGTAAGGTTGAATTTGAAATTAAGTACCAGAATGAAAGTTGAAAGTTGAAGAAATGCTGTAGTTTTTAATGCACTCATTTTAGTGAAATCATTTAAACTATCCACCTTTCTGAAAAGTATGATCTAAAGTACCTAAAAATCCAGGCTCTACAACAAATATGGTGCAATTTGGGAGTCCAGACACAGATCGCACATGAACATCTTAATTTTTGCTTAAGGAAATCATGTGAGCCAGAGTTGGGTGAAAAGGTGAGGCACCAAAGGAGAAAAACAAACAAACAAACAAATGCACAAATGAAGACAAACAAAAGTCCTTTCTTTTATTATCCTTTGGAGAGTCAAAACTTAAATGTGTATACTTCTGCAAAAAGTCTGAGGGACGCTTAGTCATCTTATGAGTCAGATATTCTTGAATTTCAAATTTGAGGAAGATAGAAAGGGAGAAAAAAGATCATGCTTTGTGCTTTTAATATTAATGTAGCTGCAGACCTCTTTCTCCAAATAAATACCTACATAGGAGCCCAGTATGGAAGTAGGACGAAGTGGCTCCATTCTGGAGGAAGAGACTTTCTGGCTGAAAGGTGAACAGTGCTGATGGAGGCAGAGGGAGAGGCATGACTTGCCATCCAGCAACATGCCTGGAACTCCACAGACAGTTTCAAAATTACTAGTTGATTTTCTGTTATCTGCAGTAAATATTTAACCCCAAAATGTTCTCTGCTTGCCATCAAAGATACTTCTGGGTCACTTATACCTCATTCTACCACTACCATTTCAGATAATCCTGGCAGAAATATAAATTTATTCCATTATCAGTCTATATAGAATCTAATTAAGACTATGCTTTGTTCTCAAAAATATACTACATCCAAAAGCTAAGAATAAATTACTTCTGCTCTGAGAAACACATAACTGGCAAGGCACAGTGGCTCATGCCTGTAATTCCAGCACTTTGGGAAGCCAAGGCAGGGCTTTGGATCACTTGAGGTCAGGAGTTCAAGACCAGCCTGGCCAACATGGTGAAACCTCGTCTCTACTAAAAACACAAAAATAAACAGGTGTGGTGGTGCACTCCTGTAATCTCAGCTACTCGGGAGGCTGAGGCAGAAGAACCACTGGAACCTGGGAGGCAGAGGTTGCAGTGAGCTGAGATGGCGCCACTGCACGCCAGCCTGGGCAACAGAAAGACTCCATCTCAAAAAAAAAGGCCAGGCATGGTGGCTCACGCCTGTAATCCCAGCACTTTGGAAGGTCGAGGGGGCAGATCATGAGGTCAGGACCTCGAGACCAGCCTGGCCAACACGGTGAAACCCTGTCTCTACTAAAAATACAAAAATTAGCTGAGCGTGGTGGCAGGCGCCTGTAATCCCAGCTGCTCAGGAGGCTGAGACAGGAGAATCGCTTGAACTCAGGAGGCAGAGGTTGCAGTGAGCCAAGATTGCACCACTGCACTCCAGCCTGGGCGACAGAGCGAGACTCCATCTCAAAAA
>NW_012106742.1:484260-488939 GCF_000951045.1 Mandrillus leucophaeus
TTTTTTGAGACAGGGTCTCACTCTGTCACCCAGACGGAGTGCAGTGGTACAATCACAGCTCACTGCACCCTCTCTAACTCCTGGACTCAAGCGATTCTCCTTCCCTCAGGCCTCTGAGTCGCTGGGACTATAGGCCTGCACCACCACATCTGGCTAACCTTTTACTTTTTGTAGAGACAGGGGTTTCACTATGTTGCCTAGACTGGTCTTAAACTCCTGGACTCAAGCAATTCTCCTGCCTCAGCCTCCTGAGCAGCTGGGATTACATGCATGAGCCACTGTGCCTGGCCTAAAGCAAATCTTCTAAATACTTTATGGGTAACTCTGTGCCAAACTTAGGTTTAGTTCTGATATGTACTTTACTATAATATTCATAAAATATAAGAGCTAGAAGGAAAGTCAGAAATAATAACATTCCCTTCATTTAACAAATGAGGAAACATCTCAACAGATCTCTAAAACAATTCATTCTTCTAATATCAAAATAAGATATCAGAATAAGATCTAAGCCTTCCATCTGCATTCCAAATCTCATTTTCTGTTGCCTCTCAGAAAACACATGCTCCATCAACTGGCTGTCTTTTCTCCCTTATCTCTGCCATCTTTCTCTGTTTAATTAAGAGAAATGTTCAAGTTTTTCCAATCTTAAAAAAAAAAAAGTATTCCTTGTGTCTTTTTCAAACTTCCACTTTGTTTTTGTCCTTGTGAAAGTCAAGCTGTTTTTACTGACAAAGTGACCCAAGACCTCCTAGTTACTACAACCTTTCAGTCTTTATCTTGACATCACTACCAGATTTGACCTGTTGAACAGTCTTCTCCTCTTTGTAAATTCCTAATTTGGTTATCAGGAAACTCCTCTCTCTGATTTTTCTTTCTTTTCTTTTTTTTTTTTATTTAGTTGAGACTCAGTTTCACTCTCTCGCCCAGGCTGGAGTGCAGTGGTGCCATCTCGGCTCACTGCAACTTCTGCCTCCCAGGTTCACGTGATTCTCCTGCCTCAGGAGTTCCTCCTGAGTAGCTGGGATTACAGCATGTACCACCACACCCTGCTAATTTTTATATTATTAGTAGAGACAGGGTTTCTCCATGTTGACCAGGCTGGTCTCGAACTCCTGACCAGTGATTCACCTGCCTCAGCCTCCCAAAGTGCTAGGATTACAGGCATGAGCCACTGCGCCCATCCTTGGTTTTTCTATAATACTACCTTTTAAGCATTCCTTTAGATCCTCCTTACACGTCCTCTTTTTCCATATGAACCTTAAAAGCCAGCATTACACAATTTTGTCTTTGGCCAAATTCTCTCACTCTATATAATTTCCCTAGGTGATTTTGTCCACAATAGCTCCAACTACTACCTATCTATAAACTAACTTTCAAATATCTATCTTGATCCTCAATCTTTCTCCTCTAGAGGCATAATGAAAATTTCTGCTTGGATATCTATCCCACAGTTTTGATGTTTTAATTTAACATGTGAAAAACTGAACTCATTATCTTTTTCCTTAAAACTGCTCTTTCTCTTATATTCTCCATCTCCATGAACAGTTCCACCAGCTACTCTATGCCAGGTGCTGGGACTCATTATGAATAGTCACCGTCCATGTCCTCAAAAAAGATATATAGCCGGGCACGGTGGCTCACGCCTGTAATCCCAGCACTTTGGGAGGCCGAGGCAGGCGGATCACGAGGTCAGGAGATCGAGACCATCCTGGCTAACACAGTGAAACTCCGTCTCTACTAAAAATACAAAAAATTAGCCAGGCACGGTGGCACGCGCCTGTAATCCCAGCTACTTGGGAGGCTGAGGCAGGAGAATGGCATAAATCCGGGAGGCGGAGCTTGCAGTGAGCTGAGATCGCGCCACTGCACTCCAGCCTGGGCGACAGAGCGAGACTCTGTCTCAAAAAAAAAAAAAAAAAAAGATATATAAATAGACAAACACAATGTATTTTAATATTTGATACTTTGGGGAAAAATAACAATATGAACTGAAAATATGGGGGGAAAAAAGAACATTTAAGTTCACCTGGGGAATTCAGGGAAGTGCCTGACACACAGTTGGGTCTCAATAAATATTGAATAACTTAATTTATTTTGTAGGTATGATTGCATTTGTTGAAAAATGTCCTGGGTACCTTAAAATGACTAAAAAGCAAACAACATTGGATCAATAAGTCTCCTTAATGTGTGTAAGACGAATAATATAAGCAGCTAACTAACACAATTCTACAAGAAATATTATACCTTTCAAGCCTGATAGAATTTTTCTGGTGTTAGCAACTTTTATTGAAGCGGAATAGCAGAAGTACTGTTCCTTTCGGAGCAGGGCTACCCTATAGACAGTGTGCCCCGAGTAGAGACATTCTTATTCAGAGTAAGCCTATTAGCCCCTACCTAATCTGCCCCTCCCCTACTCTGTTATTTCTACTATTTCCTGATTCACTGCACTTTAGCTTCACTGTCTTCCTTACTCTTCTTTAATCATGCCAAATATGTTCCTACTTCAGAACCTTTGCCATTGCTCTTTCCTTTCCCTAGAAGTCTTTCGCCAATTATCCACATGGCTTATTGTGCCAGTGTTGCCTCATCAGAGAGGACTTCTCTAATTATGCTAGGTAAAGACTGGGTGTGGTGGATCACACCTGTAATCCAAGCACTTTGGGAGGTTCATTTAAGGCCAGGAGATCATCCAGCCTACTCAGCCTAGCAAGACCTCATCTCTACAAAAAAAGACACAATTAGTATGGCATGGTGGTGTGTGCCTATAGTCCCAGCTACTCAGAAGGCTGAGGTGGGAGGATTGCTCAAGGCTACTGTGAGTTATGATCATGCCTCTGCACTCTAACCTGGGCATCAGAGTGAGACCCTACCTCCAAAAAAAAAAAAAAAAAAATCTGGCTGGGTGTGGTGGCTCATGCCTGGAATCCTAGCACTTTGGGAGGCCAAGGCAGGTGAACTGCTTGGGTCCAGGAGTTCAAGAGCAGTGTGGGCAACATGGCTAGACCTCGTGTCTACAAAAAATATATAAAAATTAGCTGGGGGCATGGTGGCAAGTGCCTGTGGTCCCAGCTACTTGGGAGGCTGAGCTGCGAGGATCACTTGAGCCTGGGAGTTTACAGGTTGCAGTGAGCCAAGATTGCACCACTGCACCCCAGCCTGGGCAACAGAGTGAGACCCTGTCTCTACAAAAATGATAATTTTTTGGCCAGGCACAGTGGCTCATGCCTGTAATCCCAGCACTATGGAAGGCCGAGGTGGGTGGATCATCTGAGGTCAGGAGTTCGAGACCAGCCTGGCCAACATGATGAAACCCCGTCTCAACTAAAAATACAAAAATTAGCCAGGCGTGGTGGCGTGCGCCTGTAATCCCAGCTGCTCAGGAGGCTGAGGCAGGAGAATAACTCGAACCCGGGAGGCAGAGGCAGGAGTGAGCAGAGATCGCGCCACTGCACTCCAGCTTGGGCAACAAGAGTGAAACTCTGTCTCAAAAATAATAATAATAATAGTAATAATTTAAAAATCTAACTATGCTGGACAAAATGGCAATTTGTATACCTAGAGCTTAGAACAATGTTGAGCATATAATATAAATATAATAGATATTTTCTGAATGAATTTCTTTCAGATTCAAATATTCAAAAAAATTTCCAAATAAAGCACTGAGAGATGGAGTCCAAATCATGTTTCAATTTTCTGAGAATTTAAATCTTCATTCTCTTCTGTTTTCATTGACTATTACAGGTCTCTGTGTACCTTTCTTTGTTCAATCCTTGCATAGCAGATTTAGTGAATTTTTAAAAATTGCTCTCAACACAATTTTTAAAATATTAGTTAAACATCTACTGCAGACAATAGCATATTTTCTCAATTATCATGTACAAATAAGAAAGAACAAATTAAATAAAATTCTCACATGTTCTTCCAAACTCCGTTTGCCCCATTCCCCTAATTACAGTTTTTTTATTTCCCTAATTACAATTTGATTGAGGTTGCAAATAAGCACTGAAGTTAGTAGATCCCAAGTTCTAACTACACTCTTTTCTCTACTTACTCTGTTAGAAATTATCACAGCAATAACTTATAATTCTTTGTTAAAAATAAAACCTATAGGAAAACACTGTAGTAGTACTATAATCATTCTTAAATTATTTTACCAAAGAACATGTCTAGCATGCTCAAGGAAGTGTAGACTGGCAGCTAAAACTTGAACAAAAGGATACTTTTATGGACAAAGACAAGATTAGTCTGGCCCAGTTGTGAGGCAGTCACCATGGCTGTTTTGTCATCCAGTAAAGCTACTTTCTCAGAATGAGACGCATTAAGTGCAACTCTATGGTCTTGCAATTCCAGTATATAATGTTCCAGGGGAAATTTCACCTCTGTAAGACATGAAAGATACATAAATGTAATGACAGCAGCCATTCCAGTAGATAATGATGTATTCTTGATCATAAAGGAGTGATCAGGAAGCAGACATAAAATAAGAGTATGATCTGCCTTTAATGTTTTTCCTGCTATGATGAATTTCTACATGTAACCATTTGTGTGGAGTTTATGAGTTAAAATATATTGTTGGAGGCTTGGTGTGGTGGCTCCTCCTGTAATCCTAGCACTCTGGGAGGCCAAGGCGGGCGGATCACCTGAGGTTAGGAGTTCGAGACCAGCCTGGCCAACATGGT
>NW_012106742.1:493854-495558 GCF_000951045.1 Mandrillus leucophaeus
AAAAAAAAAGTTTCCATGGACGGAATCCTCACAGTAGTCTTTCTTGTTAAATGCTTACTTCTTTTAAATTTCTTTTAAAATTTTTTATAAATATATTTTTAAAAAGCTTTCCTAATCACAAGTCATAATTTCAGCTAGCCTTAAAAAGTGATCATGAATCTTAATACCTAATTAACTTTCTAAGGTACTCAGACTTAGAACAGAAAAGTCTTCTAAAAGAGAAAAAGTAGGTAAATAAAAAGGTAAGTATGCTGAAATGAGAAAAGGTAAGACTCAATTGTAGAACACAGAAATTCTTTTAGCCAACCTCCAATTAACTGACTTACCAGATTAAGTTACTTTCCACTCTCTGTTGAACACATTGATTTTTATGAAGATTTACCCAATGCAAGGTTGGTAGGATTTTCTAGGAGGTCCACACACTCAGGTTCTTGCCATTGAATTAAATGCTTACCAAAAGACATTTTTTTTCCCCAAACCTATTTATGCAAGTTGTGCTTGTAATTATAATCACATTAAAACAAAAACTACAGATGTCAAAAGAGAACTGTTGTTTCTATTAAAAATTTAAATGTTTCAAAAAAAGTTAAAGGCAAGCTGCTAATATGTACTATCAATTAGGTATAAGTGAGAAATGTAAATTATTAGGGAAAATCCTTTAAAATATAAATTTCTGCACTCAAATTCTTCGTGCATCTAAATTTTCACTTGACTAGAAATTAGGGCCGGGCGCAGTGGCTCACACCTGTAATCCTAGCACTTTGGGAGACCGAGACAGGTGGATCACTTGAGGCCAGAAGTTTGAAACCAGCCTGGCCATCATGGTGAAACCCTGTCTCTACTAAACATACAAAAACTAGTTGGGCATGGTGACACACACCTGTAATCCCAGATATTTGGGAGGCTGAGGCACAAAAATCACTTGAACCCTCCCAACCCCAAAAAAGGAAGAAATTAGAAACTGTAATTTATGGGAGAAAGTGTATGTAGATTTCAAATCAGTGAACCCATGGTCAAAGAAAGGCCTTGCACCTACATCAAGAATTCGTGAATAAAATGTTAGTTATATATTTTAAGAGAAAATGCCAGTCACATTTGTAATTGTAATCAGGCAATAAAATGTTTAAGATAATTTTTTAATGCTTACCTACTTCAAATAACTTTTTCAATTAAATGACCAACTGTTGGCCCAAATCACGTCAGACTAGAGGGCTTCTACTACAGATAAACATAAAAAACTATATTTTCCATAGGCAAGACTATTAGATGAAACATTTACAGCACTGGCCAGTTGTGCTGGCTCACGCCTGTAATCCCAGCACTTTAGGAGGCTGGGGCAGGAGACTGCTTGAGCTCAGAAGTTTGAGACCAGCCTGGGCAACGTGGTGAAACTCTGTCTGTCTGTCCAAAAAAAAAAAAAAAAAAAAAAAAAAGAAAAAACCAAAACCAAAACCAAAAAACAGGGTGTGGTAGTGCATTCCTGTAGTACCTGGGCAACAGAGCAAGACCCTATCTTAAAAAAAAAAGTAAGGAAAATTTATAGCACAAACTTTTTACCTTATAGAATGGTTCATGAATTCGAACTTTTACAACAGCAGCACCAGTTCTAATCCCAGACACTAAAATCACATCTCCTTGTTTCTCCTCTTTTTCCATCTCAGCTATATACATTGGGGGAGCATATTCTGCTTCAGAGTATTTAAG
>NW_012106742.1:500508-501516 GCF_000951045.1 Mandrillus leucophaeus
TTGCAAAGATCATTGCAATGATGATTCAAGTCCCTTCTGGTAAAGTGTCTTCACTTGCCCTTCAAAAGCTAGTAAAGCTTTTGTTGTTTTATTTATTTAGTTATTTTTAGAGATGAGGTCTCAGCTTGGCACAGTAGCTCACGCCTATAATCTCAGCCCTTTGGGAGGGAGGCCAAGGTGAGAGAATCACTTGGGACAAGGAGTTAAAGACCAGCCTGGGTAACATAATGAGATCCGATCTCTACCAAAAAAAAAAAGAGGCTGGGCACGATGGCTCATGCCTGTAATCCTGGCACTTTGGGAGGCTGAGGCAGATGGATCACAAGGCCAGGAGTTCAAGACCAGCCTGGCCAGCATGGTGAAACCCTGTCTCTACTAAAAATACAAAAAATTAGCTGGGCATGGTGGCGCACACCTGTAATCCCAGTTACTTGGGAGGCTGAGGCAGGAGAATTGCTTGAACCCAGAGGTGGAGGTTGCAGTGAGCCAAGATCATGCCACCGCACTCCAACCTGGGTGACAGAGCGAGACTCCATCTAAAAAAAAAAAAAAGGAGCTGGATATGGTGGCAGGAACCTGTAGTTCCAGCTATTCAGGAGGCTGAGGTAGGAGGATCACTTGAGCACAGGAGTCCAAGGTTGCAATGAGCCATGATCATGCCACTGTACTACAACCTGGGCAACAGAGTGAGACCCCCATCTCAAAAAAATAAAAATAATAAAATAAAATAAAAAAGGTATGGGGATCTTGCTCTGTTGCCTAGGCTGGTCTCCAACTCCTGGCCTCAAGCAATCTTCCTGCCTCAGCTTCCAGAGTAGCTGGAATTACAAGTGAGAGCCACCATACCTGGCTAGTTGTTGTTTTAATAGAGAATTCAGATGCCTACTGGCACTGAAGCTAAGCAGCCTAACTCTGCTATTAATATGTTCAACATATGGGGCTATTTCTGTCTAATATTAGTTAAGTACAGCAATTAATACTTTACCACAAAATCTAAAAACCCAAGTA
>NW_012106742.1:504514-506152 GCF_000951045.1 Mandrillus leucophaeus
GTGGCTCATGCCTGTAATCCCAGCACTTTGGGAGGCCAAAGCGGGCAGATCACGAAGTCAGCAGATCAAGACCATCCTGGCTAATATGGTGAAACCCCATTCTCTACTAAAAATACCAAAAACAACAACAACAACAACAACAACAACAACAATTAGCCAGGTGTGGTGGCGGGCCCCTCTAGTCCTAGCTACTCAGGAGGCTGAGACAGGAGAATGGTGTGAACCCGGGAGACAGAGGTTGCAGTGAGCCGAGATCACGCCACTGCACTCCAGCCTGGGCGACAGAGCGAGACTCCATCTTGGAAAGAAAAAAAAAAGAAAGGTATTTATGAGCCTCTGGCTAAAATTGTGGTGGGAGTAAAACTTGGATCTGAGATCTTCTCCTTGGTACTGAAGACAAAATTTCATACTCTTATCCTTCTCCCTCTACTTCAGCATGTGCAGGTAGCTTGAATAAAAAGAACTGCCAGAAGATACACCTGGCTCAAATAATTGTGTAGTACTTAGCCCATGAACTCCTCCATAATAACTCAGATTAATTGATCATAAAGGTACCTACATCTATGTCATATTTCATTCTATCAAAGACATTTCCCTCAGTAATTTATCAGTTTCAAAAAAGTACAGACAGTAAGATCATCAAAGTCCACAAAAATGGTTGCTTGTTCAGCATGCCACTTAATGGCAGCTGTCTTCTTCATAGTCAGGTGATTTATGTTTGGTTTCAAGTTTACCTAATTTTGCTGGACAGTTCTTCTCTTGCTGACTCGTTGTCCTGGGCAATGCTCCACTCAAACATCATCCCTGCCAGACTACTAAAAGTATTTCCTGTACAGCAAGTCAAAAGCAGACAAGATAGGATCACATATTAAAAAATATTCAGGTATTTACAACAAGAAAGGGAAACTTAACTAGAAAATTACTTTGAGGCCTCCTTCATTAAGAAATAGAAAGCACTATCATTAATGAATTAAAACATATATATGAGAAAGTTCCCAACACAAACAGTAAATGATGTTGCTGCACAAGCTATCTGAAAGTAAAAAGGACTCCAGCTGATTAACTCCTGACTGACAATAATGATGCCATGCTCCTTCTGTTCCTTTCTACATGAAGGCCACCTCATGGCTGACAAGGCATCCTTAATCCTGGTCCCCTCCGCACAAATTTTTGTAAAAATTTTCCAGGCCAGGTGCAATGGCTTGTACCTGTAATCCCAGCACTTTGGGAGGCCAAGGCAGGAGGATCGCTGGAACCCAGGAGTTTGAGACCAACCTGGGCAACATAGTGACACCTGGTCTGTAAAATAAAAACTTAGCCAGGAATGGTGGCCTGCATATGTAGTCCTAGCTACTCAGGAGGTTGAGATAGGAGGATTGCTTGAGCCTGGGAGGTCAAGGCTACAGTGAGCCATGCTTGTGTCATCACACTCCAGCCTGAGCAACAGACTCTGTATCCAAAAGAAAAAAAAAAGCTTCCAGAATAGTTCATTTTTCAAATTAAAAAATCAAATCACTCAAATAATTTACAAAGAAAGTGGCAATACAGGCCAGGCGCGGTGGCTCAAGCCTGTAATCCCAGCACTTTGGGAGGCCGAGACGGGCGGATCACGAGGTCAGGAGATTGAGACCATCCTGG
>NW_012106742.1:508227-509862 GCF_000951045.1 Mandrillus leucophaeus
AAAAAAAAAAAAAAGAAAGGAAAAGTTCTGAGATAACTAACAATAGCAGGAATATTTTATGAAAATGTGTAGCTAATACATTAAATCATACTCAGAATTATTATTCATCTATATGAGCTCCAAATGAGAAAATAGATATTATTTCTAATCTACTTTTGTCACTCAAGTTTTTGTTTCCAAGTGCTAAACATAAAGGGATATTACTTTATTTTAGGTAATTTTGTTGAATCCTCTGAAGTTCTTTACCTTCAGCATCCAATGCCCTCACCATCAGTTCCAGTGGCGAATCATCTACATAAAGTTCCCGGGCCCGAGATACAATTTCAATGCTGTTTATCACATCAACCTTGACATCACAGCGCAGCTCATGGTCAGTCACTACAATGAACCCAAAAACTGAGTATTTAATTCAATAGGTCATGAATCTATTAAATGCCTCAAATACTCAAAACTGTATTCTAAAGATTATGAAAAAGAAAGACTATGACAACTGCTTTTACCTATGGAAGAAAATAGCATAATAACAAGATATATAAGAGCCTTTCTCTATAACAAGAGGCACTAGACCAGAGATTCCAAAACACTGATCTATGATGATGTTTTTACACATCCATGGAAATATGAGAAAAATAAAAATTTTAATCTTTTTCTCCAAATTCTTCAAGATCCTGATAACAAATAAAAATTTTAAAATAGCGAATAATAGGCTGGGCACAGTGGCTCATGCCTGTAATCCCAGCACTTTGGGAGGCCGAGGCAGGTAGATCACAAGGTCAGGAGATCAAGACCATCCTGGCTAACACAGTGAAACCCCGTCTCTACTAAAAATATAAAAAAATTATCCTGGCGTGGTGGCAGGCACCTGTAGCCCCAACTACTCGGGAGGCTGAGGCAGGAGAATGGCATGAAACCAGGAGATGGAGGTTGCAGTGAGTTGAGATCATGCCACTGCCCTCCAGCCTGGGCGACACAGAGAGACTCCATCTCAAAAAAAATAAATAAAATAAAATAAAAGTGAATAATAAAATTAAGTTGTAGTCATATTACAGGATTATACTTTATTCATATGTCTTACTTTTAAAATGGTAAAAAATTTTCTTTTATGAAATAATGGTGTTAGATTTTAAAAAATGTATTTAGGAAAGTAAAACGGTGGCAACTGTAAGTTGGTCCTATCATTAAACTTCTCTGTCTCTTTCTCTTTTCCTTTATTTCAGTTATTTTTTCTTCTGGGCCATGAGATTAAAAAGCCTGGGAACCACTGTATTAGATCTAGTTAGAGTCCCAGTCCAACCAGAGTTCTAGTCAATATACCCATAATGAAATTCAGAAACACTAATTGAAACAGTACAGAATAAAATGAGAATGAAATAAAAATTGTTTTGTATCACTATATTTTAACAGCACTCTCTCCTACCACATCTGCCATGTATTTGAGAACTGTCTATATAGCTGTTCCACTCTACTATCGTAACATTTTTAGTTTTAGCTTCATTCAAAAAAACTAAAAAGCAAAGTTACTACCACTTTCCAATGACCCAAAATTACCAGTAAACATCAGGGATAAACTCTGTCCCCAGCCATAGATCTGCTTTTACGGAATTTTAAAACCAAAAGAGAGGCCGGGTGCAGTGG
>NW_012106742.1:512282-514394 GCF_000951045.1 Mandrillus leucophaeus
GGGTTTCACCAAGTTAGCCAGGATGGTCTCGATCTCCTGACCTTGTGATTCACCCACCTTGGCCTCCCAAAGTGCTGGGATTACAGGCGTGAGCCACTGTGCCCGACCGGAACTACTTTATATAGACAATAGAATTGAACAAATAAGTAAATACATCATAGGTAATGAAAGTCAGTTTTCTCCCTGTCAGAGAAAGAAGTTAAAATAAACAAGGTGGGAAGGCTAGCATAAGCCCTAAGGTCCAAGATTAGAATTGAAGATATCAGTATGAGCTCATGTTTATTTTAATATCTATGCAGATAGATATAGAAATAAGTGTAGATATATGTATATACATGATTAGCATATATACATATATTTCCTAGTTATGTTTGCTGAGAGGGCCTAGAAGCAGTGGATACACCAGTAGCAATAAGCACACTGGCACCCAGATCTTGGTTTCTAAAATATAATTCTTGTTATTGAGATGGAGTCTTGCTACATTACCCAGGCTAGTCTAGAACACCTGACCTCAAGCGATCCTCCTACCTCAGCCTCCCAAACTGCTGAGATTACAGGCACTAAATATAATTCTTTAATATAAAGAACCAGGACTCCTTGAAGAAATGGCTAAGATGACCCTGGCCCATCTCATAGAACTAGAAAGTAAGAAAGTACAATTAATCAATCAGTCACAAAAATTAAACAAAAGGTAAGGGCAATTCCAAAGGACATAGGAGCCAGCCTGAAAGAGCCCCCAATGGCCAAAGCTGGAAAAACTGGAATAGCAGAATAAATTATAATATTGAAATATAGCCCTAAAATTAAATAAATACTCATGAACCCATACTGACATATATAATTGAATAAATTAACTGGGAAGAAGCTATTTGTAAGACGTAAGACATCTTTCTTTCAGAAGAATACTAGTTAATAAGTATAGAAGATATGAGGGAAATCCCTTGAGCCCAGGAGTTCAAGATCAGCCTGGGCAACATAGTGAGACCTCCTCATGTCTACAAATAATAAAAAGAATCTAGCCAGGTGTGGTGGCACACATCTATGGTCCCAGCTACTTGGGAGGCTGAGGTGGAAGAATCACTTGAGCCTGGGTGGTCAAAGTTGCAGTGAGCTGAGCCCATGCCACTGCAAGAGCAAGATCCCATCTCAAAAAAAAAAAAAAAAAAAAAACAACACAGTACTATGTTTCCTAAGATTCATGAATAAACACTAAAATCAGTGGGTAAAGCTTCAAGGAGAAACAGGATACATCAAAGTATCTCCATCAAATATTTATTAGTTATTGTAGTGCTTAATACATGTGCACAAATTCTTTGGCACTCCTCCTTCCAAGAGGCAAAGGTTAATTCTCCTTCCTGTATTTTTGTTTTGTTTTTTTAAAAACAGGGTCTCACTCTGTCACCCAGGCTGGAGATCAGTGGCACAATAATCGCTCACTGCAACCTCGAACTCCTGGGCTCAAGTGATCCTCCCACCTCAGCCCCCTGAGTGGTTGGGATTATAGGCGCATGCCACTGCACCTGGCTAATTTTTAATTTTTTGTAGAGACAGGGTCTCACTTTGTTGTCCAGGCCAATCCCCCTTCCTTTAAATTGTAGGCTAGGCTTCATGGCCACTTTTAATGAATAGCATATACGAAGGGGAAAATGGTAACTTTACAGTGGAGAAACCTGACAGATACCACCTTAACCAAGTGATCAAGGTTACCACTACCAGTGATAAATCATGCGGATATCATGAAGCCCCTGAAATAATGCAATGGGAAGGGCTCTTCAATTCTGTGGGTTTTTTCCCTCAAAATCCATAACGCCAGGCTAATCATGAGAAAAACCCAAATTGAGAAACATTCTATATACAACATCTGACCAGTACTCTTTTTTTTTTTTTTTTTTTTCCCCTTAAACAAGGCCTCTGGAATGCAGCAGTTCGATCGTGGCTCACTGCAGCCTCAAACTCCTGGACTCAAGCAATCCTCCAGCCTTGGCCTCCTGAGTAGCTGGGTTTACAGGCACGTACCATCATGCCTGGCTAATTTTTTTTCTTTTTTTTTAGTAGAGACTTGGTCTTGCTAATGTTGCCCAGCCTCGTCTTGAACTCCTGGGCTCAAATGTT
>NW_012106742.1:514994-516007 GCF_000951045.1 Mandrillus leucophaeus
CCTGTAATCCCAGCACTTTGGGAGGCTGAGATGGGCGGATCACGAGGTCAGGAGATCGAGACCTTCCTGGCTAACACAGTGAAACCCCGTCTCTACTAAAAAGAATACAAAAAACTAGCCGGGCGAGGTGGCGGGCGCCTGTAGTCCCAGCTGCTCGGGAGGTTGAGGCAGGAGAATGGCGTGAACCCGGGAGGCGGAGCTTGCAGTGAGCCCAGATCGCGCCACTGCACTCCAGCCTGGGCGACTGAGCGAGACTCCGTCTCAAAAAAAAAAAAAGTGACTGAAAGGCTGAACATGGTGACACCCCATCTTTACAAAAATTAGCTGGGCATGGTATTGTGTGCCTGCAGTCCCAGCTACTGGAGAGGTTGGGGTGGGCAGATCACTTGAAACCTGGAAGCAAAGGTTGAGCCCAGATAGTGCCAGTGCACTCCAGCCTGGGTGACAGAGACAGACTCTGTCTCAAGAGAAAAGTGACTGAGAAACTCATAGATTGGAGGAGACAAGGGAAACATGACAACTTAGTTTAGCAATGTGGTATCTTTAATTGAATCCTAGAGAAGATTTGTGAAACATTAGGGCAAACTGGGTAAAGGGTATATGGGAACTTTCTGCATTATCTTTACATCTCTTTTGTAAATCTAAAATCATTTTTAAATTTAAAAGTTTTAAAATTAAGTTAGCCTTCTACTTGATTAACATTTAACTGACAAACAGAACCCCAAGTTAAAAAAATTAAAGACAAAGACATGGGGTCTGTGAACAAAAAACAACAAGGTAAGTTGAAATCTCACAGGATCTGCTGGTAGAATTACCACTAAGGAAGTGTTCCAGGATGGCAAAGGAAGGAAGGAAGGGAGGGAGGGTAAGTTTAGGTAATCCATAACTTGATAATCAGGCACTGAATAATCTAGCACTTGTCAAATGAGAAACTAAAGCCCCCTTTTCAGTAGAGAAATGTGTAGCACAATGGCAAACAGAAGCAGCTGTGACCTTACATAAAAATATAAAAA
>NW_012106742.1:521297-523300 GCF_000951045.1 Mandrillus leucophaeus
ATCCCAGCACTTTGAAAGGCCAAGGTGGGTGGATTGCTTAGGTCCAAGAGTTTGAGACCAGCCTAGGCAACATGGTGAAACCCCCACCTCTACAAAAAGTTAGTGAGGCAAGGCTGGGTGCGGTGGCTCACACCTGTAATCCCAGCACTTTGGGAGGCTGAGGTGGGCGGATCACCTCAGGTTGGGAGTTCAAGATGAGCCTGATCAACATGGAGAAACCTCGTCTCTACTAAAAACACAAAATTAGCTGGGAGTGGTGGCACATGTCTGTAATCCCAGCTACTCAGGAGGCTGAGGCAGGAGAATCGCTTGAACCTGGGAGACAGAGGTTGTGGTGAGCGGAGATCACGCCATTGCACTCAAGTCTCTTACCTCAAGTCTATCCATCATTTTTGTCACAGCCACCTTCTTTACTATACTATCACCAAAACCATCATAAACAAAATTTTATAATAAGCACTTAAGGCCGGGCACGGTGGCTCACGCCTGTAATCCCAGCACTTTGGGGGGCCAAGGCAGGTGGATCACTTAAGGTCAGGAGTTCAAGACCAGCCTGGCCAACATGGTGAAACACCATTTCTACTAAAAATACAAAAATTAGCCAGGCGTGGTGGTGCATGCCTGTAGTCCCAGCTACTCGGGCGGCTGAGGCAGGAGAATCGCTTGAACCCAGGAGGTGGAGGTGGCAGTGAGCCAAGGTCACGCCATTGCACTCCAGCCAGGATGACAGAGCAAGACTCCATCTCAAAAAAAAAAAAAGGACTTAAATGCCAATGGCAAGCTTAAATCTTTTTATCTCTATATATGCCTTATAAAGTAGGCAACTCAATAGATATTTGTCCAATGAATTAATGAACAATTTCTCTTAGGCATGTACTTCCCTTTTAAAATGCCCAATCCCACTCCTTTCATACTACTTGCTCCCATTCAGATGCTCCTAGTAGGACACCAAGACTGGCCCTTACCACTGGGAATCTCATCTATGTACACAATTGTATTAATAGTAAAATTGGGAAAGTTGATTTAAGGATACTTAATTTTGGAAAATTAGTCACAAGTCAGATGAAGTTAAGCTGAGAGCCAGGTTTGACATTTTTCCTAGTACTTCTGTGAATTTGTTTATATCAGAATGAATTTGTGTAGTTAAAAATGATTACATTTTTAAAATAGCATATGTGACCAAATCAACGTTTTTTGTTTTTTCTGACTTTCATATCCTTCTCTATCCTTTTAAGCTACCCTGCATGACATGGTCTTCAAAGATTCTTATATTTGAGAATTTCATACCATATTTCATTGATTCTTAGACACTCATTTTTTATCTTTTAACATCTCTGCAGTTGGGATTTATCTTATAATTGATGACATCTTACAAGTGCTCTCAGCCAGGCAGCAGTCAAGGCATAGTTGTCACTGACTGCACATGAGAAAACATTAAGAAGGCCAGTATCAAAATTTGTAGAATAGGTGTTAGTAGTTGGAAAAAAATCTGGTGAACAATAGTAGAGGACTCTTATTCCCTAGGAACCAAAAGGTTAAAGAGAGTGGGGGAAAAGTGATGACTCAGAAGTACTAGGAAATTTTCCAAAGCTGGAAACAAAAACAGATTAGTTCTATCTAATTACAAAGTCCACTTAAGAGTAGGCTTTAGGTCGTTTTTTAAAATTCTTTAATTTATTTATCATTATTGTTCTGTAGAGATGGAGTCTCACTATGTTGTGCAGGCCAGGCAGGATGCAGTGAGCTACTGTCGTGCCACTGCACTACGACCTGTGCAACAAAGCAAGACCCTGTCTCTAAAAAAAAAGAAAACGCTGTCCGGGCACGGTTTTCTTTTTTTATAGAAAAAGAAATGCCTGTAATCCCAGCACTTTGGGAGGCTGAGGCAGGTGGATTACCTGAGGTCGGGAGTTCGAGACCAGCCTGACCAAAATGGAGAAACCCTGTCTCTACTAAAAATACAAAATTAGCCGGGCATGGTGGCACATGCCTGTAATCCCAGC
>NW_012106742.1:523750-524285 GCF_000951045.1 Mandrillus leucophaeus
TAAGCCACTGCAGCTGGCTAGGAATCATTTATTCTCCCTCTTAATCATTTGAAGCCAACACCATTTGTGTTAACCATCTATACAAAATACCAGATTATTCTACCCCAGACGAAGTGATAGTGTTTTTGCTCTCAACATACCTATTTCTCGAGCAAGAATAATACTGCTGAGGCGTATCGGTTGCGTAGATTCAGCAATGAGTACAGCTTTTTGGGAACACAAGGTGCCATTTTCATATAAAGGCTCAACAGTAACTGCATCATGATGGGTGGAATGCCTGCCAGAACAAAATTCTTAAGACTATGAAATAGGTGGGTTAAAATTAACTTTTGGTGGAACATAGATTCTCATCCTTCTTCCACGTTACATACTACCAGGTATATGTAAATGACACTTTTTAAAGCAGGAACATCGCTTAGGGATGTGATAATTAAAGTGAGAGATTGATCAGAACTTTCCCAATGATCCCTTGAGCAAAGTCTCAGAAATATCCCTCCCTCAATATTTTTTTTTTTGAGACGGAGTCTCGCTCTGT
>NW_012106742.1:524869-527948 GCF_000951045.1 Mandrillus leucophaeus
GGGTTTCACCATGTTAGCCAGGATGGTCTCGATCTCCTGACCTCGTGGTCCGCCCATCTCAGCCTCCCAAAGGGCTGGGATTACAGGCTTGAGCCACCACGCCCGGCCTTTATTTTTATTTATTATTATGTTTTTGAGATGGAGTCACTTTGTCGCCCAAACTGGAGTGCAGCAGAGCGATCTCAGCTCACTGCAACCTTCGCCTCCAGGGTTCAAGTGATTCTCCTGCCTCAGTCTCTCAAGTAGCTGAGATTACAGGTGCCTGCCATCATGCCCGGCTAATTTTTGTATTTTTAGTAGGGACGGGCTTTCATCATGTTGGCCAGGCTGGTCTTGAACTCCTGACTTCAAGCGATCCACCTGCCTCGGCCTCCCAAAGTGCTGGGATTACACGCGTGAGCCACTGCACCCCGCTGAATGTTTTTATTTTAAATAGATACAGGGTCTCACTATGTTGATCAGGCTGGTCTCAAACTCCTGGCCTCAAGTAATCCTACTACCTTGGCCTCCCTAAGTGCTGGGATTACAGACGTGAGCCACCATGCCTGGCCTCATTAATATTTTTGGAGCGATAGAAGAAATGGCTTTCAATGCTGGAAAGATGCCTTGCATCACCCTCACAGTCAGGAAACACACACATCACACTGGATCATCTTACAAGCCCACTTTCCTTCTACTTCCTCATACAATGAGAGGTGAATTTACACTCTGAACGAACCTCATTACTTCTCCTAGGAGATGGCAAAGGGGTATCTACTCCATCTAGGATGAACGCACTGGCATCCTGAAGCTCACTTCAGTTAGGTTCTCTCACACCTTAGGCAACCACATAACCCATCATTGGGTCCTCTCACACCAGAAAATCATGTCTCTTCACCTTCAGTCAGGAAGTCATTATCCCGGAGTTGTGTGTACCCCCTGTCCTCACACTTCAAGTGGGTACCCTTTTATAAATGGGGCAATTTTGATAATACAGACAGATCTTATCTCCACCCACGATGAATCTTCTCACATTCCCAGAAGTTTACACTTCATAGTCTCTGGGCCTCACTTTCCTCGTCTGTGAAATGGGAGTAATAGTACTTACTTACTTCACAAGACTGTAAAAAGCAAATGAGTTAATACATGCAAAGTGCTTAGTTAACCCCCAATACTTGGCTGTTGTGTTTTAAGTCCTTCTCACATTGAATGGCTCATCTATAGTTAGTGGGGACCCTTCGCACCCCAAGTTTTCCTGTTCCTATAGAAATTTCCTCAGACATGGGGAACTTCCTCTTACTCTAGTTGTTTACATTGTAAGTCATCAGTACCTGTTGCCTCCAACACTGGGCTTCCCTTTACCCTGACGGCTGCTCCTAGTGACCACCCCTTCCCAACACACAGAGAAAAGTCCAGTCCCACATCCCGAGAATTCCTCACACGTCTGGAAGATCGTCACACAGCTGGAGGATATACCACATGAGTAGGACACGCCACGCCCAAGAGTCTGCTCCTCGCCACCTTCACTGACATCACACTCTCCTTCCCTACTGGCTAGGCCCCTTCACGTGGCCCCACACGGTTTCCCTGTGGGATCTTACAGAGGGAACCCCTCTCACCCTTACTGGACGGTGAGGGTGCATATCCTTGTCACCCACCACCGCTCACCAAGTGTAGCAGCCCCGCTGCGCCTCCAGCAGGAAAGGCACCCGGCCTGGCTCTCGGCCGAAGGGTAGCAACACCTGTGGCACATTAAGTTTGTTGGCCAGGGTCCCAAGCAAAACCAGAAACAACAACAGAAGGCGGTGAAGGGGCAAGAAGAAAAAGAGCTTGAAGCCTCGGCAGCTTGATGACGCCGGAGAGCCAGTCATGGCGACTGCCAGGTTTCGGGTTCCCCGCGCTCAACTACAGCCGCGCTCACAGCTCCATCAGCCAATCCACAGGCGTGACGTCAGCAGAGGGGGATGGGACCTGCTTCTTGCTCGGAAGTGTGGGCATTTTTAAGCGCAGCCCTGCCGGGCGCGGTGGCTCACACCTGTAATCCTAGCACTTTGGGAGGCCGAGGCGGGCGGATCACGAGGTCAGGAAATCGAGACCATCCTGGTGAAACCCCATCTCTACTGAAAACACAAAAAAATTAGCCGGGCGCGGTGGTGGGCGCCTGTAGTCCCAGCTTCTAGGGAGGCTGAGGCAGGATAATGGCGTTAACCCAGGAGGCGGCGGAGCTTGCAGTGAGCAGAGATCCCGTCACTGCACTCCAGCCTGGGCGACAGAGCGAGAGTCCATCTCAAAAAATAAAAAAATAAATGCAGTCCTTCAGCAAGCCAATATAATGGAAACTTTTGGCACAAACCCAGCTAAAACACCTCAAACTCTCTTAAAGGTCTTTCCTAAATACTGGATGGCAGACCTTTTTAACAGTAAGGAACAAGCAGAAAAGTCTTAAAAAACCTTTAATTTCTTCCAGTTCAATTTCTTGTTGCACACCGTTTATCTTAACACCACACCCTCCACCAGACAAAAAAAAACTTTTTGCAATGATTTCCAGTCAGCATTGGTCTATGCCTATAAACGGAAAATTGTGCAGTCTCTGGGATAAACAGCTCGACTTTGTCAAGGGAACTGTGTATTTTTACTAGAAGTCAGATTCACGTCCAGCATTCAGGCCAGAACGCAGGAAATGCCAGACACTGGCGTCTCAAAGGCAGTTTTGAAAGTTATCCACTCACAAAGCCGGCCTCTAAGCAAATCCTCTGAGAGCACTTCTTGTTAACTTGTTTTCTCCAAATACCCAAACAGAATATAAACTCAAAGGCTGTTTCAGTACAGTTGGTTAAAACCATACATTTATAGTAGTGATCAGCATTATACATTAAGGAGCATAATAAATCCAGTTTATAAGGATTAATATGGTTGTGAAGGAAAATGTATAGTTCAGCCTGAGATGTCTATGTTAACCTATAAAAGACCCAGCACATTAAGTGTTCTTTCTTATCTCCATTTTACAGATGATGAAAATAAACATTTTCTCTATATTAAATCCTGTTGCTCCGGCTGGGCGCGGTGGCTCACGCCTGTAATACCAGCATTTTGGGAGGCC
>NW_012106742.1:528353-533398 GCF_000951045.1 Mandrillus leucophaeus
GGCGGGTGCCTGTAATCCCAGCTACTCGGGAGGCTGAGGCAGAATCTCTTGAACCCAGGAGGCAGAGGCTGCAGTGAGCTGAGATTGAGCCATTACACTCCAGCCCGGGCAAGAAGAAAGAAACTTCGTCTCAAAAATAATAATAATAATAAATAATAAATCCTGTTGCTACCACCCACAAAGATGCGATTTTTAACCCAAACCTCATAGCTTCTGTGGAGAAAGCACACTGAGTTTTAATAAAGAAAAGTCAAATAGGTCTGAGGGTTGGAGGGACTGGTTCTTTATTTCAAAAAGACACTTGTCAATATTCAGTATCAAAACAGTTGCACTACTGATTTCTCTTTCTCCCAATCGGCCCCAAGGAGACCACATCAAAGGAGAGTAACATTTTAAGCCAATAAGCTGCAGGATGTACACCTAAACAGACCTCCTAGAAACCTTACCAGAAAATGGGGACTGGGTAGGGAAAGAAATTTTAAAAGATCAACAAACTGCCAGCCCACAGACTGCAGAGGCTGTCACAGCCAGATGGGGTGGCCAGGGTGCCACAAACCCAAAGAAGCAAAGTTTCAAAATAATATAAAAGTTAAAAAATTTTGTACATAAGCTATTCAAGATTTCTCCAGCACTGACTGATACAAAGCACAATGAGATGGCACTTCTAGAGACAGCAGCTTCAAACCCAGAAAAGGGTAATGAGATGAGTTTCACATGGCTAAATCAGTGGCAAAAACACAATCTTCTTTCTTTCTTTCAAGGAGGCAGGAAAGCAATTAAGTGGTCACCTCAACGTAAGGGGGACATGATCCTTTCTGTTAAGCAGTTGGGAGGGGTAGAGATGGGACAAAATTTTGGTCTCAGAGGTCTTACCATCTTAATTTGGTCACTTCTAATGAAAAAAAATAAAAATAGAAATAACATTATCCAAAGATATCTTAAAGCTGAAAACTTGAACAGCACAGTATTTGTTTTTGTTGTTTGGCTAACTCCTCCTGGAATCACCTTTCTGGTTTAGCTAGTACTTTGTACAGAGCAATGAGGTTTCCCATAGTGGAGTCTCCCTGGGCTCTGTTTGGCTCTCAGTAAGGCAGGCCTATACCTTTTCCTCTCCTCTATGGAGAGGGGAATATGCACTAAGGTGAAAAGTCACCTTCCAAAAGTGAGAAAGGGATTCGATTGCTGCTTCAGGGCTGTGGAATTATTTGGAATGTTTTACAAATGTTTGCTACAAAACAACAAAAAGGTAATTACAAAATGTGTACATCACAACATGCTTTTTAAAGACATTATGCATTGTGCTCACATTCCCTTAAATGTTGTTTCCAAAGGTGCTCAGCCTCTAGCCCAGCTGGAATGTCCAGGAAGAGGCAGAGACAGTTTGGCGAAAAAGACACAGGGAAGGAGGGGGCGGCGAAAGGAGAAAGCAGCCTTCCAGTTAAAGATCAGCCCTCAGTTAAAGGTCAGCTTCCGGCAGGCTGGCCTCAGGCGGAGTCTGGGTCAGAGGGAGGAGCAGCAGCAGGGTGGGACTGGGGCGTTCTACATCTCATTCAGGTCAAGCAGAGTCTGGTCCAGCATCCTTTGTGTACAGAGGTGCTCCTCTTTGGTGCATTTCAGTTTATCTAATGGGGGTAAAGAAGAGAAGTTACAAAAACTAGAAGTAAATTTCAAGGTCCACCTGCTCTTTGAGACTTGCTCCTGTTGCAGAAAAGCTGCGGACTAATAAAGCAGCTGCTTTCTCAGCCACAGAAGTGAGCTATTACATCATCCAGTTTTGTAGGGCCTTTGGCTTGCCTACTGAAGTTGTAGGTGTTGCTGCACTTCCTGGGTGAGGGAGTTAGGGCCCTTATCAGCCATTTCCTCTCCCTCCCACGCCCAACCAACACTTTCAGCTTTCAGTCAATGAAAGAGCAAGCCTTAAGCATCAGCCATCCACTTTTCCAGTTTTTGCCCACATAACAATACCCTCTTGAAATGGTTCACTGGAGTTTGAACATTGCAAACAACAGAAACATCAGAATCTCAGATTATAAAGAGCACAGGAAGATCCTCATGCACTACATGTTTTTTCGAAAAAGTAGAGGCCAAAGTAGTAACTGATGGGATAAATAAAAGGGCACTCACAGTTAAGTCAAATAATCTCTAAAGAAAACAAAGCCAAGAATACTACTGAAACAAGTAGTTGTAAGCAAACCTTGAGATTGCTGCAGAGCTACTGAACAGAACTAGCTTGTGACAGTTACTTGAAATTAAACATAAAACCAGAAAAAGGAAGCAAAGGGGAAAATGTCAGGAAGAAAATCAGTAGCTGAACATTAAGGAGAATCTAATCTGTCTAGCAATCAAACCACTCTGAGTGCTCTAAAGAGGTGAGGAAAATACTCAAATCTTCAACTCAGAGAAGGTGATGGCAACACAGACCCATATTCATATCCCACAACTTTTCTTTCACTTCCCTTTTTTCCACCCAGTCAGGACCCATCCCTGGGCCTGCAGATGAAGCAGTTACAACAACTTGTCAAGTCAGTCCTTTTATTGTTAGAAATATCCATGCAAGGGAACATATCCTACAGTCAGTGCACAAGTGAAAGAGCAGCAAATAAGGGTGGAAAACAAAATTCTCGAAAGTTTTCTCACTATAATATCTCAGGCCCCTCCCTTCTTCACCCATAATCTCTTCTAAAGGGACAAAAACTTCACAATGGTCAACTTTACAATGCTGTTGATTTCAACATTCTAACTGCCCCACTTAAAATGCAATTTGCTCAGGGCAAAATAATAACTTTTAAAAAGACAATCAGCTTTTTGTTGGGGTCCAGGTCAGTGGTGTGAGCAGTAAGCTCAGTTTAATGGGCATCAGTGAGCCCTGCCCATCAGTCACACAGATCATGCAGCGTTAGCTTCAGCTCATTAGAAAGCAGGCGGTTTCGCTCAAGTTGGCTGTAGAGACGCTCTGCAGCAGCAACGGAGAGGAGGGGAACACAAGAAAAGGAGAGGAAAAGAGGAGGAGAAAGAGAAAAAGGGAAAGTTAGTAGAGTACCAGAAGTAAATTATGAGTCTTTCAACTAGCTGGTATATATAACATGCATCTGTAAGGCAGGGTGGATGCAAGGAGGATTCAGATAGAGGGCAGTAAGAGTCAGTCAGTTGGTGGAAAGACCAACAGAGGAAATTCAGACTGACGAGTTGGTAGGACAACATTTTGAGGGAGAAAAAATACTTTCTTCACAATATTTATTCCCTGGGTTGAGAAACTGAAATAAGGGAAATGGCAAAGGAAGGAATATAGTTGGCTTTGAAGAAATGTGTTCACAATAATCAGGGTTTGAAAGGAACGGAAGTGAACAGCTGAACGTTTTTCTGTGAAAGCATTCAAAACAGCATTATAAATGGTAGACTGGGATAAATATCCCCACACTCATTCACTCCTATACTTTCTAATGCTTCCTGTTACAGATATTGTGAGATAGACCCATTTCAGAGGACTAGTCAATAAATATTCAATTTCTTCTTCTTCTTTAAAAGAACCCCAAACCTGTCAGAGTCAACAAATAGTGTGCCTAGTCCCAGGGAAGGCAAATTACTGGTATAAGTTAATCAAGACTATCCTGTTGTTTTTCAGCCTCCCTTGCAGCTAGGGGTGATCATATGATCCAGTTTTAACCAATAAGATGTAGAAAGATAGTCTGCTGGGGGCTTCTGGGAAAACTTTAGCTTTCCCTCTTGCCTTCAACATGGATGTGATGACTAGAGTTGCATATTTCAATCTTAAGAGAAAAGACCAAGAGAATCACAGAAAGCCCAGCTACAACAGGCCACAGTTGCTCATGGCTAGATATATGTGATTAAAAAACAAATCCTGTATTTATTTAAGCTACTAGTAAGTTGTTTCCTTTTTTCACAAAGTCAGGCTAAAGGACAATTTAGCAAGCATTCCTGATACCAGCAGATAAGTGCTCAAATCGAATGAGTTTATCTGGATTTTCTATTTGAAGCACACTTTAAAGAGACAGTGGGATATGGAAGATTCAAATCCATCTGACCAGCACAGGGATAATACAAGTTTGGGGACAGGAAAACCAAACTCTTCCTGGTATACTCCTAGCATCAACCTCTGAAATTCATAATTAAGTTTCTCCCTATATTTTACAGCCCGTTTCAAAACGGTCTCAGGACCTTGATAGGAAAAAGATACTTTTCTGTCCTAAAATCATCTGCATATGTGAGCATTGCTCAGGCACCCTGCCTTCTGGGCTGAGGCTTTCCCCAGATTGACCAGGAAGCTAGAGACCAGTATGGTACCAGTAATACTTGCCACTTTATGTACACTATCAAAACAGAAAGCATACATGTATAAAAAGCCTGGGAGAGAATGACTAAAAATAACAGCTGTATTAAAGAGCAGAATCAGGGTGAACCTTTAAAAGTTGCACTTCCCATTAAACCAATGGTTCTCAATAGGAGTGGTATTGTGTACTCTTCTCTCTGAGGGGAGATTCTGAGTATGTGTGGGAGGTTTTGATACCACAATGACTAGAAGGCCCATACAGGTATCTGTTGGGCAGGGGACAGCAATACACAGGATTGTTCTGTACATCAACAGAACTGTCCTACTCTAAATGACAAACGTTCACCATTGAGAAACACTATACAGGCTGAGAACCCAAATCTGAAAGTCCAAAATCCAAAATGCTCCAAAATCTGAAACTTTTGAATGCCAACATGATGCTCAAAGAAAATGCTCATTGGAGTATTCTGGATTTTACATACACATATGGGGGTGGGTGTGTGTGTGTGTGTGTGTGTGTGTGTATATATATATATATATATATTAGAGACAGGGTCTTACTATGTTGTCCAGGCTAGAGTGTGGTGACTCTTCATAGACCTAATCATAGTGCACAACAGCCCTGAACTCCTAGGGCTCAAGCACACCCCCCGCTTCAGTCTCCTGAGTAGCAGGAACTATAGGTGTGCATCACCATGCCTGGTATAAATTTCTGATTTTCGAATTTAGGATGCTCAACTGGTAAGTATAATACAAA
>NW_012106742.1:539284-540847 GCF_000951045.1 Mandrillus leucophaeus
ATTTTTAGTAGAGACGGGTTTTCACCATATTGGCCAGGATGGTTTTGATCTCCTGACCTTGTGATCTGCCCGCCTCAGCCTCCCAAAGTGTTGGGATTACAACGTGAGCCACCGCACCCGGTCTACTTCCTGCCTTTCTAAGAAGCCTTTCTTCATGTCAAAGCCAACTTCTTCTGCCCAGAATCTAAATATTTAGAAATGCATTTTCCAACATAATAGCCACTAGCCACATGTAGCTAATTAAATTTAAATGAACTACAATTAAATACAATTAAATTTTAGTCCCTCAGCCACACTAGGCACATTTTGAGTGCCACATGTGGCTAATGTACTAGACATTATTACCAAAAGTTCTGCTGGAAAACTCTGCTCTATATTGCCTATATAATCTTCCTCCTACCAATACACTCTTTTGCTCCTGAAAATGACTCCTCCTCTTGACTTCTTAACACTCAAAATGTACCCTCAAATTACTAAAGTATCAGTGAATGTCCCATTTTCAGTTATCTTCCTTCTCAGCCTCTCTGTTGAAGAACCACTGGAAACGATCCAACCCGGAACTTTTTAAAGGACTACTCATCCATCTTCTTTCCCTCCAATCAGTTCCATTTGGCTCCTCCTCTTACATAACATTTTCCTCATTGTTTAATTCTTTTTTTTATATTTGCAATTGTCCTTTATGGTTCTAATTTACCTCTATGGCATAAACTACCTGTACCCCATATGGATTCCCAACTCTCTTATGTCAGCCTCTCTGCCTCAAGCCCTAGAATTTTGTTTTTACCTAGATACCTGCCAGATTGTCAGCCGTATCTTCTTATCCTTCCCCCAGCTCCCCAAACCAGGACAACACGATCTCCTTACATCTTTAACCCTACCATTTTCCTACTCTCTTTTTTTGGGAGGTCTCATTCTGTCACCCAGGATGGAGTGCAGCAGTACGATCATAGCTCACTGCAGCCTCAGACTCCTGGGCTCAAAGGATTCTCTGGCTTCAGCCCTCCAGGTAGATAGGACTACAGGCACGCATCACCATGTTTGGCTAAGTTTTTACAATATTTTGTAGAGACAGGGTCTCACTTTGTTGCCAGGCTGGTCTCGAACTCCTGGACTCAAGGAATCTTCTCACCTCAGCCTCCCAAAATGCTGGGATTACAGGCATGAGCCTGCACCTGGCTCATTTTCCTACTCTAAAACCAGTCATCCTCACATCATGACTGTCTTTTCCTCCTCACATCAAGTGGCCAGGCCTTTCACAATGCCTGTCTTTATTTAGCGCAATCTCTCCTGCCACTACTGTAGCTCAGATCCTGATTATTCTCTCCTAGAAAACTGAATTAACCTAACCCAATTTTTTCCAAAGTGTGGTACATTCACTGCTATAGTTACTTTAATGTGATTAGGAAAAAACACTAACATATCAAACCTTTGATTTTAAAATAGAATTGTGTCAAGTAAGAATAAAATGCCGGGCTCGGTGGCTCAAGCCTGTAATCCCAGCACTTTGGGAGGCCGAGACGGGCGGATCACGAGGTCAGGAGATCGAGACCATCCTGGCTAACA
>NW_012106742.1:545602-546538 GCF_000951045.1 Mandrillus leucophaeus
GTGGCTCACGCCTGTAATCCCAGCACTTTGGGAGGCTGAGGCGGGCAGATCATTTGAGGTCAGGAGTTCAAGACCAGCCTGGCCAACATGTGAAACCCCGTCTCTACAAAAATATAAAAATTAGACAGGCATGCTAGCGCGTGCCTGTAATCCCAGCTACTTGGGAGGCTGAGGCAGGAGAATTGCTTGAACCTGGGAGGTAGAAGTTGCAGTGAGCTGAGATTATGCCACGGCACTCCAGCATGGGTGACACAGCGAGATTCCGTCTCAAGAAAACAAACAAACAAACAAACAAAAACCCATGGAGCTGGATAGTATTCAACCAATGCCACACTGAAAGGAAGAGCTTTGGTTGGGGCTAAGATAAAGCTGCCCAACAGAATAGGTCAGTTGCACCTATCAGATAACATGGGGTTACCACACCTTATTCCTCATCTCAGTGATGGTAACAAGCAAGGGCAAAATGGGCCTGTGGTTCTTAGAAATTAAGAGGAGGGGTAACATTAAGGGGACAAATGTTTTACTCTGATGCTTGACTTCACCCCAATACTAGTCCAGGCTCAAGTAACACAGGATGGCTTCTGCAAGGATATTAAGACTTAAACAAAGGAATGAATTTAGCATTAGCACTAACTACATAGTACTTCATTGTTCACTTTGCTACCCCAGCTTGTGGGTCTCTATCCTTGCTCACACTAGTCATATCACAGGGAAAACAGGAGATACCATAGATCAGAGATCTTACTTTTCTCCCATTCTCTCTCTCTTATTTCCTCCTTCTTTTTTTTTTCTCCTGCCTCAGCCTCTCGGGTAGTTGGGACTACAGGCACGCGCCACCACACCCAGCTAATTTTTGTATTTTTAGTAGAGACGGGTTTTCACCATATTGGCCAGGATGGTTTTGATCTCCTGACCTTGTGATCTGCCCGCCTCAGC
>NW_012106742.1:548144-557953 GCF_000951045.1 Mandrillus leucophaeus
AAAAAAAAAAAAACTAGCCGGGCGAGGTGGCGGGCGCCTGTAGTCCCAGCTACTCGGGAGGCTGAGGCAGGAGAATGCCATGAACCCGGGAGGCGGAGCTTGCAGTGAGCCGAGATCGCGCCACTGCACTCCAGCCTGGGAGACAGAGCGACTCCGTCTCAAAAAAAAAAAAGAATAAAATAAATTTGGAAATGAGTAGATCTGATCTACTCAACGTAGGCAGCAGTGGATATGGAAAAAGCCATCAAAAATGGTAACGTTAATGGCTGAAATGTGGGAAACACAATGTTAGTGAATCACTTTGCTAATCTGCAAATTCGTTACCAAATTAACTCTTCTTATATGCTATTCGGATCACAGCATATTCCTGTTCAAAATCTCCAGTGGCATCCCCATTACCTCCCAAGTAAAATGATAACTCCTCAGCCTGATTTTAACACACAACCCTGTCCCCTACTCTGTCTACATCTAACTTTATAGCTATTGTGGCCTTCTCATCTCTATCAATGCCTTTATTATTTTGTTTCTCTTTAAATGGAATGCTCAGGCCAGGTGCAGTGGCTCATGCCTGTAATCCCAACACTTTGGGAGGCTGAGGCGGGCAGATCACTTGAGGTCAGGAGTTCGCAACCAGCCTGGCCAACATGCTGAAACCCCATCCTTACTAAAAATACAAAAATCAGCTGGGCATGGTGGCGGGTACCTGTAATCACAGCTACTTGGGAAGCTGAGGCAGGAGAATCGCTTGAACTCAGGAGGCGGAGGTTGCAGTGAGCCAAGATCTCACCACTGCACTCCATCCAGCCTGGGTGACAGAGCGAGACTCCATCTTAAAAAGAGAAACATAAATAAATAAATAAATGGAATGCTCAATATTCACTATCACATGACTCAACTCTGCTAATCGAAAATCCACTTTTGGAACCCAATAAAAATGAATATGCAAGTTTAACATGTTGGTCGGGCACAGTGGCTCACACCTGTAATTCCAGCACTTTGGGAGGCTGAAGTGGGTGGATCACTTGAGGTCAGGAGTTTGAGACCAGCCTGGCCAACATGGTGAAACCTCACCTCTACTAATAATACAAAAATTAGCTGGGTGTGGTGACAGGTGCTTATAATCCCAGCTACTCGGGAGGCTGAGGTGGGAGAACTGCTTGAACCCGGGAGGCAGAGGTTGCAGTGAGCTGAGATCATGCCACTGAACTCCAGCCTAGGTGACAAGACTCAAACTCCATCTCCAAAAAAAAAATAAAAACAACAAAAAAAAGTTTTAACATGTTTATGAAATACCTATTACATGCCTTCTTCCATGAGTTTTTCTAATTCATCTCCACTAGGATCAATCTCTTCCCCTCTACTCAACTCCCATAACACTATTATTTGTGGCACTCATCACACAGTATCTGTAGCTTTATGTATGTTCTCTCTCCTAGTAGATTCTAAGCAACTTGAGAGTAGGAATGGTGCCTCCATCTTTATTTCTGTCTCCATCTTAATATCCTATACCTAGAAGATACCAGGAAGTGTCAGCTGAATAAATGAAATCTGAACCTTAATCTCAAAGGCTATGCAGCAGTAAGAAATGGAATGCACAAAAAGAAACCTGAATTTGATATGAGACTTAAAGTTTTAGATTAAGGAAAACTTCCCTGCCTGATTATATCTGTTTAAAAGAAGAGCAAAAGTAATTTTAACAGATGGAATCTCGCTGTGTTGCCCGGGCTGGAGTACTACAGTGGCTATTTACAGGTGCAGTCCCACTACTGATCAGCACAGGAATTTTGACCTGCTCCATTTCTGACCTGGGCCAGTTCACCCCTTCTTAGGCAACCTTGTTGTTCTCCACTCCCAGGAGGTCACCATAGTGATGCCAAATTTAGTAAGGACACCTGACCTGCATAGCACACTACAGTGCAGAACTCCTGGGCTCAAGCAATCCTCCTGCCTCAGTCTCCCAAGTAGCTACAGGTACTACAGGCACATGCCATTGCACCCAGCTAAAAGAAAAGCAAATTTTAAATACATACCCTGCTGGGAAACTAAAGTACTAAGTGAACAACACTTAGGTGCTTGGATTAATATAATTCACTATACTACTAAGAAATCTCTGCTGTGTAAATTGGAATGGGAATTCCTTTTTTTTGAGATGGAGTCTCACTCTGTCGCCCAGGCTGGAATGCAGTGGCACGATCTTGGCTCACCGCAACCTCCCCTCCCAGGTGCAAGCGATTCTACTACCTCAGCCTCCGGAGTAGCTGGAATTACAGGCACCCACCACCAAACCCAGATAATTTTTGTATTTTTAGTAGAGATGGGGTTTCACCATGTTGGCCAGGCTGATCTCGAACTCATGACCTCAGGTGATCCACCCGCCCCAGCCTCCCAAAGTGCTGAGATTACAGGCGCAAGCTACAGCGCCCAGTCTGTAATGGGAATTTCTAAAATGTTGATATTTAATTCCACAATATGAACCAAGGGAAATTTTACTAGCAGAAATTTATGTATGTAATAAATCATTGGCCTCATATGCACATTATTTGAAATATGCATGATTGGCCATTTTAGTTTTCCCAATAATAATTTATCACTTGTCTTATATCCCACTAGTCACACACTAGCAGACAAATGGTAGCAAGTCTCAAATATGTAAGAAAGGTTTAAAGAAGAAAAAGTAAAACTGTCGAGAATTCTATCCTTTGTGTATTCTTCTGTGACTGGGGTTGACATAATTAGTCAATCTTAGCAATAATATATTGGGTTCACTGGGTGTTCTGAGGATGCACCATTTGAATCACAAGTAAAAGGGTACAGAATGTGTATTGAGAGTCACCTCAATGGCTTCTCAATGACACCACACCAAAGGAGGAAGACCTGAAGAGAGAATGGAAACACTGCAGACAGGATGATTTAAGAACCTAGAAATAAGGAATTTAATCTTGTTCAGCTTGAGGCGTGTAACTAAAATTACTATCCTGAGGAACCTGTACTAAATCCATCACTCTGGTAGAATCAGATCAGCTGAGTTTAAATGTCAAGAAAAAATAGACACACACAAAAGTGGCTTTGATTATGTAAGTCAGAGGAGGGGGAGCCTACGATAGCTCTTCCCCACATCACACCCCCAAGGCTCCTTCTTAGGGACAGCAGCAGCTTTGTCAATGACACAAATGCAGGGTGGCATGAGGTTTCCAGCAGCTTAACATTTTAATCTGGGGTGGGGGTGGAAGAAAATACATAAGTTGCTTTGTGTCCCCCCATCCTAATGCCTTGGGGACCAGCCAGGCTGACCCAAATGGAATCCAGAGCGAGAGTGGGGCGTTGGGTTCCCCGAGGAGTAAAGGGGGCAGATCCAGAACAGAGCAGAAACGGTGATAATTATCTGCATGAAAAAGTAAGGATACTCTAGGTGAGAAGGACTAGCATCAATCTAGATAGCAAATTGGGAGAAAGGAAGAGGAAAAAAAGGAATAGGTGGCAGCAGGAATAATAAAAGACAGCCAGACACTTCAGCCTGAGAAACGTGGCTTCTTTTCAGGGTTAGTGGGAAAGATACAAAGAGGCAGATTAGCATCAAGGATCAGGGATCCACAGCAAACAGATGAAGTCCCAACAACTCGTTTTGGTGCTGTTTATCACTTGGCTTGCTTCTGGGACCCAGCTCAATTCTTAGGTGAATTTGGTATTTCCCATCTTGGGTAGTTCCCTGAACTTTAATATCGGGGAACCAATTAAACACACCCAGGAGGCCTGAATTTTATTTTAATGTGTCAGGGCCCAAGTCCCTGGCTCTGTGGGCCCTATTTCCTTAGTTGTATGGATTCTACCTCTAGCAGTATTCCTTCTGAGAAGACTAAATTTGAGAAGCAAATAGAAAAATCCCAGCATAATGAAGAAACTATGAATACAAAACATAAAAATTACAAGTCAGTCAGGGTTCTCCTTCTGATCCAAGATTAATTGCCTCCAGAGCTTTTTTTTCTTAGACAGTCTCACTCTTTAACCCAGACTGGACTGCAGTGGCATCATCTCGGCTCACTGCAATCTCCATCTCCTGGTTTCAAGCGAGTCTCCTGCCTTAGCCTCCCGAGTAGCTGGGATTATAGACGTGCGCCACCATGCCGGCTTACTTTTTAAATATTTTTTAGTAGAGACAGGGTTTCGCCATGTTGGTCAGGCTGGTCTTGAACTCCTGGCCTCAAGTCATCCGCCCACCTCGGCCTCCCAAAGTGTTGGGATTACAGGTGTGAGCCACTATGCCCGGCCTTTAATGTTTTTTTTGTTTTGGTTTTTTTTTTTTGAGATGGGGTCTCATTCTGTTGCCCAGGCTGGAGTGCAGTGGCACGATCTTGGCTCACTACAACCTCTGCCTCCCAGGTTCAAGCAATTCTCCTGGCTCAGCCTCCTGAGTAGCTGGGATTACAGGCGCACTGCACCACGCCTGGCTAATTTTTATATTTTTAGTAGAGACGGGGTTTCACCATATTGGCCAGGATGGTCTCCAACTCCTGACCTTAAGTGATCCACCCGCCTGCGCCTCCCGAAGTGCCGGGATTACAGGCGTGAGCCACCACCCCCGGCCATGACAAATAACCAGAGCTTTTGCCAAACAAATAACCAGCACCAATGTTTCAAAGATAAGGGTGGAGATTATAGTTTCCAAAGGATAAAACCAAAGCACACCACTATGCATAGCTTGTACCCCCATCCACCCACAAGCCAAGATCCCAGCCCCACTCTGCTGTCAGATAGTTACATAGAGGTCATGTCATTGAGGGCGTGGTCCAGTTCCTCGCTAATGGCCTTGTACTTCAGTTTCTGGGCATAGAGCTCATCTGGACAGGCACAGGAACCACAGGGAGGAATGAGGGGACAGAGTGAAAGGTTTCAGAAGCAGATGAAGAGAGGGAATCATTAGAAATTAGGAAAGTGTGACTGTGGGTCTAATACCACAGTTAGGAAAACATCTACTCTGGCAACCATGACTGAACATTTTCAGATCTACTCTCTCCTATGACCAACTGCCTTTCTTGATACTCCTAATCGACTGCAGCAAGGGCTGAGAACCTGGGCACAGTCATAACTAGAAATTCCTATTACCAAAAGCACTCAAGAGGATACCACTCCCATTCAGGTACCCAATTCCTAGCAGTGGTAACACTTAATTGAACAAAAATAACAAAGGGAAATAGTATACATCCATATTCAGACACTTCTCTACCTATAAAATGTGAGCCCTATTAGTGGCCCCTCTGCTTCACAGGTTGCCCCTGCAACTCTGCCAAGAGAGCATACCAAAGGAGCATACGTCAGAGTTCTCAAAGCAAAGAGTACGTCCCCTTGTCAGCGTGGATGGCAGTTACCAACTTACAGGGACAGAAAGTATTTAGAAAGCTCCTGACAGTGGTCAGTGTTCAGATGTGGTTACTCCACAACTTCATTTCTTGGATAAATACCCCACAACTTGAGTGGTGAAAAGAACTGTGGAAAGTAGCCATGAAATGACCTGCACCTTGCCCTTCTGAAATCATGGCTTCCGTTTAAACCCACAGACTAAAGGTTTAAGACTACTAAATTGGAGATTAATGCAGCCATTATCATTCTCCTCAAAGGGAAGGGTACAAATTGCAGACTATTTGGTGAAGTCTTCTTAAAGGAAAAGATTACATTTGAAAAACCAATTCTAGGGTTTGACCCACTTTGCCTAGCTGTGGCATAGGACAGTGCACGTATTAATACATGCCAAGTCATACCAACTTCCTTTGGTATACAGAAAAAGAGATTAATAGTTAATGGGCAAGGTCTTCCTCTACATTTCTCTATTTCAATCCCTACTCAAGGTTCCATACCTTCCAAGTCATCAATTGTCTTTTCCAGCTTGGCTACCGATCTCTCAGCAAACTCAGCACGGGTCTCTGCCTGGGGGAAATACGAAATTAGTCAGAATCAGAGATGAAGACAAAGAAGAACAATCTCTATTTCTTCCACCTTCTACTTCTGGACCTTTCAGAACCCAAACCAGCCAGTCTAAGTCCACATTAATGTCTTATATACCTCTAAATGTTTTGGGTCCTGCCCTATAATCCCCTCAGCTCACCTCCTTGAGTTTATCAGTAAGAATCTTGATCTCTTCCTCATATTTGTCTTCTTTTTGAGAGTACTGTAAGACAAGTAGATTAAAAATTTCAGAGTAGAAATCAATCACACAAGCAATACCCACCTCCCTACACTTAACTCTTACATTGAATATCCTCTTGGACTAAATGCGCTGAATGGTCCAAGAGTAAGAGCAAGGCCTGGCTCTGGAAAACAGGTCCTTGAAATCCAGAAATCTGTCTTTAGAGCCATGAGATCCTCAGGTTAAAATTCTCCATGACTTTTTAAGATGGATCTAAGCTTTGATATTATTCAGATCAACCCAAGGAGGTGTTTTTCCTTTCCCCTGCTTAATGAGCAAGAGTAGTGGCACCCCAAGGTCACATGACTAAAACACACCCACATGATGGCAAAGTGAAGTCATCTGTCTTGATTGCTCATTAGGTCTCAGAGCTGATTCTCTCTGTTGCCCCCATCTGTCTGCCAGAAAACCTGTTAGGACCCCTGATTATTGCTTTTCAGCACAGCAGTATCAGCCTGAGGAGCACATGACTCCAGTAACCTGAGACCATGAAGTTATTTTAATTAAAGCAATCAAAGTGCACAGAAAGTAGCATTAAACCCAGAACCTGAATACATGGTAAGGAGTTAGGAAAAGGACACGCCTCACTGAATTATATATGGAATGGGTGTCTCCAGTCTTTCATCAAGGGCAGGGCTGGGCCCAGGCCCCAAAGCCTGTCACTTTCACAAACCAGCCCCTACCTTCTCCGCCTGAGCCTCAAGAGACTTGAGGTTGTTGGTGACATTCTTCAGCTCCTCCTCCAGCTCAGAACACTTACTGTGAATATTTTAAATACCACAGGAGAGGAAAAGGGAAAAGGAAGAGAATAAAAAAAGGGAGAGAGACACACAGACGTGAATTGAACCTATATGTAGAGAGAGTTGGAAGGCATACTGGGGAAGAGATGTTCCCAAGTAACCTGAGCAAGCATCAACCCTCCTCCCTCTACCATAGAACGTGTCAGGAGCTAGACCTTCCTGGGCTCAAAATGTTTGAATACTAATAAAGCACTTGAGAGAAATCCACTACCAGGAATGAGTCATAACTGCTACCTGGGGTGGAGGTGGGAACAAATGCCCAACCCAAACAGTCCCCCAAATCACCCAAAGGAAGGAGACCCTGCGGAGAGGCAGTAAAGCAACTAGGAAAGAAGAGATGAAAGATGCCAAGTAAGTGGAAAAGAATGGAGCATTCCATGAAGAGATGAGACAGCACTCAACAAAATCAAGTGGAGGGGAGGCAGCTGCAAAACAAAAAACAAAACAAAACAAAACCACACCATATATATAACCTTGCTGTGGGTTTAATGGTTAGTACCTTTTCTTCAGCAGCACTCAGACACTTCAGGTTCTGGTCCATCAGTCTAATCTGCTCATCCATCTCTCGGCAACGGCTGTTAGTGATAGTCACGGGGATGGCACAAGCCAGGTTGTGGGGAGGGAGAACGGTCAAAAAGGAACACAGCAAGAAAACAAGCAGCAAAACGAAAAAAAAAAAAATTCAAAAAATGGGAAGAGAACACCACCATGGTCATGATATGTTATGTCTGGCAGACGGGAACGTAAGAGGGAAGCACAAATATATATGCATCAGCACTGACTTTGTTAATCAAGGCCGAGAAGGTACCAACAGGGGAGCAGTTAATATCTACCCTTGCCCTAAAGTTCCCCAGCAGATTGGCAAAGTGGCAAAAACAGACACCAGATTTATTTTTTTTTAATTTATTTGTTTTAGGGACAGGGTCTCCCTATGATGCCCAGGCTGGCCTCCAACTCCTGGGTTCAAGCAATCCTCCTGCCTTGGCATCCTAAGTAGCTGGGACTACAGGTGTGAGCCACCACACCCAGCCAGACACCAGATCTTAAATCAGGATAGCCACTTTGATGTCTTCCACCCCAGGTGGAAGGACCCAGTAGGATCTTCCAGTTAACTGTTCACCATGTATTAGTCCTTATTTGCTCTCAATTTGTAAAACCTACCAACAAAAAATAAGAAAGCCTCTTTTGTCACTTGTCACTAGTCAGGAGAATAAGGAAGTCTACAACCATTCTTGGGCCTAAAAAAGCACTATAGATGACTCCCATTTCCTAGGCCCTGTTTAACAAGGTTGAAGGAATGCTAATTTATTCATATTAGTGCCCAAGCCAAAGGGGAAGGGACAAATTGGTATGACAAGATTTGGGGAGCTAGATACTTACGACTCTGCCAGCTCAGCTCGTTCCTCTGTGCGTTCCAAGTCTCCTTCAATGATCACCAACTTACGAGCCACCTACAGGAAAAGATCCCAGTATAGCTTAGTGAAGCAAAGGAGCCATTTACCACATTATTCTTTGTAAAAGGCTAAGAGAGGGACTAACAGAAAGTCACTTACCTCTTCATACTTCCTATCTGCCTCTTCTGCAATGTGCTTAGCTTCTTTGAGTTGGATTTCCTGGAGTTCCATCTTTTCTTCATCTTTTAAGGCCCGGTTTTCAATAACCTTCATACCTCTGCCAGAAACAGGACAAAAGCAATACTGACACCCTGAGGAGTGTCGTCAGCTCCACTCCAAGGGTCTCAGAATTGTACTTTTAAAAGCCCATTCCTCTCTATCTGCCCTTCAAATGGAAATTCCATGTTACTACTCCCACACCTTAGTTTAATTATTTCATTTAAAATGTTTTGTTATGGTTGGGTGCGGTGGCTCACGCCTGTAATCCCAGTACTTTGGGAGGCCAAGGTGGGCAGATCACCTGAGGTCAGGAGTTCAAGACCAGCCTGACCAACATGGTGGTGCATGCCTGTAATCCTAGCTACTTGGGAGGCTCAGGCATGAGAATCACTTGAATCTGAGAGGTGGAGGTTGCGGTGAGCCGAGAGCCAGCCATTGCACTCCAGCCTGGGCAATAAGAGTGAAACTCAAAAAAAAAAAAAAAAAAACTTATTGTTATAAAGATAATACATCTTGGCCAGGCGTGGTGGCTCATGCCTGTAATCCCAGTACTTTGACAGGTCAAGGCAGGTGGATCACTTGAGGTCAGGAGTTTGAGACGAGCCTGGCCAACATGGTGAAACCCTGTCCCTACTAAAATACAAAAAGTAGCCGGGCATGGTGGCAAGCACCTGTAATCCCACCTACTGAGGCAAGAGAATCACTTGAACCCAGGAGGCAGAGGTTGCAGTGAGCCAAGATCGCACTGCTGGACTCCAGCCTGGGCAACAGAGTGAGACTCCATCTCCCCCAATGCCCAGAAAAAAACTTAGTAAGAAATTAAATATTAAAATATTAAAAAAATATATGGATATATGCAGTTGGGCGCGGTGGCTCATGCCTGTAATCCCAGCACTTTGGGAGGCTGAAGCCGGCAGATCACCTGAGGTCAGGAGTTTGAGACCAGCCTGATCAACATGGCAAAACCCCGTCTCTACTAGAAATACAAAAATTAGTCAGGTGTGGTGGCAGGCGCGTATAATCCCAGCTACTTGGGGGAAGCTGAGGCATGAGAAGTGCTTGAACCCAGGAGGTGGAGGTTGCAGTGAGCCGAGATTATGCCACTGCACTCCAGCTTGGGGAACAGAGTAAAATTCTGTCTCAAAAACCTAAATAAATATTATTTAAAAAAAAAAAAATATATATAAATGTGTCATTTGTAACATGAATGAGCCTAGA
>NW_012106742.1:558003-590320 GCF_000951045.1 Mandrillus leucophaeus
AAAAAATCCCATCCCAGCTTCCCCAAAATAATCATATACTACACGGTTCTGCAACTTTCCATACTCTTTTTTTTTTTTTCCTGGTATTTAGCATGCAGCTATCCTCACTTTCTTCTTTTTTTTTTTGAGGGAAAAAAAAAAAAAAGGGAGGCTCACTGCAACCTCCGCCTCTTGGGTTCTAGTGTTTCTTGTGCCTCAGCCTCCTGAGTAGCTGGGATTCCAGGCGCGCCCCCACCATGCCCAGCTAATTTTTGTACTTTTAGTAAAGACTGGATTTTGCTGTGTTGGCCGGGGTGGTCCTGAACTCCTGGCCTCAAGTGATCGTCCACCTCAGCCTCCCAAAGCGGTGGGATTACAGGTGTGAGCCACTGCACCCGAGCCCTCACTTTCTATAATTTGCACGCTACTCTAATAGTATACACATACATGCCTCTTTCATTTTCACAGCTGCACAGTAGTAACGTACCCTTTGCAGGGCACTATTTATTTTGAAAACCCTGAGTTGTCACGCACCTCTGTTCTAGTTTAACTCACATGTGGCAGGCAAGGAGACAACTGGCTATTTTCAAAAAGATGAGTTATGATTTGGTTCAAGGGCCATGGTTCTCAACCCTAGGAACACATTAAAATTAGCTGGGGAACTTTAAAAACATCAATGCCCAGACCCCTCTTGCAATTGATTCTAATGGAACTGGGATGAGATCTAAGCATCCACAGTTTTAAATTCCCCAGTGATTTCCCCCCTACCCCACCTAAGATTCTAATAATGCAACCAGGGTTGAGAAGGCTTACTAAAAACAGATTGCCAGGCCCCACATCCAAAGTTTCTCATTCAGTAGATCAGGATAGGAGCTGAGAATGTGAATTTTTACCAAGTTCTCAAGTATTGCTGATGCTGCTGGTCTGAGACCTTACTTAGAGAACCTCTGTTTTAGAGAAATTAATCTCACAAATAGAAATTTATGATCCAGAAAGTGGAAGTCATACTGGTGATCCCATTTTAAGGATCATTGGGCCAATTTGTAGGGAAATACCAATTACAAAAGGGTCACAACATCTAAGTTACCCTTACTGTCTTCAAAGGAACAGAACATGCAGAATAGAAAGGAGATCCTGGGCCGGGCATGGTGGCTCACACCTGTAATCCCAGCACTTTGGGAGGCCGAGGCGGGAGGATCACGAGGTCAGGAGATTGAGACCATCCTGACTAATTTCGTGAAACCCCATCTCTACTAAAAATGCAAAAAATTAGCCGGGCGTGGCGGCGGGCGCCTGTAGTACCAGCTACTCGGGAGGCTGAGGCAGGAGAATGGCGTGAACCCTGGAGGCGGAGCTTGCAGTGAGCCGAGATCGCGCCACTGCATTCCAGCCTGGGCGACAGAGCGAGACTCTGTCTCAAAAAAAAAAAAAAAAAGAAAGAAAGGAGATCCTGTATGATAGAGTTAGTATTTTATTTTTCTTGATTGATTGAGACAGGGTCTTGCTCTGTCACCCAGGAGTGCGGTGGCACAATCACAGCTCACTGCAGCCCCAATTTCCTGGGCTCGAGCCACCCTCCTGCCTCAGCCTCCCAAAGTGCAAGGATTACAGGTGTGAGCCACCACACGCAGCCAGAACTGCTATTTGAAAAACAGTCTATAAGGAAATCTTGATCGGAACTATTATGAATGTCTTTTAAAATCCACACTCCATCAGGCTTCACTACACACCTCTCACTCTCATCAGCAGCTTTTTCTGCTTCTTCCAGTTTTTGCAGGGCAGTGGCCAGCCGCTCCTGAGCACGGTCCAGCTCCTCTTCAACCAGCTGGATCCTACGGTTCAAGGAGGCCACCTCAGCCTCAGCCTGCATTTGAAGGAAAGAATGGACAAGGGAAGCAGAGGCATGGTGAAAAGAAGTAACTACGACATTAAGATCGGGGTTGACTACCATGAAAAAGCCAGAGTCTCGCAGGGTAGAACTTGTCTTAGCTCAGCTGTTAAAAGATCTAGCAGACATAACTTTATATATATGTGTGTGTATATATATATATATATATATTTATATTTCCTCCCTTTCCCATCAACGAACTCCCATATGTTCCACAGGAAGAGTGGTTTAAAACTCAGTTCCTTGCCCAGCCCAGTGAGTTAGTACCACCCACTTCCTGGACTCAGTTCAAATTCCTAAACACACTGCAGTCAGAAAAGAAAGTCAATGAAGTGTTCCTTCTGCCTGAGTTCTGGCTCGGAGGCATATCTCATCCTCAGTAACCGTCTAAGTGTCTCATAAAGCAGAATAAATAAATAAATAAGCAAGGTTTCTTAAAGAGGGTAGTGGCTCACGCCTGTAATCCCAGCACTTTGGGCAGCTGGGGCGGGTGGATCACGAGGTCAGGAGTTCGAGACCAGCCTGGCCAATACGGTGAAACCCCATTTCTAATTTAAAAAAAATACAAAAATTAGCCAGGCTTGGTGGCGGGCACCTGTAGTCTCAGCTACTCGGGAGGCTAAGGCAAGAGAATCGCTTGAACCCGGGAGGCGGAGATTGTAGTGAGCTGAGATCCTGCCACTATACTCCAGCCTGGGCAACAGAGTGACACTCGATTTCAAAAAAAAAAAAAAAAAAGAGGGAATCCTGGATTACCTATTAATTGCTGCTTAACTCAAACTGTTATTCCTATGATCACTTTACCCTAATATATCAGAAAAATAACTAGCCAAGGGAACGTCTTCCAGAATAGCCTTCCAGACTGGAAAGCAAAAGAATGGAACATTGTTGGGATGCCTACTCACCATCCCTTAAACTTGTGCCCCCCTACTCCTTTTTTAAGTTGGCTACAAGGAGCTGCTTCTGGCTAAAATTATCTGTTTTGATAGCATAACAAAAAAGAAAGAACATTTCCACCACACCCACTACCATTCCTCCAAATTTCTGAATTGTCTCCTTTCTATTCCTCCAGCCATCCCCTTAGCTTCACCCTCTAATACAGCTTATGGCAATCTTCCCCCTGGCCTCCATCTCACAATGAAGTATAGGCTAGAGTCCAAGTAAACCCATCCTGGATGGGTTTCCCTAGCAATGGAATAAGAAACAAGGAAAGAAGGAGGCAGCCTGTAGGTGGATGGATAAATTCTAATGGTAGGAAAATCTCTTTCCATGACTGTTTCCCCACTACCTTTACTGGTGGGAGGTACCCCGACTGCAACAATATACGAGAATTTAATATGCCCCTTACACCACCCAGTTCAGATGCTTATCCAAGTGCCTGGTAAACACGATCTCTCTTCTATAGCCCAGATTGTGCCTGAATTCTATTACCCTGATTTCTTCCTGGCAGGCAGGAGTTGGGGCAGCTATAGATACAGCCTGGGCCACTAGCTCTGATGAGGAAGAATATAGACCAAAAGACTCCTTTTTAACAATCAGGATTGGCACAAAAACTTCCACATACAAACATGAGAGGCTGAAGAGACTAGGAAGGGAAGCAGAGGGCTGGGGCTAATCTAGCCACCAGGCAAAGAAAATCGAGAAGTCAACATAAGCTGAAATTACTAACAAACCATTTGTGCTTCTAACTACACTATTCAAAACACCACAAAGACAAGTATTCTCTGCTTCTGCCTCTTCCAGAAAAACAGATGTCCTCTGTAACAACACACATTTATCCTTACAAACCCAACAAGGCCACAAGTGAAGGCTATCAGGCAAGAACTATGAGACACTGCTAGTAAAATGACTTACCCACCTCAGACGAAAAATACAACTAGATTTAGAGGAAGCTCATGAAATGTAAGGCATCATCCAGCTCACCAGTAGTTACCCAAACTGGAGTAGAAGATAACAGGCTCTGGGGCGGGGGTGTACAGTTGCCATGACAGCAAGCTGGCTCAGGCAGTTTCTCCCACAAATCAGCATTTACAATAGAATTCTTAGCAAGGCTGAAAAGGGAGGGGGTGGAAACACATCTTGGTGCCCTCCTAAGAGCATGCACACATGAACAAGCCTGTATCAAAAGCAGAACCCGAGATGGGAGGCCTAGCAAAGTTTCAGAGAACCCCTCGGGGGTGGGGTGGGAGGGAATGGGACCTTGCCTTTCTCTTTTCTGCTAGCACAGAGGATCAGTTCTCTTTACAATGAAACAAAAGCCTGCAGAATCAAGATTTGATACTTTGTTTAAAGGAACAAGGAAGACAAGCTGACTTTTCCCTCATGAGTCTATGCACAGTGCCTGTCCCTGTCAGGTCAAATAATACCAAGGGGTACCAAGAGATTGAACAGGCCTACTTTTTGTTGACCAGGCTACCTGTGGCCCTGGGAAACATTAAGCTCTGCACTTTCCTAATCATCTTAGGTTTTAGCATGCCCCTCCAGATGTGGTTTTGATGTTTCAGCTGACCTATCTCTGCCCAGCTTGGAGGATATACAGTATTCTGTGGTCCTTCCCTTCAGGTAATAATAGGATTCTCCACTGCCCAGGAAGCAAAGATCCTGGGTAGGGGATTGGGGGAGGAGTGGCATGCAGCAGTAATTCAGTCACATTATAAGATGGCTGACAACAGCTTCAGCTATCCTCCACTCCAAAGAGATTTCCCAAATATGTCAACCCCTTCAGTAAAGAAACTGACAGTGGGATGGTACTCTCAGGCAGAACAGGGCCAAGGACAGAAGGGGATTAGCCTAAATCTGGCTTTCTGCCACACTGGGGTTTCTCTTATTAGATAAAAGCCACAGATGAAAATTCAAATGAAAGAGTATTAGAAAGTTAGGCTTCAGCCCTGTGAGTAAAGGACTACTTGAGTTCCCTGTGCTCACAAATGCATTAACCAGGGAGATACCGTGTCCTTGGGGAATTTAAACTTCACCAAAGGGGAGGCAAGCTGGAAGGGAGTAGAGCTATCTGCCCCACAGTAAACAAAGGCGGAGCCTAAGCAGGGGTAAAAGGCTATCTGCCTCTCCCCTGTGAGTGTGTGTTCTAGTACCCGGGGAAAAAAAAGGAAAGCAAAGCAACCAAAGAAACATGATAAAGCCTGTTGCTTAGTCCACCAGACCCACAAATAGAAGGGAACCACACAACAGTCAAACATTCTAACCTCTCTAGAGACTAGGAATTTAGGATTAAGGCCAGAATCAAAACTGCTGTTCAAAGCCCACTTCCTCGGTAGTACTCTTAAGGTTTTTATTATTAATTTTTTTTTCTCTTTTTGAGGCAGAGGTAGTCTGCTGACCTTACACGCCTGCAGTTGACCCCTCACTCCCCCAATGCCGATACTCGCCCAGGCTGGAGTACAGTGATCCGATCCCGGCTCACTGCCACCTCCGCCTCCAGGGTTGAAGCTATTATTGTGCCTCAGCCTCCCAAGTAGCTGGATTACAGGCATGCGCCACCATGCCCGGCTAATTTTTTGTATTTTTAGTAGAGATGGGGTTTCATCAGATCCACAGGTGGACCTCAGATCCACCCGCCTTGGCCTCCCAAAGCGCTGGGATTACAGGTGTGAGCCACTGCATCCAGCCTCTTAAGTTTTTTAGACTAGAAAAAAATTAAAAAGAGAAAAATATCAGGGACAATTAGGAAAGAGGTATTAAAAACAGATAAAGGGAACTGTACATTTATAAATGGTTACAATGGTAAATTTTATATGTATTTTTACCACCACTACCACACACACACACAAAAAAGAGATAAGGAAAAAGACTGCATTTAAACATTATGTTGCCATCTGTTTCCCATTTAGACAGAAGTACAAAGGAAACGCAGAACTGAAAGTAAATTTGACAAGGTGCTACACTATAAAAGACCAATTCCAGGCCAAGAGCAGAAAAGAAAGATGGATCCTAGAACACCAGTGTCTCAGTTTTGGACTCATGTAGCTTCCCAATAAGGGTGGCTTGGATGTTCACACAAAGTAACCAGGAAAATAATTAAGTGACAGTCCCACTAACAGCATGAGATGCCATCAGAGAGTGCAGTTTCCAGCTCCAGAGGAGGGAGGAGTCTGCAAAACCCACATTCCAGCAGAACGCCTTAAGAGGATAACAGGTAGACCAAACAACCCTCCTCCCATCCCACAGGTGTCTCCTCCTCAGTAGGGGTTCAAAATTCAGCAGAGCAGAAAGTCAAAAGATTAAGCTTCTTCAGGCTGGGGAGTAGAAGTAATGATTTCATCAATATTTAACTATTACCCTACTTCCCCATTCTGAGGACTTCCTCACTAGACCTCAGCTCAATAAGCAAATTTGGCAGGCTCTGAGTGAGAGTAGCTTAAGAAACATCACCCCAGGCCGAGTGCAGTGGTTCATGCCTGTAATCTCACCACTTTGGGAGGCTGAGGCAGGCAGATCACTTGAGGTCAGGAGTTCGAAACCAGCCTGGCCAACATGGTGAAACCCATCTCTACTAAAAAAAAAATTAGCTGGGTGTAGTGGTGGATGCCTGTAATCCCAGCTACTCAGGAGGCTGAGGCAGGAGAATCACCTGAGCCTGGGAGGCGGAGGTTGCAGTGAGCAGAGATCATGCAACTGCATTCCAGGCTGGACAGCAGAGCAAGTCTCCATCTGAAAAAAAAAAAAAAAAAAAGAGGGGGGGCATGGGGGGCAGGAACCACCCACCTTAGAACTACTCCTAGAATGTCCATATTTAAATACTGAGCCTAAGACTCTGCAGCTCAACACATGGCCAGTTCCTCTGGCTAGCCTGTCTTCCTCTTTAAAGCTATCTGGTCTCCAGAAGAAAGGAGATGAGAAAGTACCATTGGCCATAAAGTCACCCAGCCAGTCCATCTCACTTGAATAGATAATGAGAAGTTGCTGGCAAACTGAACAGAAGAAAAAAATCTACCTAGAAAAAGGTGACTGAGGAAGACAAGCTCCCATCCCAGCATCTCCATGCCCAGTTATAAAAATAAGTGAGTATTTCAACAATCTTTAAGTATTTAACCTAGAGGGCAGATGTCCACCAATTACCATGCTTTTCTGAAATCCACCCCCTCCCTCCCAAAAACATTCTCAGTTATTTCCCAGAGGAGCAGCCAAAAAGAAAAACAAAAATAAAAACTTACCAAAGGAAAGAACAAAGAATAAACCACATGAGTTCTTTCACTGGATCTTAAATTTTGGCAACAGTTACTTTACTCTCTCAAGATCCTCTAAAACCTCAACTCGTATCAGCTCCATCTATTAGACAACACCCTAGACCCTGGAAAATCTTTTTTTTTTTTAATTGAAACAGTCTTGCTCTGTCGCCCAGGTGCAGTGGCGTGATCTCAGCTCACTGCAAGCTCTGCCGACCCTGGAAAATCTTATGGCTTACACTAAAACTAATCAACCTCTTTTAATCAGAAAGTCGTTTAAAGAAATCACTAGAATAGGCTGGGCACGGTGGATCACACCTGTAAACCCAGCACTTTGGGAGGCAGAGGTGGGTGGATCACCTGAGGTCAGGAGTTCGAGACCAGCCTCGCCAACATGGCGAAACCCCCGTCTCTACTAAAAATACAAAAAATTAGCTGGACGTGGTGGCACGCTCCTGTAATCCCAGCTACTCAGGAGGCTGAGGCAGGAGAATCACTTGAACCAGGGAGGCGGAGGTTGCAATGGGCCGTGATCACGCCATTGCACTCCAGCCTGGGCGACAGAGTGAGACTCTGTCTCAAAAAAACAAAAAAGAAAAAAATCACCAGAATCACCGTTCATTCCACCAACATTTTATGTTCCCACTTTCAGTTGAACAAATATTCCACTAGAGTCACCTGGAATTCATTATTCTGTCTCCACCAAATTGCCCAAGTCAATCAGAAACCTTGAGACTGGCACGCCATGTAATTCTCTGCCATACACTCGCTTATCAGCTCTGCTCGGAAGAAATGTTCTTAACCAGTTCGGCTTGCACTGATCACACTTCCAGGTCATTGTGGGTAGGGCCAGGCAAGTTTGATTGGCTCCTATATTTGCACTAATGTTGAGAGAAGTACTATCCCCTCCCCTGCCGTTTCACGTAGATTGAGTGGGTGTAGCAGCTGCAAGAGCACCCCATAAGAGGAAGGGCCCCTGGCCAGAGGTTGAGAGGCGGTCCTGTGGCCTCGAGCTCCTCCAGGGAGGGAGGGCACCGCGCTTCCTCTCAGCCAACTGCTGCCTCATTTCCTGAGCAAGAGGAGGGAGCGGAAAAGCTGCCAGCAGGCAGGCCGGGGTCTTTCCGGCGGTTCCCACCCCACAGCCCTCACCATTTCACAGGAGGCTCAGTACTTCCTCTCCCCGAACAGAAAAGCACCCACCCACTGTAACCCCTTGAGCAGGAAACCTCAAGCAAGAGCAAAGTTCTCCCACCCTCCAGGGGGAAGTGGGGGAGGGAGAAGCCGCTGAGCCCCTCCCCCGGCCGCGCCCGGATCAGAGGGACTGAATGAATGAGGTGGAGAAAAAAAAAAGAGGAGGAAGGCCACACCCCAAACCCTGTGCCTCAATTCCTTCAAAGGTCAAGCCTGCTCGACCGAGCACTCAGTTTCCCCCTCGTCCGCTTGCTGTCCTACTGGAGCTGAGCCCCACCCATCCTCCGCGCTCCCAACTTCATCTCCGAGCAGGCTGGCCCTCAGAGGACCGTGCTCCACGGCAAAAGGGACCTTATTCCGCTTGCCGGCTACTCCAGCGCCTGACCCTCCCTCATGAGCCTCGCTATCTCCGTACCTGTTCCCGAGCCCGCCTTTCTCCCTCAACTTCTCGTTGGAGGCGCTCAGCTCGCTCCTCTGCATCATCTGCCTGCTGCTGCAGAACCTGGATCTTGCGCTTCACCGCCTCGATGGTGGTGATCCCAGCCATGGTGCCCACCCAGCTACTGCTCGCGCTCCGGTTCCTGCCTCCTCCGCTCGGCGTTGCAGCCTCCTCTCACCCTTACTTCCGCCTGCTACGCCCTGAAATACCGGAACTTACCAACCCGCCCGGATGTGACGTCCCTCTGCCGCGCCCTCCCACCGCCAGGCAGGCGGGAAGGCAGTCCACTGGAGGGAGAGCCGCGGCAGGGAGTAGATCCTCCCAGTTGCCCCGGGCTACTGCTCCCGGCCTTACCTTGGGCCAGTAAACTGGGACGGGGTTGGGACGAGGGAATGTTACCATGGTAACTGGGCGGCGCTTCGTGGTCTAGCCTTTCCCGCCAGGCTGGCTGCCCACAATGGTTGGGCCCTTTGCAGGTAGTCCGCTGACCTTACACTCCCTCAGTTGGCCCCCACTCCCGCAGTTGGCCCCTCACTCCCCCAATACCGATACCCCTCACCGCTCACTGTATTTGCTCCACCATATAAACATCCTACAAGTCTCTGCTTCCACTCACCCCACGACAAACTCCAAAACCAAGTTCTAAGAAAAGTCTAAAAGACTTTCTGGGCCTCAGGGTTCAAAAAGCCCCACTCAGTCTCCTTTCAAAGTCAACTCAGGTAGGTAGGTTCTCTCTCCCGTCTCCTGGAAGTCAATGAATGGAACTGTTGGAGTGGAAGGAATGTGGCAAGTTGGCACAAATTCTCATTCTATTTGGCATGGTATGAACTTAAGTGCTATTTGGAACAGACTTTTCCCTTTTTTATTTATTTATTTATTTTTTTGAGACAAGATCTCGCTCTGTTGCTGGAGTGCAGGCGGTGGCGAGATCACAACTCACTACAGCTTCGAACTCCTGGGCTCAAGCGAGCCTCCTACCTTAGCCTCCGGAGTAGCTGGGACTACAGGTGCACGCCGCCCCATCGGGCTCCCTGTTCTTTTATTATTTTTGTTTTGGTTTTTATTTTTTGGGACGGAGTCTCCTCTGTCGCCCAGGTTGGAGTGCAGTGGCGCGATCTCGGCTCACTGTAAGCTCCCCCTCCCGGGTTCAAGCGATTCTCCTGCCTCACCCTACCAAGTAGCGCCCTCCACCACGTCCGGCTAATTTTGTTGTAGTTTTAGTAGAGACAGAGTTTCACCGTGTTAGCCAGGATGGTCTCGATCTCCTGACCTCGTGATCCACCTGCCTCGGCCTCCCGAAGTGCTGGGATTACAGGTCCCTGTTACTTTTGAGTGTCATTATGCACCAAATTAACCAACCTTCCAGCCCCTCCAAACCTTGGAATGATTCAGGACTTGGTAATTTAATCATCAGCTGAGTGTGGTACCTCATGACTGTAAGCCTAGGACTTTGGGAGGCCGAGATGGGAGATGGCTTGAGACCAGGAGTTCAAAACCAGCCTGGGCAATATAGCAAGACCTCATTTCTAAAAATAAATTAATTAATCATCACTTAAATTCCTTTTGTAGATAAGAAAGATATGCCCCCATTTTATCAGGAAGAAATCCTCTATTACAGACCACTGTCAGCCGACACGGGTGACTCATGGCTGTAATCCCAATATTTTGGGAGGCCAAGGCGAGAAGATCACTTCAGCCCAGAGTTTGAGACCAGCCTGGGCAATATAGTGAGACCTCGTCTCTACAAACAATTAAAAAATTAGCCAGGCCTGGTGGCAGTACTTCTGTAGTCCCAGCTACTCGGGAGGCTGAGGTGGGAAGATTTCTTGAGCCGGGAAGGCAGAGGTTGCAGTGAGCCGAGATTGCACCACTGCCTCCGGTCTGGGTGACAAATTGAGAGCCTGTCTCAAAAAAATAAAAAACAGATGACTGTTACTAGATCCTTCATGCAACAGCCAGACATGAGTGCCTGTAAACTGTACTGTAGAATCGAGCCTCCATTCTGTTACAACTTTCACCAATTTCACTGCCACTATACTAAGTACCCCAAGGAACTGTTGGTGAGTTAGAAACTTCCCCTTGGCCAGATGTGATAGGTCATGCCTGTAATCGCAGCACTTTGGGAGGCTGCAGCAGGTAGATCACCTGAGGTCAGGAGTTTGAGACCAGCCTGGCCAACATGGCAAAACCCCGTCTCCACTAAAAATACAAAAATTAGCCGGGCATGGTGGTGCCCACCTGTAGTTCCAGCTACTCAGGGAGGCTGAAGCAAAAGAATTGCTTGAACCTGGGAGGCAGAGGTTGCAGTGAGCTGAGATGGCGCCACTGTACTCCAGCCTGGGTGACAGAGTGAGATTCTGTATCAAAAAAAAAAAAAAAAGGCAAAACAGACCAGGTGCAGTGGCCTACGCCGATAATCCCAGCACTTTGGGAGTCCGAGGCAGGTGGATCACATGGTCAGGAGTTCAAGACCAGCCTGGCCAAGATGGTGAAACCCTGTCCCTACTAAAAACCACAAAAGAAAAAAAATAAAAATAATAAAAATAAATAATAATAATAAATTAGCCAGGTACGGTGGCAGGAACCTGTAATCTCAGCTACTTGGGAGGCTAAGGCAGGAGAATTGCTTGAACCCAGGCAGCAGAGGTTGCAGTGAGCTGAGATCGTGCCACTGCACTCCAGCCTGGGTGACAGAGTGAGACACAGTCTCAAAAAAATAAAAATAAAAATAAAAGAAACTTTCCCTACTGGCACTGCCATGCAGGATTTCTGGAAGCACAATAGTAAAGAGACTTGAGAATGTTATCTTCCCTCTTATTTCTTTGTATTCCTTCCACTTTCCCAGTAGGTAATCGTGATAAATTTTTTCCTCTGGGGTAGCTCTCTTTTCTCCTAGAAAATTAGGACATGGAACAGGACTTATAACGAAGAGTCCTAATCCCTGAAAGGAATAGTAGGCAAGACAGTTGCTACCCTCAATGTCTAGTTCTGAGAATGCTCCCTCCAGAGCCTCTGTCTTCCTATCACCTTTTGGAAATACCGAGCAATGAGACTATTCAGAAGAAACAACTTGGATAGATAATAATTTTCTCAATAGAGTAACCTGCACACTGATTTTTCCCCCAGAAATTAGGAAGGAAGATCAGGGTTCTGACACTTAATAAACTCTACCCTGATGGCCTAAGAATTTTTCTAACTTGCTTTGGAGAAGTCTGATCAAGATGTGGCTGAAGTGACACTTTGTCCTCTGGGTGCTGCTCAGCAGGGGGCACTATTGTACCTCCCTGTGCCCTGGTAAAGAAGCAGAAGACCTCATCCTAGCCAAACCAAAAGGGTGTTGAGAGCACCACTGCATTCCTGAGACTGGTAGATTTGAGCAGATAATCTCCTCTTGATCCAGGGAAACAGATGGACTGACTCATGATAGCCTTTAGAAGCACAATGGATAGCCAGCAAGGGGCCCAGTGCTATTGTTTTCCTAGTAACCAGCAATACAGTATATCAACAGGTGTATATGTCCATCGTTGTCCCTTCTGTCCCCATCCTTCCCACCACCTGTCCCTAAAAAACGATGTTATGACTCTATGTCCTAACAATGCACTTCTCTTTCCCTTTGTTTCTCCCTGAACAGCATCTGATTTCATATTGGATTAAAATGATCTTAGATGTGGTTGCACAACAATGTGAATATGCTACTACTGAATTAGACATTTTAAAATGGTTAAAATGGTAAGTTTTATGTATGTGTATTTTACCACAACTTAGAAAACAAAGTTAGACAAACTTAGGGAGGAAAAAAACAAAAGTCTGGACTCGCCTTGCCATACGCTTGCCCTTTCTTTATTCAAGCAGCCCTAGTAAATCCTGCACTTTTCAGAAAGGCTTGTCAGATAACCTGAACTGCTTGTGTAAACATGTAGTTATTGACTCCCTCCTCCTTCTCTACCCCTTATATCTACATCAAGATAATATGCTCTGTTTACTTATTTATTAACCTCAAGGACAAAAGCTGAGCTGTTAACTTCCTTTGTATTGGACAGAGTATATTCCCTCCAAAGATGCATATATTAGGCTGCTGATGACTCTTACCTTTGTTTTCTGCTTTTAACCTTGTTGCTCCTTATTCAGCACCTCTCCCAATTCCTATAAACACTGTAATTTCCTTCTTTGACCCTTTGAGGCAGGGGTCATCGAACTTTTATGGTCTTGTGGCCAGAGAGAAAAGAAAGCCAGCAGATAACATGTTCATGAATGAGCATGACTGTGTTCCAATAAAACTTTATTTACAAAACCAGGCTGTTGCAAGATTTAACCCACAGGTGGTAGTTTGCTGACTCTAGCTTTGAGGAAAGAAACCTTTCTTCTTGCTTGCTCCTGGCCATAACCTTCCTCTCCTGTTTCTTGTTCTTATGTATATCTCTGAGGGTACTTTCTGACTTGGGAAAGCTAATGAAGGGAAGAGGGGTTGAATGAGTATTTTTAACCCTCACTTTACATACTTAAATGGGTTTTGGTGGATTCCTATGTAAATATGAAGAAGTTTCTTTCAAATGAATATACTGAGTAGACCATATCTAGGTGAGGGATGCTATGTGTGTGTATGTGTATGTACATGTGTAAAACAGATTAAGATAGACAGAATTCATCCCCAGGAAATCCTTTTATATTCCTAATGATTTTGATGTATTGCATAGAGACTCTGTGTCATTCTCCTTCTCATGATCTCAGGTTAGACTTGTTTGTTCTTTCTCTTGGTCCTGGAAACACCTCCTCAAGCCCACATACTAGCTGTTTCAGCCTAAGAACAGACCCAGATTGATGTTACCCAATTTATCACAAAACTGTTATTAACCTGACATTGTGCTAGTTTGTGAAAACTTCTATCTTCATGCCCATATGTTAGAAACAGATCCATTCAAATATACCAGGAACCTAGGCTATACAACTCCAGCAGGCCATCCACTTGCCCAAAGCCCGGGGGTAAGCTATAGATTTGGTAGGGCTGTTTTTTGTTTTGTTTTGTTTTGTTTTTTGAGTTTTCCAAGAAGGGGGAATTTTTATTATTTTAAATAGAGACAGGGTATTGCTCTGTCACCTAGGCTGGAGCGCAGTGGCATTATCATAGTTCACTGCAAGCTTGAACTCCTAGCTTCAAGCGATCCTCCCATCTCAGCCTCCTGAGTACCCAGGACTACAGGCACGTGCCACCACACCTGGCTAATTTTTAAACTTTTTGTAAGGATAGGGCCTAACTATGTTCCCCAGGCCGGTCTTGAACTCCTGGCCTCAGGCGATTCTCCTGCCCTGGCCTCTCAAAGCAAAGTGCTAGAATTACAGGTCTGAGCCACCACACTGAGCACAAGAAGGGAGAATTAATAGTTTGTGGTGGCCTGGCCAGGTGCAGTGGCTCACGCCTGTAATCCCAGCACTTTGGGAGACCAAGGTGGGCAGATCACAAGGTCAGGAGATCGAGACCATTCTGGCTAACACGGTGAAACCCCGTCTCTACTAAAAATACAAAAATTTAGCCAGGCGTGGTGGCGGGTGCCTGTAGTCCCAGCTACTTGGGAGGCTGAGGCAGGAGAATGCTGTGAACCTGGGAGGTGGAGCTTGCAGTGAGCTGAGATGGCACCACTGCACTCCAGCCTGGGCGACAGAGCGAGACTCTGTCTCAAAAAAAAACAAAAATAAAAACAAAAAAACCTATAGTTTGTGGTGGCCTTAATTTTTGGAAACAATGAGTTTAAATGATGTATATTATCCAGTTTGTGTTTCTAACCTCTGGCATAATATATTCAATTCCCTCCACTTTTCCTGGCCACTGAAAGTGACGGAAAACAAAACAGAAGATCAGAAACCTAATGGCAGAGGCCAGGCATGATGGCTCACACCCCTAATACCAGCATTTTGAGAGGCTGAGGTGGGTGGATCACTTGAGGTCAGGAGTTGGAGACCAGCCTGGCCAACATGGTGAAACCCTGTCTCTACTAAAAAATACAAAAAATTACCCGGGCATGGTGGTGGATGCCTGTAATCCCAGCTACTCAGGAGACTGAGGCAGGATAATCACTTCCTCAGAGCCGAGATCTTGCCACTGCACTCCAGCCTCGGTGATAGAGCAAGACTCTATCTCAAAAAAAAAAAAAAAAAAAAACGTGTTGCATGGGTATGCCAATTAAAAAAAAAGTACTTAAATACTTAAAGAAAAAAAAAAAAAAAAAAAAAAGCTCAGGCACAGTGGCTTAGGCTGGGCGCAGTGGCTCACTCCTGTAATCCCAGCAGTTTGGGACACCGAGGCAGGCAGATCACTTCAGGTTAGGAGTTCGAGACCAGCCTGGCCAACATGGCGAAACCCTGTCTTTACTAAAAAAAATAGAAAAATTAGTTGGGTATGGTGGCACGCACCTGTAATCCCAGCTACTCGGAAGGCTGAGGCAGGAGAATGGCTTGAATCCAGGAGGCAGAGGTTGCAGTGAGCCAAGATTGCGCCACTGCACTCCAGCCTGGGCAACAGAGCGAGACTCCATCTCAACAACAAGAATAAAAAGAAACCTGGCTGCGTGGGGTGGCTCACGCCTGTAATCCCAGCACTTTGGGAGGCTGAGGCAGGCGGATCACCTGAGGTCAGGAGTCTGAGACAAGCCTGACCAATATGATGAAACCCCGTCTCTACTAAAAATACGAAAATTAGCCAGCCAGGTGTGGTGGCGCTTGCCTGTAATCCCAGTTACTCAGTAGGCTGAGATAGGAGAATCACTTCAACCTGGGAGGTGGAAGTGGCAGTGAGCCGAGATAGCACCATTGCACTACAGCCTGGGCAACAAGAGTGAAACTCCGTCTCAAAAAAAAGAAAGAAAGAAAAGAAATCTAATGGCAGAGAGACCAAATATGAGGATCTAAAAGCATTTACGAATGGTTCATTCTGTCTGTCCTTCTAGCTATTTTCCAAAACCAAATGTGATTTTATTTTATTGATTTATTTTTTGAGATGGAGTCTCTCTCTGTTGCCCAGGCTGGAGTGCAGTGGCACGATCTCAGCTCACTGCAACCTCCGCCTCCTGGGTTCAAGCGATTCTCCTGCCTCAGCCTCCTGAGTAGCTGAGATTACAGGCACCCGCCACCACACCTGGCTAATTTTTGTATTTTTAGTAGAGACAGGGTTTCGCCATGTTGGCCAGGCTGGTCTCAAACTCCTGACCTCAGGCGATCCACCCGCCTCGGCCTCCCAAAGTGCTGGGATTAGAGGCGTGAGCCACCACGCCCAGCCCAAATATGATTTTAAATATTACATGCTTCTTTTTTCCTACTAACTCAGTTCACTGAGAGACTTGTTTCCACCAATACTGGAACATTTTTGTTGTTGTTGGTAAGATTCTTATGGTACTTTTCTTCTAAAAAACTTTTCAATTTACTCTTTCATTTATCTTTGCGGCAAACTTCAAGGTTGAAGATGAAGGAAAGTAGGTGATGACGGGATAATATGACATGGAAAAGAGAATTTATTTTATTTTAGAATGGGAAAATTCAGCCCTAGACAAGCTGAGTAATTACTCATGGTATAGAGTGAAGTCTGGTGGTGATAACCTTTACCCTCTAAGGTTCCTTCTTAGTTTCTATTATAGTCTGTCACTGTAAGGATCTCTCTGCTGCCCTATGAGCAGTGCTTCGTATGGCATCTCCATGGCATAAAGGCAAATGCCCACATTGGCCAAGATAAATAAACCCATATAGGGCCAGGTCAGTGTGACCTCCATTTCCCATTGTGAAATCCGAGCTGGTTTTGTTGGACAGTTGAGAGATGAGAGGTTCCCTATTAATACACATATCCACATGCCAAGACTTGGACATAAAAGCTAAGAATGTAGCATGGGGGAGGAGGTAGGATAAGTGACAGCATTCTGAACTTCGAGTCCCCTCTCTGTCCATGTCCTGGGAAAGATAATTAAATTCCTGGGCTGGTGAGAGGAGATAAATGAGACTTTTACATGTATTTAAAAAAAAAAAAAACTTTTCTTTTAATGTGTTGGAGATGTCTTTAGGAAAGAAAATACCTGCCATTATGAGAAAATACCAGCATGTGGTTATATGCAAAAATGTACATGAGTATATATGTCTGTGTTCCATGAACCCACAAGCGTGTTTGGAATTTCATCATACATTAACATAAAGATCTATATGTGTAGATTAAACCCATCCTCCATCTCTCTAATACTCACATCAGCAGCCTTCTTCTCTGCCAGTTCCAGCTTCTCCTGGGCATCCTTCAAAGCTTCTGAATACTTGTCCAGCTCATCCTCTGTCCCTTTCAGTTTCTTCTGCATGGCTGCCAGCTCATCCTCCAGCTATAGGAGCCCAGAGAGTCACACACAAAAACACACAAACACAACAATGCAGGGTTGGACCCTGGGCTCTTGGAGCCCTGAGTGTAACCTCCATGTTACCATCCCTAGCGAGACACACTTTCTCCCCAGCCACTTCCAGCCCACTGCCTCAGGAGTTATGCTGTAGCTTGGCCTGTGACCGTGTAATCTCTGATCCTAAGATGACCAAGCCATCCTGGGTTTTCATCCAAGACCTTTGGATGGTAAATATCTAAAGTGTAGATGCCCGTGATGCTATTTGAGTGAAAAGAGATGCTCTTTCCCTCTAGAACTCTTACCTTTTCCTCTAGAAGTCAAGGGTTCTTCCAAAACATGATCCATTTCTACTTAAATTCAGCAGACATACTGTGGCTCAGAAGAGGCCACTGACTTTCCCAAGGTCACAAAGGCAGTCTGAGACAGATATGTTAGATGTCCTCTGCTCCTCCAGTGAGGCTGGGGAGTCCATCCCACCCCAAAATGGAGGTGACACCAGTAGTCACTGTCTTTCCCATGACAACTCCCTTCCATTTCACAGTCTTGTTCATTAGCAGATGAGAGAGACCGATGCTAGTGCCTACCTGTTTACTTCTTTCTTCTGCCTGCTTCTGCTCAGCTTCAGCTTGCTCTGCCCGATCCAGAGCATTCTCCTTATCTAACTTCAGCATCTGCATCTTTTTCTTGATGGCCTCCATCATGAGCAGTGGCTGTTGGTAGGCTCACCTGTGAACACTGGAGAACTGGAGACTGGGGCAAGAAAGAAGGGGCTGCTGCCTGAGTGACCAGGAGGTCTCCAGACTTGAGTCTTTATCTGTGCTCATAGCTCCACCTTTTGTTCCTAATATGGTCTTTGCAGCTCCCTCCACCCCATCATTGTTCTCCTGGGGGAACACAGGGTGAGACGCTTTGATGAACTGACATCACCAGCAAAAAAATATCTAGGAACAGCTGAGGCTGATTTTAGACAATGGAAAGTGGGGGAGGGAAGAGGTTCTCCCTGACCCTAAAACTTTCCACTCATTCTGGGCAGCTCTATGGATGTTTTAAAAGAGCAGGAAGAGGGCAGGGAAGAACATTAAAATAGAGAAGGGTACTTCGGCAATTCTAGGTTGGCAGTTTACATCCAGAGGGTCCTGGTTGCCTTTCAGCTTCCCCTTTCACTCTCCCCCAGACCGTGTTGAATGCTGGTCAAACTCCATTAGCTGAGTTTTAGCTTTCGATTTCTGGTATTCAAGGAGCTTGGGCAACAGGGAAGAAGGGAGGTCACAGATGATCCTTGACAATTCTCCCAGATCCCCAGATCAAATTGCTGTGCTATTTTGAGAGTCTCCAATTGGCAGAGAGACTTTTTTCCTCCCCACTAAGAGCCACAAGAGTAGAGTAAGAGGGTGGGGTTGGAATCTCCAAGATCTATCCCAGAGCTTCAAGTGAGGTGGGGAGAGAAACAGGGGAGGGTCAGAACAGTCCAGACAGGATAATGCCCTCTGTTTTCCCACAGTAATCTTAAAATAGAACTATTGTACTCTCTCCTCTTCTTCCCTTTGTCTTCTCCCTTCTTAATTCTCCCCAACACTGCCGCTCACCACATCATCATAATCATCATTATCAGCTCTATTCTTCCCAGTTTAGTGCCAGGCCATGTTTATTCTTCCATTGGGAGCCTTGTTACTAACAGGTGGCAAGGATACCAGTCCACTGGCACCATGCACCTGAAAATATGCCCAGGGAGAGGGGGGCACTGTTCAAGGTGACCAGATATATTGGACAAATATAAATGGCTCTAGTTAGTCATTTATGTCAAGGATAGTGAGAGTTAATGCCAAGCCCCAGCAATGGGAGAACTGAGACACCCACCAGACCAGTGGGTAGAGCAGAGCTGGAGTCCACTCTCAAGAGCTTCCAGTCACTAGAGGTAGATAGGCAGATAGACCATCAGCTGACTCTTGACAGAGAGAGGAGAAACCAAGTCTCCTTTCCCTGGAGATTAGCCAGGGAAGGGGTTAGGGAACAGGGAGAGGAAGGAGTAGAAAATGGGGGTGGGGTGGGCAGGTGAATAAGGGGGAGAAAAATACGAGGACAAGAAGAGATAAAGAAAAGAGATATGTCCCTTCTAGCATAAGGGGACAAGAAATAGAAAGATTTGATCCTCAAATTCCAACTCTCTCCCACTCCCACACCAGCCCTCTTAGGTTAAGATTGAAATCCACATAGGTTGCAGCTACTGGACTTTTCGGGGGGGGTCCTGGAGAAGAGATTCAGTAAAAGAGACAGGAGCCCCAGAGATTGAAGTATGAAAGAGGGTGGTGCTGAATCACCAGCTGCTGTAAGAATATGTTTGACATTTAGTTGGTTCCTAATTAAACAACCCAATATCAAACATATCACACAGAAGCAGGCAGGAGAGCTTTGGGGGTCATCTGCCTTCCTCCCAGTTGCAAAGAAAGAATAGCGCAGAAACCAGGCACCAATCATGTCTAGATGGAGAGCCACCTCCTTGAGGAAGGGTACTGGCCCCTGCTCTTCACCTCCCAATACAGCCAGTTCTTACTTATCGCCCTACGTGTCATCCCTGCCTCAGCTCCTCCTCTGCCAGCGCCTGGCCTTTGCTGGATCACGTTGGCCTAAACCAGGAAGAATACCTGGCAGGGCTCCACATCCGGGCAACTATCATTCCCTAGAGCTCCCACACAGAGCTTCTCCCCCTGATGTCACGGCCCCAGCGCCCAGAGGATCAGCTATGTCAGCAGCTCCTCATCAAAATTGCCACCTGCTCTCTTCAATGCCATTCCAGCTGCCCTGAGGCTTTCCGGGGTGGGGGCAGAGGACTTGTACATCCTGCTTTACCTTTCCAACAGAACTCCTAACCTTCCCAGATCACCCCCACAAGACTACTGAGGTCCGTTCAGGAGGCACCATCCTGGCACTGTCCTGCTCTTAAGTGCTGCAGATGCTTAGCTCCCCCTTTCTGCCAACTTAACGCTTCTCACCTTCTCCCATGTCCTCCAGGCATCCTCGTTAAAGTCACCCTTAGATGTCCAGAACAGAAGAATAACTTATCTCCCTGGCAGGCTCCATCGTGGGCTCCAGAAGAGAAGACTTAGAGTTCCCCACCTTGCCCGGCAGAAATGAAACTAAGGCTTTAGGTTGAGGGTAAGAGAGGAAACTTCTGCCAGGAAGCAGCCTGCAGTCCACAGGAGTCCTCTTCTCTTCTAGGGCTTTTTACCAGAACTCCAGTCTGGCTTCTCCAAGGGTTTTCCCTCACAGGAATCCAGCCGGATTCCCATATGGGGGATTTCTGTTTCGGAGAGAATCAGATCTGTTGAGTGTCATGTGGCAGGCAGATGCTTCTCTCCACTGTGGCAGAAAAGAGCCCAAGTTATAGTTGCATTGGGGGCTGGGGGGCTTGAGTGGAAGTGTGGGGGTGGGAGAAGGACGCTCTGCTTCAGCCCCCAGGCCTGTTCCATGTGTCCTTGTTCCCATTCCAGACACCCACCCCAACCCCCAGCATATACCAACTCCACAGTGTCCTTGATCCAGATCAATAGCTTGTCCCAAGCCCCAGTCAATTCCTGTTGTGTGGCTCTTGCCTTTCAGGGGAAGACTAACAAATGGGCATATACAGGCCCCAAGGTAGGCACCTGTGATGTTGTCTTATGTCTTTGTTCCTTTTTGGCTCCTAAAGGGGATATGTATGTAATTTGTACTTTCTTGCTCTCCCTTCTTACCCTTAACCCCTCAAGTTCTAGTTCCTTTCTCTGAGAAAGTTACCCATACTCAAGAACCAGAAGCTGGAGGAAGAGAGGCTGGGAAAGAGACTAGCAGGAATGAAAGGACTTTAATGTTTGGGGCACTAGAGGAACAGAGAGGCAGACTGGGAATGTGGAGGCAGGGGAGGAGCAGCTGTCTTGGAAGGAGACTTTGTATGGCATACCTAGGCAGAAACATCAGAGGGCCTTTGATGAAAGCTGTTTAGCTCTCCTGGAAATATCTACTATGCAGCCATTTCAAACAGGAATGAGCCCCTCTGAGCCAGAGGAGCTGGGTATAGCATCCGCCACAGAGGGAAGAGGGGCTGAATGGGTGTGATGGGGTGATGTTATGAGAGCAGACAGAATACACAGAGAGGATCAGAAGAGATGGGCTCTGTAGGGGGCCAACCTGCCAATACTGGAGCCAGCCTGGCACTGACAAGCCCTGGGGGAAGAGGCCAAGGTCAGGGATCAAGGCAGAGGGGATGGGGCATTCTGTGGGTTCAAAGGAACAGAGGAAAGAAGAATAGAAAAATAGAAGGAGTTGGTGAGGGAGTCTGGTTGGAGGTAGGGGGAGCCCAGGTAATGGAAAGGAATTAAGGAAAAAAACTATCATAGGAGCAAGAAAACATCATTATGGGTTACCATTTATCGGACATTTTGTGCTACTTGCTGCTAAGTGCTTTATTTAATCCCCACAGCAACCCAATGAATTAGGCATTATCTCCCTTTTTACATACAGCATAAGGAACTATAACTCTGAAAATTAAAATAATTTGCACAAGGCCACGCAGTCAGTGACAGAGCCAGCACTGAAACCCAGATCTATCCAGTGTTAAAGCCTGTTCTTCTAATGCCAAGCTATACTGCCTATGCAAAAGAAGCAAAGAGTGGCCTGGGAGACACATATGGGGGAGGATTTAAAAAGTTAAGGGGCAGGCCGGGTGCAGTGGCTCATGCCTGTAATCCCAGAACTTTGGGAGGCCGAGGCAGGCAGATCAGAAGGTCAGGAGTTTGAGACCAGCCTGGCCAACATAGTGAAACCCTGTCTCTACTAAAAATACAGAAAAAATTAGCCAGGCATGGTAGCGGGCGCCTGTAGTCCCAGCTACTTGTGAGGCTGAGGCAGGAGAATCGCTTGAACCCGGGAGGCAGAGGTTGCAGTGAGCCGAGATCGTGCCACTGCACTCCAGCCTGGGTGACAAGAGAGTGAGACTCCATCTAAAAAAAAAAAAAGAAAAAAGAAGTGAAGGAGCAGCTGGCTATCTGGCTCATGCCTATAATCCTAGCACTTTGGGAGGCCTAGGCAGAGGACTGCTTAAGCCCAAGGGTTCGAGACCAGCCTGAGCAACATAGTGAGACCCCCATCTCTACAAAAAATAAAAATAAAAAAAAATAGCCAGATGTGGTGGCACGTGCCTGTGTTTCCAGCTACTCAGGAGGCTGAGGAGGGAGTATTGCTTGAGCCCAGGAGGTCGAAGCCACAGTGAGCCATGATTGCACCACTGCACTCCAGCCTGGGCAATGGAACGAGACTGTCTCAAAAAAAGTCCCGGTGCCGTGGTTCACACCTGTAATCCCAGCACTCTGGGAGGTTGAGGTGAGCGGATCACAATATCAGGAATTCAAGACCAGCCTAGGCCGGGCGCGGTGGCTCAAGCCTGTAATCCCAGCACTTTGGGAGGCTGAGACGGGCGGATCACGAGGTCAGGAGATCGAGACCATCCTGGCTAACATGGTGAAACCCCGTCTCTACTAAAAAATACAAAAAACTAGCCAGGCGAGGTGGCGAGCGCCTGTAGTCCCAGCTACTCGGGAGGCTGAGGCAGGAGAATGGCGTGAACCCGGGAGGCAGAGGCTTGCAGTGAGCTGAGATCTGGCCACTGCACTCCAGCCTGGGCGACAGAGCGAGACTCCGTCTCAAAAAAAAAAAAAAAAAAAGACCAGCCTGGCCAATATGGTGAAACCTTCTCTACTAAAAATACAAAAATTAGCCGAGCATGGTGGTGGGTGCCTATAGTCCCAGCTACCCAGGAGGCTGAGACAGGAGAACCGCTTGAACCCGGGAGGGGGAGGTTGCAGTGAGCCAAGATTGCACCACTGCACTCCAGCCTGGGTGACAGAGTGAGACTCCATTTCAAAAAATAACAAAAAAAAGTGAAGGTGAGATTGAGATGAAGCTTCAGAAAATAGAGGGTAGGGGAGGACACAGGCAAACACAAGGAATGGGCGACTCAGTCTCAGGTTTCTGGGTCAAATCCAGGTCACATGTTTTGTCTCCTATAAAACTTACACCATACTTGTTATTTGTTCAGTGCCTGCCTCTCCAACTAGGCTGTGAATTCCACGTCATCTGGTGTGTAAGTACTCACGAGTAGTTGAAGATAGGGTTTGGGAAGCAGAGGTGATGGGAGCTGGGGGTTGAATGGATATGTAGCAAAGACAGAGGAATGGACATGGGTGGAGAATGATATTTGATTGGATAAGAAGACTGGTCTAGAGGTCAGCAAGCAACCTCTGGAGGACCTGGGTCACAGAGAAATCTCCTGAGGGAGAACATGGAGGATACCTATTGTGTGCCAAGCACTGGGCTTGCTCTGTATTGCTATATACATTATCTCATTTAATTCTTCGAATGATCCTATGAGATGGGTATTATTGTCCTAATTTTCAAAAGAGGAATTTTTTTATTTGAGATGGAGTCTTGCTCTGTCACCCAGGCTGGAGTACAATGGCACCATCTCGGCTCACTGCAACCACTGCCTTATGGGTTCAAGCAATTCCCCTGCCTCAGCCTCCCAAGTAGCTGGGATTACAGGGGGCCGCCACCACACCTGGCTAATTTTTGTATTTTTAGTAGAGTCAGATTTCACCACATTGGGCAGGCTGGTCTTGAACTCCTGACCTCAGGTGATCCTCGTGCTTCGGCCTCCCAAAGTGCTGGGATTACAGGCGTGAGCCACCACACCCGGCCCAGAAGAGGAAATTGAGGCCAGTTAAACTAAATCACTTCCACATGATGGCACAAGAATTAAAGAGGTGAAGCCAGAATTTGAACCCAAACCTGACTTCAAAGCCTGTGCTCTTATTTTTATACTCTACTGCCTCTGGATCAGTGGGATGTGTAGGGGCAGAGGAAGAAGCTCTGACACATAGAAGAAAAATGGGGGATTTAGTAGGAGACTGAAGGATGGAGACAGACTTGGGTTGGAGGGAAGGGTATGAGTTTTGCAGTGCAGACATAGGCACATAGAGTTAAGGTCAGGACAGGACAAGTGACCAGTGAGGATGCCAACGGCAAGGTGAGAGCACAGGGCAAAGTAATGTATAATGGCACTTACATCAGGGAGCGATGGTGTGTTCAGGGAGTGTATTCAGGGACTCATGGTGTATTCCTACAGCTGTCACTGGCTGTGAAATGGGGGTCTCTGGCTTGGGATGTCATTCACATGTAAAGTGGACCCTTTTTATTTTTGAGACGGAGTCTTGCTGTCACCCAGGCTAGAGTGCAATGACACAATCTCAGCTCACTGCAACCTCCGCCTCCTGGGTTCAATCGATTCTCCTACCTCAGCCTCCCGAGTAGCTGGGATTAGAAGCGCCTGCCACCACACCGGGCTAATTTTTTGTATTTGTAGTAGAGATGGGGTTTCACCATGTTGGCCATGGTTGGCCAGGCTGGTTTTGAACTCCTGACCTCAGGTGATCCACCCATCTCAGCCTCCCAAAGTGCTGGGATTACAGGTGTGAGCCAACCCGTATGACCTGTAAAGTGGACCCTTGTAAGTAAAGTTGTCTATGGCCTTCATATGATGCACATGGTCAATCAGTACTTTTCAGTATTTTTCAGAATTTTGAGTGCCTTTGACTGCTCTTTCCAGCCCCCTAGAAATCCCACCATTCCTTATTTCCTTACAACTGCAAGATTACCTGCCTGATTCCTGGAGACATTTAAGTCTGGAATCCTCTCACTTGGCATAGGTGGGAATTCAGGCCCAGCGGAAAGAGACTTGTTCAAAGTTTCACAATAACTAGCTAACTCAAAACCCAAAATGCAGGCCTCCTCACTCAAGCACCACAGTGTCTATAGATTAATAGCCACATTCAGAGCAATTTGTCCAAATATAAATAAAAGATAAGTGAAAGTGATATCTGAGAGGTGGCGAGCAAAATCCAGGAAGTTAAGATTACGGTAGCTGAAAAATAAGCACTTTTGAAACAAATCAAGATTTAGACCTGAAAGAATGAACCCAGTGGTCTAAGTCTGAGCCTTTAAGAACTAACTTTATTTGTTATACCAAATCAGGATTCTCAACTCACAATGTCCACCCCTCCCTACCCCTGCCCCCTTACATCAATACAGTAAATCCCACTCTGACCACAAGGCGTCACTCTTGTTTTTACTGTTGTTCCATAGATTGTTTCCCAAATAGCAACAAGGGATTAACAAGAGAGTGGAGAAGTGAGAGTGGGAGCCCTGTCTTAAGTTCTGGGCAGACAGCAAGATCCAGGTACGTTTTGGGGAAGAGGTTCAAGGTGATAGAGGCTCTAGAAGGCTAGGTTTGCAGGCATGTTGAGAATGGAAGAACAGTGTTTTGGATGCCATCAGAATCTCTCTATATAAAAAGCTTTGCCCATCTGATTTAGTTCCTGCTGGTACTGCTGATGCTCCTTTTCAAACAGCTGGTGCAGGGCAGCTTGACGGACCTGATCGAGAGGGCAGAATAGTGTTGTTTGCCTCTGTTTACCACCCTTTCTTATTCTTTCTCCCTAGTTGCTTTCCCATTACTTGTGTTCTCTTGGAGCTAGACTTAGCCGTGACATAAAGCTGGGTGGTAGCAGAGAGGCTGAACCAGTGGAGAGGAAGCCTATCCAATTTTTTTCTCCACAGGTGAAGCCCTATATTCAGCAAATATTTGCTGAGAACAGACCATGAAACAGGAACTCTACTAAGTAACTGGGATACACAGATGGTTACATGACAGCAAGCGGGGACCCTGGGAGAGAGAGAGGTACTGAGAGGCAAGTGCTATGCACTAAGAGGCAGTTTTCTTTCTTTCTTTTTTTTTTTTTGAGACCGAGTCTTACTCTGTCACCCAGGCTGGAGTGCAGTGGCACAATCTCAGCTCACTGCAACCTCTGCCTTGGTTCAAGTGATCCTTGTGCCTCAGCCTCCCAAGTAGCCGTGATTATAGGCATGTGCCACCATGCCCAGCCAATTTTTGTGTTTTTAGCAGAGACATGGTTTTGGCATGTTGGCCAAGCTGGTCTCCAACTCCTGGGCTCAAGCAATCTGCCTGTCTTGGCCTCCCAAAGTTCTGGGATTACAGGTGTGAGCCATCACGCCCAATATAAGAGGCAGTTTTGAGTCTCACCAAGATGAAAGGAGCAGGAACTACAGTATACTTTGGGACTTTAAGATGTGCCTTCCGGCCGGGCGCGGTGGCTCACGCCTGTAATCCCAGCACTTTGGAAGGCCGAGGTGGGCGGATCACAAGGTCAGGAGATCGAGACCATGGTGAAACCCTGTCTCTACTAAAAATAGAAAAAATTAGCCGGGCGCAGTGGCGGGCGCCTGTAGTCCCAGCTACTCGGGAGGCTGAGGCAGGAGAACGGCGTGAACCCGGGAGGCGGAGCTTGCAGTGAGCCGAGATTGCGCCACTGCACTCCAGCCTGGGCGACAGAGCGAGACTCCGTCTCAAAAAAAAAAAAAAAAAAAAAAAAGATGTGCCTTCCACCTGTAAGGTGGATGCAAAGAATCACTTAATGAAAAAGAGTTTTGGCAATGGAGTTGTGTTGCTCTGGTGTAATGCTGAAAACCTAGAGGCAAACAAGATAAAAGTGCAATGACACACACTAAGAGCTTGGAAAACTCAGTGGGCAAAGGCACAGAGCAGCAGTGAATGAGACTTCAGGCTGCCCTGCTAGAACTCACCATTAGTAGTTGCTTTTTGGCCAGTGCCAATTCCTGTACCATGGTATCCTGCATCCTTAGGGTGGCATACGGGTTTCTTCTCTGGCCCAATGTCATTTGCCACAGACAGTGAGTATGTGAATTTCGCCACCTGCTCCAGGTACAGAGGTGGGGGTTGAATGGGTGGGTTAGAGTTAGGAGTAGAGACAAAAATCCCATAGAGTGAGGCTGTTTCTTTTTTCTTTTTCCTTTTTTTTTTTTTTTGAGACAGAGTTTCACTCTTGCTGCCCAGACTGGTGTATAGTGGCGCAATCTCGGCTCACTGCAACTTCCACCTCCCAGGTTCAAGCGATTCTTCTGCCTCAGCTTCTCAAGTAGCTGGGATTACAGGCGCCTGGCATCATGCCCAGCTAATTTTTTGCATCTTTAGTAGAGACAGGGTTTCACCATGTTGGTCAGGCTGGTCTCGAACTCCTGACCTCAGGTGACCCACCTGCCTCGGCTTCCCAGAGTGCTGGGATTACAGGTGTGAGCCACGATGCCTGGCCCAAGACTGTTTCTTCACCTGGAACCTCTGCCCCACTGTTAGAAGACTGTAAAATCCTTGAAAGGGTAATTTAGAACCTAGTATGTGTTAAGTACATAATATCATTTAATCATTACAATAACTATGTGGCATAGGCGTTATTTATTTATTTATTTATTTATGAGACGGAGTCTCACTCTGTTGCCCAGGCTGGAGTGCAGTGGCGCGATCTCCACTCACTGCAACCTCCGCCTCCCAGGTTCAAGTGATTCTTCTGCCTCAGCCTCGCGAGTAGCTGGGATTAGGCATTAATTTTTACATAATACAGATAAGGAAACTAAAAGTTGTGAGATGCCCAAGGTCACTTAATGGCAGACCTGGGTCTCAAATCCAGCTTCTTTTTTTGAGACAGAGTCTTACTCTGTCACCCAGGCTGGAGTGCAGTGAGGCAATCTTGGCTCACTGCAATCTCTGCCTCCAGGGTTCAAGTGATCCTCCTGCCTCAGCCTCCTGAGTCGCTGGGACTACAGGCATGTGCCACCACACCTGGCTAATTTTTGTATTTTTAGTAGAGACGAGGTTTCACCATGTTGGCCAGCCTGGTGTCGAACTCTTGACCACTGGTGATCCGCCTGACTCAGCATCTCAAAGTGCTGGGATTACAGGTGTGAGCTACCGCGCCTGGCCCCAAATCCAGTTTCTCTAAAGCTAATATCCCTTCCATCATACTAGTGATTCTCAGCCCTGGCTAGACTGGAATCTTCACTGAAGTTTTAATTTTTTTTTTTTTTAGAAATAGTCTTAGGCCGGGCGCGGTGGCTCACGCTTGTAATCCCAGCACTTTGGGAGGCCGAGGCAGGTGGATCACCTGAGGTCGGGAGTTCAAGACCAGCCTGACCAACATGGTGAAACCCCGTCTCTACTAAAAATACAAAATTAGCCGGGGTGGTGGCACATGCCTGTAATCCCAGCTACTCGGGAGGCTGAGGCAGGAGAATCGCTTGAACCCGGGAGGCGGAGGTTGCGGTGAGCCGAGATCACGCCATTGCACTCCAGCTTGGGCAAAAAGAGTGAAACTCTGTCTCAAAAAAAAAAAAAAGAAATAGTCTTGCTCAGTCACCCAGGCCAGAGTGCAGTGGCATGATCTTGGCTCACTGCAACCTCTGCTCCCAGGTTCAAGCAATTCTCAGCCTCATCCTCCTGAGTGGCTGGAATTACAGGTGCCCGCCACCACACCCAGGTAATTTTTTTTTTTTTTTTTTTTTGAGACAGAGTCTCACTCTGTCAGCCAGGCTGGAGTGCAGTGGCGCAATCTTGGTTCATTACAGCCTCCGTCTCCTGAGCTCAAGCAATTCTCCTGCCTCAGACTCCCGAGTAGCTGGGATTATGGGGTCATGCCACCACACCTGGCTAATTTTTGTATTTTTAGTAGAGACAGTTTCACCATGTTGGCCAGGCTGATCTTGAACTCCTGACCTCATGTAATCCACCTGTCTCAAACTCCCAAAGTGCTGGGATTACAGGCTTGAGCCACCACGTCCACCTGCTAATTTTTAAATTTTTAGTAGAGATGGGGTTTTGCCTTGCTGGCCAGGCTGGTCTTGAACTCCTGAACCTCAAGTGATCAGCCTGCCTCAGCCTCCCAAAGTGCTGGGATTACAGGAGTAAGCCACCATGCCAGGCCAGTTTTAAGCTTTTTAATATATAGAAGGAATATAAATATACATCATGCATGTACATATGTGTATATATCTACTGTTGGCATTTTTAAAAAATCAAAAGTACATTTTCCACATGTTGAAAAACTTGAATCCACACAGAAATATACTAAGTGAAAAGTAAAAACTCACTGGGTGCAGTGGCTCACGCCTGTAATCCCAGCACTTTGGGAGGCTAAGGCAGGTAGATCACTTGAGGCCAGGAGTTCAAGACCAGTCTGGCCAACATGGTGAAACCCCATCTCTACTAAAATACAAAAATTAGCCGAGCCTGCCACGCACCTGTAATCCCAGCTACCCAAGAGGCTGAGGCACAAGAATTGCTTGAACACAGGAGGTGGAAGTTGCAGTGAGCCAAGGTCGCACCACAGCACTCTAACGTGGATAGTGGAGTAAGCCTGTCTTAAAACAGAGAGACTCTGCCTCAAAAAAAAAAAAAAAAAAAAGTGTTATCTCTGACTGGGCAAATATATATACACATATATATATACTTTGTTGAGAATGAATTAGTTTTTACTTTTTTTTTTGAGTCAGAGTCTTGCTCTGTCACCCAGGCTGGAGTGCAGTGGCGTGATCTCCAGTCACTGCAACCTCTGCCTCCTGGGTTCAAGCAATTCTTCTGCCTCAGCCTACTGGGTAGCTGGGATTACAGGCATGTGCCACCACGCCCAGCTGACTTTTGTATATATATATTTTTTGAGACAGGGTCTCATTCTGTTGCCTAGGCTGGAGTGCAGTCTGTGATTATGGCTTACTACAACGTCAACCTCTTGGGCTCAAGCAATGCTTCTACCTCAGCCGTCTAAATAGCTGGGACAACAGGTGTGTGCCTGGCTAATTTTTATTTTTTGTAGAGACAGAGTCTCACTATGTTACCTAGGCTGGTCTCAAACTCCTGGGCTCAAGTGATTCTCTGCCTTGGCCTCCCAAAGTGCTGGGATTACAAGTGTGAGCCACCACACCCAGCTACTTGTGCACGTTTTCAGAAAATGTTTCTATCATAAACTGGGAAGTACATCTTCTTTTTTAAAAAACATGAAATCAGCCGGGTGCGGTGGCTCACACCTGTAAGCCCAGCACTTTGGGAGGCGGAGGCGGGCGGATCACGAGGTCAGGAGATCAAGACCACGGTGAAACCCCCTCTCTACTAAAAATACAAAAAAATTAGCCAGGCGTGGTGGCGGGTGCCTGTAGTCCCAGCTACTCAGGGAGGCTGAGGCAGGAGAATTGCTTGGACCCGGGAGGTGGAGGCTGCAGCAAGCTGAGATCGTGCCACAGCACTCCAACCTGGGCAACAAGAGCGAAACTCTGTCTCAATAAATAAATATATATATATAAAAGCAATACTGTCATGAACATTCTTGTGTATGTACCTTCTAGTGCTTTTCCAAGTATGTATATTTAAGATAAATTCCTATTTTTGCCAGTTCAATGGGTATGTAAATTTAAATTTTGATAGATTTTATCAAACTGCCTTTGTAAACATGGCTGTATCAACCTAGACTCCTATTGAAATCACGTGGTGTTCTTTTTTTTTTTTTTTAGACGGAGTCTCACTCTGTCGCCCAGGCTGGAGTGCAGTGGCCGGATCTCAGCTCACTGCAAGCTCCGCCTCCCAGGTTTACGCCATTCTCCTGCCTCAGCCTCCCAAGTAGCTGGGACTACAGGCGCCCACCACTGCACCTGGCTAATTTTTTATATTTTTTAGTAGAGAGGGGGTTTCACCGTGTTAGCCAAGATGGTCTCAATCTCCTGACCTCGTGATCCGCCCATCTCGGCCTCCCAAAGTGCTGGGATTACAGGCTTGAGCCACCGCGCCCGGCCATGTGTTCTTGTTTCTTCACATCCTTGCTAGCTCTGGATATAACCTGTGAACCCTTAAAAAAAGGCTTCTCCTGTCCCATTTCAGACCACTTTAATCAGAATCTCCTAGGGTTAAGAACTAGGCATCGGTGTTTATTTATTTATTTAAATTAAATTTTTTGGTAGAGATGGGGGTCTTGCTATGTTGCCCAGGCTGGTCTCGAACTCCTGAGCTCAAGCAATCCACCTGCCTTGGCCTCCCAAAGTGCTGGGATTACAGGCATGAGCTAATGTGCCCAGCCCATTTTTTGTTTTGAGACAGGGTCTTCCTCTCTCACCCAGGCTGGAATGCAGTGGTGGCATCACTTGACCTGGGCTCAAGTGATCCTCCTGCTTCAGTCTGCTGAGTAGCTGAGACTATAGGCATGCACCACCACACCTGGCTGATTTTAACTTTTTTGGCAGAGACAGGCTTTTCCTATGTTGCCCAGGCTGGTCTCGAGCTCCTGGGCTCAAGCAATCCCCCTGCCTCAGCCTCACAAAGTGCTGGGATTATAGGTTATAGGTGTGAGCCACCATGCCAGGCTTGCATCAGTTTTTATTTTTATTTTTTATTTTTGTAGAGACGGAGTCTTGCTCTGTCGCCCAGGCTGCAATGCTGGAGTGCAATGGTGCGATCTTGGCTCACTGAGTTCAAGCAATTCTCCTGCCTCAGCCTCCCAAGTAGCTGGGAGTACAGGCACACACCGCCATGCCCGGCTAATTTCTTTTGTATTTTAGCAGAGACAGGGTTTCCCCATGTTGCCCAGGCTGGTCATGAACTCCTGATCTCAGGCAATCCTCTTGCCTCGGCCTCCCAAAGTGCTAGGATTACAGGTGTGAGCCACCGCGCCCGGCCGCATCAGTGTTTTTTCAAAAGCTCATCAGGGTGAAAAGGCTATGTAGCCCAGTCTTGTGAATCTTCTCATTCACTGATTCAACAAATACTGCACTACCAACCACATAATTAGTACAAAGCCAGGCAACAAATACTTGAATTCTTAATAAAAAAAGAAAATAAAAACATGCTTCAATTTTCCTCCAGAGAATGAGAGGCAGGGGACAATAAAAACCAATCTATATCACCTAACCTACTGGGCACTAACAGGCTGATCTCATTTGCTTTGAGGACAAGGCTGCTTCTCACCCCTTCTGCATCTCTTTTCCTTCTTAATGAGCCCCTAAAGAGATGCAGCAGAATTGGGAGATGGCTCAGGGAAGACAGCAGAGTGGAAAGGTCAAGCTGAAAGGTAAAGGGAGGGGATAGAAGCAGATTACCTGTCAACCATCTTCTTAAGTCCCATGGCCCTTTGAAAACTCTGCAAGAAAACGTAGTTCTGTTGATCTGCCTCAGTCTCCAGAACCTCACCCCTAGAACCCTGTTCTAATGAGAGACATAGACCTTTTTTTTTTTTTTTTTTGAGACAGAGTTTTGCTCTTGTTGCCCAGGCCAGAGTGCAGTGGCGTGATCTCGGCTCACCACAATCTCCGCCTCCCGGGTTCAAGTGATTCTCCTGCCTCAGCCTCT
>NW_012106742.1:590370-590918 GCF_000951045.1 Mandrillus leucophaeus
GGCAGATTACTTGAGGTCAGGGGTTCAAGACCAGCCTGGCCAACATGGCAAAACCCCAACGTGGTGAAACCCTGACTCTACTGAAAATACAAAAATTAGCCAGGTGTGGTGGCAGGCGCCTGTAATCCCAACTACTCGGGAGGCTGAGGCAGGAGAATTGCTTGGACCCGGGAGGTGGAGGCTGCAGCAAGCTGAGATCGTGCCACAGCACTCCAACCTGGGCAACAAGAGCGAAACTCTGTCTCAATAAATAAATATATATATATAAAAGCAATACTGTCATGAACATTCTTGTGTATGTACCTTCTAGTGCTTTTCCAAGTATGTATATTTAAGATAAATTCCTATTTTTGCCAGTTCAATGGGTATGTAAATTTAAATTTTGATAGATTTTATCAAACTGCCTTTGTAAACATGGCTGTATCAACCTAGACTCCTATTGAAATCACGTGGTGTTCTTTTTTTTTTTTTTGAGACGGAGTCTCACTCTGTCGCCCAGGCTGGAGTGCAGTGGCCGGATCTCAGCTCACTGCAAGCTCCGCCTCCCA
>NW_012106742.1:592943-595121 GCF_000951045.1 Mandrillus leucophaeus
GTGATTTGCCTGCCTCAGCCTCCCAAAGTGCTGGGATTACAGACATGAGTCACAGCACCCAGCCACATAGACATTTTTGAGAAAGCAATTTCCTAGGGGGAAATAGGGAGAGAAAAGCTCTTTCAGAATGGATCAAAGAAAACATGCAGGGGTTGGATGGAACACATATTTGAATACCTACTATGTTCTAGACATAGCCTCCCCTCCTGTTACTAACTACATTGTACCCTTGTTACATCAAAAGCCTTTCCCAGTAAAAGATGCACTTATAGTAAATTGATCTGGAAACCTCATCAAACTTCAGCCCAGTCCCTCCTTCCAACTCTGCGTACCTCTTCTACTTTTGTCATCTTTTCCACAGGCATGTCTATAGATTTGCTTGATACAGCCTGAGGAGACTGACAGGCTCCTCTTTCTGTTTAGTTCAGTAACCAAGGTTTCAGTAGTCATAGTAACATTTACGCCTCCAACAATAACCCTGGGCCTAGGAGTTGATTGGCCACCTGGCCTGTTGCCCCAGAAACCTTGAAAGAATCCTTGTTCTGCATCCTTCTGTTGATGACACAGGCAATTCTATGAGCAAGGGTCACAGTCCTGATTTTAGGATTTCTTGTGCTAGGGTCCCAAGGAGTATCTGTATGGTCCTAGGTCCAGGGTATGCACACAGTCCCACCAATTCTCTGGAGGCAAATCCTCACGCCTTATACCCTGTTAGAAATGTGCAGACAACATTATCAAATGCCTGTTTTATAAAAAGACAACTATAAAGGACTGATTCATGTTTTATTTGATAATAGTTAATTTTATTAAATAATTTATAAAGTCAGACCAGTGCATTGGCTTGTTAGGGGAAATCATTCCTTCCTACTGTTATATAGCCTGGCAGATTATGTCAGGTGCCAAAACATTCCCTTTTATTCAATTTATTCATGAGAGTGTGGAGTTAAAGTAGATCCTTGCATGTCAGGAAAGCTGCAACACATCTGGTTTAAGTGGAGCACAAGGGTAAGTTATTCCACATTCACCAACTTCCCCACTTGACCTCCCACCAGTTCCTGTCTTTTTCCATCAATCAACTCTAAGACGCCCTAAATCCAAACAGTTCCCATTCAACTGTGTACAAAGGTATAGATATGGAAGACATCTCTCTCCAACTCTCACCTTTGGAATTAAATAAACCTGGAACAGGGAAGGTGAACTATGGCTGAAACCAAGTGAAGATTTTTAAGAAGCTTTGACAGAAACATTAAGAATAACACCTGAATGCAAATCCAGAAAAAAGTGCTACTGGGGGAAAATAGTCTTAGCCAATGTTCTAAAAATGCCCATAAGAAAAGGTTGGGGAATTACCCTTTAAACACAAGCTCTAAGAACTCTGGATACAACGGGAACTTCGATGGATACAGTCTGGGCCTGCTGAGTCAGATGTCCCCAGGGCAGCCCGGCAAGCAGCCTGTCTTGCACACTGCAACTGACTGGCTTCATCTACGGCAAGAGTCCTTCAGCTCCATCACAGAGTACTCTCCAATGTGTTATAGTTATCCTTAAAGCTCTTCAACTCAAGGAAGTGCTTGGCACGTTTACTCTTCTGACTTGAGGGGAGGTATGTCACCTGGATGGTTGTTGGGGAGACCTCAGGGGACTGAGTTAGGTCTTTGGCTGCTGACTGGTGGTGTCGCTGAGAGCTCCCAATTCGTGCTTTAACCCTGAAAAACAGAGAGGAGAGGTCACTCACAGAATGAGGACTAATCAAATAAATCAGGGCTTATCCTAGGCTATAAATGCAGCAATAGCCACAAATAGTTAATTGTGTCCTATCTGTCCTATTTAGTAAACTAGTTACTAAAACCCCATCTAGTAGCTTAGAAGTAGCAGAGAGGCTGAGCACGGTGGCTCATGCCTGTAATCCCAGCACTTTGGGAGGCCCAGACAGGTGGATTGCTTGAGGTCAGGAGTTTGAGACCAGCCTAGCCAACATGGTGAAATCCCATCTCTACTAAAAATACAAAAACTAGCTGGGTGTGGTGGTGGGTGCCTGTAATCCCAGCTACTTGGGAGGCTGAGGCAAGAGAATCACTTGAACCCAGGACACGGAGGTTGCAAGCCGAGATTGTGCCACTGCACTCCAGCCTGGGTGACAGAGCAAGACTCCATCTCAAAAAAAAAAAAAAAAAAAAA
>NW_012106742.1:596136-600368 GCF_000951045.1 Mandrillus leucophaeus
TGGGATTATAGCTGTGAGCCACCACGCCTGGCCTTCAAAAATAATTTTAAAAAGATTGTGATAAAATACATGTAACATAAAATTTACCATCTTAAGCATTTTTAAATGTATAGTTCAGTAGTGTTAAGTATATTCACAGTGTTGTGCAACCAACCTCCAGAACATTTTCATCTTGCAAAACTGAAACTATACCCACTGAACAACTCCCTATTTTTCCCACTCTCCAGCCCCTGCAACCATCATTCTACTTTCTGTCTCTGAGTATGACTACCTAGGTATCTCATATAACTGGCATCATCCAGTATTTATCTTTCAAAGAGTGAATTTTGAACAGACTTCTGCTGACTTCTAGACCAAATGCCCTTTTCCAATCTCTCTACATGTTCATTTTCATTAGTGCTCTGAGCAGTTTTTCTTTTTGAGACAGTCTCTCGCTCTGTTGCCCAGGTTAGAGTGCAGTGGCATGATCTTGGCTCACTGCAACCTCTGCCTCCCAGGTACAAGTGATACATGCACCTTAGCTCCCGAGTGGCTGGGACTACAGGTGGACGCCACCACTCCCAGCTAATTTTTTTTTTTTTTGAGACGGAGTCTGGCTCTGTCGCCCAGGCTGGAGTGCAATGATGCGATCTTGGCTCACTGCAAGCTCCACCTCCTGGGTTCACACCATTCTCCTGCCTCAGCTTCCCGAGTAGCTGGGACTACAGGGCCCACCACCAAGCCCAGCTAATTTTTTTTTTTTTCGTATTTTTAGTAGAGACGGATTTTCACCGCGTTAGCCAGGATGGTCTCGCTCTCCTGATTTCGTGATCTTCCCGCCTTGGCCTCTCCAAGTGTTGGGATTACAGGCGTGAGCCACCGCGCCTGGCCTAATTTTTGTATTTTTAGCAGAGACAGGGTTACGCCATGATGCCCAGGTTGGTCTCAAACTCCTGGGCTCAAATAATCCACCCATCCCAGCCTCCCAAAGTGTTGGGATTACAAGTATGAACACTGCAGCTGGCCTTCTAAGCAGTTTTTACTAGGATCTTTCATCTTTTTTTTTTTTTGAGACAGACTCTTGCTCTGTCACCCAGGCTGGAGTAGAGTGACACAATCTCGGCTCACTGCAACCTCTGCTTCCTGGGTTCTAGCAATTCTCCTGCCTCAGCCTCTGGAGTAGCTGGGATTACAGGCATGTGCCACCACGCCAGGCTAATTTTTGTATTTTTAGTAGAGATGAGGTTTTGCCATGTTGGCCAGGCTGGTCTCTAACTCCTGGCCTCAAGTGATCTGCCCGCCTTGGCCTCCCAAAGTGCTGGGATGACAGACGTGAGCCACTGCTCCACGCCTTGGACCTTTCATCCTTTAAGACAAGGTGGCCCATTTTTAGGCACAGAGAGAAGACAGGAGAGACATATCTTTTATCTCTTGAGAAAGGGCAATATTCAACATAGCAGATTAATTCTTTTTATGGCTAGTAACTAACTTTTTATTATTTTGTTTTTTTTTTGAGATGGGAGTCTTGCTCTGTCACCAGGCTGGAGTGCAATGGCGCGATCTCGGCTCACTGCAACCTCCACCTCCCAGGTTAAAGCGATTCTCCTGCCTCAGCTTCCCGACTGGCTAGCATTACAGGCGCACACCATCAAGCCCGGCTAATTTTTGTGTTTTTGTCGAGATGGGGTTTCACCATGTTGGTCAAGCTGGTCTTGAACTCCTGACCTCAGATAATCCACCTGCCTTGGCCGCCCAGTGTTGGGATTACAGGCGTAAGCCACTGCATCTGGCCTAAGTTTTTATTCCAGATGGACTTTCCTTTCTCACCAAGAACTTTGATTTTAACATTTGCATGAAAATATGAGACTATGTTTAGTATGTATTAAAAACATTCCCAAACAAAAGTCATGAATCCTCTCCTGTGACACAAATGCTCAACAGCTGACTCTATAGTGATAGCCTTTGTTTCAGACAGGGTTACTAATGTTTTAAGTGGTAGTAAAAACAGATTTTTTTTTTTTCTGAGATAGAGTCTCGCTCTTGTCACCCTGGCTGGAGTGCAATGGCACGATATCGGCTCATTGCAACTTCTGCCTTCTGGGTTCAAGCAATTCTCCTGCCCCAGTCTCCCGAGTAGCTGGTATTATAGGCGCCGGCCACCAGGCCCAGCTACTTTTTGTATTTTCAGTAAAGATGAGGTTTCACCATGTTGGCCAGGCTAGTCTTGAACTCCTGACCTTGTGATCCACCCTCCTCAGCCTCCCAATGGGCTGGGCGCCCGGCCAAAAAAAGATGTTATTTAATTCTTACTTTTATTGGGCCAAGACACAAAGAGAACACTGAGACTCCATACAGAAGGAATCCCTGTGTGTGCTGAAAAACTATTCCCTTTGCTAGGCTACACCAATTTTGACATTTTTTTGGGCTAAAAAAAAGACAAGAAAAATGCACACAGAAGTAAAAACTTCTCTTACTAGCTTGTATAGTCCCATCTGCTTTCTTTTCTTCTTCTTTATTTTTTTTGAGACAGAGTTTCACTTTTGTTGCCCAGGCTGGAGTATAATGACGTGATCTTGGCTCACCACAACCTCCACCTCCCGGGTTCAAGTGATTCTCCTGCCTCAGCCTCCCGAGTAGCTGGGATTACAGGCATGCACCACCACACCCAGCTAATTTTGTATTTTTAGTAGAGATGAGGTTTCACCATGTTGGTCAGGCTGGTCTCGGATTCTGGACCTCAGATGATCCTCCCGCCTCAACCTCCCAAAGTGCTGGGATTATAAGCGTGAGCCACCGCACCCGGCCACATCTGCTTCCTAATGTAAGAGACTGATCTAATAGTCTAGAACTTGACAACTCTTATGGTATCATGGATTTTGTTCATATTGCTTTATGAAGGTAATTGCATTGTGGGAACAGTCCAACAATACTATACCAGCTCCCTTTGACACCTTCCCCTCCAAACTCACACAGTGGCCAGCTCACTCAGGGCCTCTTGATAGCGTAGGTACTCATTCTGGCCAAAGACCTTACGAAAGAGAAAGGAAGAGTGAGGATCTCTCAGCCTGAGGGATCTCTTTAGTGCCTTGAAGAAAAAACTGGCTTACCCCTGTCCCATAGCGGGCTGTCTCATAGCCATCCAATAGGGTATCGATGAGGGCTTTGCGTACACCCTTGAAAGGTGTACTAGTGTTTCGCAGATCTAGCAGGTAGGAGCGGAAATTCTTGCCCATTAAGGAACGGGGATGCCGGCCTTCAGAATGAAATGGGATTTCTGTGGAGAAAACAGCACAATGATATACTTTCTTTCATTCTTTAGTGGTTTTTTTTTTTTTTTTTGAGATGGAGTCTTGCTCTGTCACCAAGGCTGGAATGCAGTGGCGGTGATCTTGGCTCATTGCAACCTCCACCTCCTAGGTTTGAGCAAGTCTCTACTCTCAGCCTCCTGATGAGCTGGGATTGGAGATGTGCACCACCATGCCAGGCTTATTTTTGTATTTTTAGTAGAGACAAAAATAGAAAAGAGTTTCACCTTGTTGGTTAGGTTGGTCTTGAACTCCTGGCCTCATGTGATCTGTCTGCCTCATCCTCCCAAAGTGCTGGGATTACAGGCATGAGCCACCGCACCTGCCCCATTCTTTAGTCTTTCTAGTTAATTCCCCAAACTTAGAAATAGGTCTAATGAGGCTGGGCGCAGTGGCTTACGCTTGTAGTTCCAGCACTTTGGGAAGCCAGGGCAGGCAGATCACCTGAGGTCAGGAGTTTGACAGCAGCCTGGCCAACGTGGTGAAACCCTGTCTCTACTGAAAATACAAAAATTAACCGGGCATGGTGGTAGGTACCTGTAATCCCAGCTACTGGGGAGGCTGAGGCAGGAGAACCACGTGAACCTAGGAGGTGGAGGTTGTGGTGAGCCAAGATCGTGCTACTGCACTCCAGCCTGGGCAACAGATCAAGACTCTGTCTACAAAAATAAAAAGAAATAGGTCTAATGAAATGAGCGAGTTGAGTTAGAGGGAGATTCTGATTAATGAGACCAAAGGTACAAAGCTATGCCTGAGTGGTCATTTGATGGTAACACCACAGCTGTAACCTACATCAATGACACGTGATAGTGTCATCACATATTTTGCCATCCTGCTTACCCATCCATCCTAGGTTTAAGATATAAACTGTTTTCATAGAGATACAGCATATATGACAAGTGTTGACAGAATGGAAGAAATTCAAGAACAATCTATCTTGGGCTTAGT
>NW_012106742.1:601118-604178 GCF_000951045.1 Mandrillus leucophaeus
TCATCTGAGGTCAGGAGTTTGAGACCAGCCTGGCCAACATGGAGAAACCTTGCCTCTGTTAAAAACACAAAATTAGCCAGGCGTGGTGGGCACACCTGTAATCCCAGCTACTCAGGAGGCTGAGGCAGAAGAGTTGCTTAAACTGGGGGGGTGGAGGTTGCAGTGAGCCGAGATCGCACCATTGCACTCCAGCCTGGGCAACAAGAGCGAAACTCCGTCTCAAAAAAGGAAAAAATAAAAAAAATAAAATTCCCCAAGCTCCAGCAACTAATAAATGGGCTCTGCATCTAGCATATATCCAGTAACAGGAATAACTAAGGCTTTGCCAGCAGCTTTTGACAACTCTGAGAGAAAAGGAATTCTGGACTTGTGGGACTCCTCACTGAAGCCTTTCAAGAGCTTGCCACATACTTTGATTTCCCTGGGTTTCCAGTTGTAGCAGTCTAGCATCATCATCTGCAAGGAGCTGAGGCTCATACTTGATATCCTGAACCCTGGAGAGTCGAATATCAATCTCTTCTTTCAAGTCCTGTTCACATAAAGAAAAGAATACACAAGTATTTACCCTGCACTCTGCTTTCCACCAATCTGAAAATGGGGCAGAGTTAAAGAACAACTAGGACAACAGAAATACAGAAGATGCTCATGATGCTCATGTAGTTAATAAAATCACCAGATAAGAAGAATTTAAGAATGAATGTGATTGGGTTTTCCAATAACCTCTCCAAGCTGCATATCTCTAAGCTAGAACTTTTAACTTGCCAGAAATCCTTCAAGTTATACAGCATCAACATTATTTCTAATTTTTTTTTTTTTGAGACAGAGTCTCGCTCTGTCACCCAGGCTGGAGTGCAGTGGCGCAATCACAGTTCACTGCAACCTCCGCCTCCCAGGTTCAAGCTATTCTGTCTCAGCCTCCAGAGTAGCTGGGATTACAGGCGCGTACCATCATGTCTGGCTAATTTTTGTATACTTAGTAGAGATGGGGTTTCACCATGTTGGCCAGGCTGGTCTCAAACTCCTGACCTCAAGTAATCCGCCTGCCTTGGCCTCCCAAAGTGCTAGGAGTACAGGTGTGAGCAACTGTGCCTAGCCTCTCTTGCCTCAGCCTTCTGAGCAGCTAGGATTACAGGTATGCACCTACCTAGAGGCTACTTAAAAAAAACACACACACACATATTTAGCTTTTAAAATAGCCAAGTCAAATCCATGGTATAAAAATTTTAAAGATACTAAAAGGGGCCGGGCATGGTGGCTCACACCTGTAATCCCAGCATTTTGGGAGGCCAAGACGGGTGGATCACGAGATCAGGAGATAGAGATCACCCTGGCTAACATGGTAAAACCCGGTCTCTATTAAAAATTCAAAAAATTAGCCGGGCGTGGTGGCGGGGGCCTGTAGTCCCAGCTACTCGGGAGGCCAAGGCAGGAGAATGGTGTGAACCTGGAAGGCAGAGCTTGTGGTGAGCTGAAATCGCACTACTGCACTCCAGCCTGGGCAACAGAGCGAGACTCCGTCTCCAAAAAAAAAAAAAAAAAAGATGCCAAAGGTAGCACCTCTCAGTCACCCAGCAGCAATTACTATTTGCAGTTTCATATCGATCTCTCTTACCTAAGAGAGTTACCAGAGCCCCAGGAAATAAATTTTTTGTTGCAACTTTTTAGAAACTTCCATTGTGAAACATAAAACACACAAAATACAGATAACTTATATGTACATTTTAAATAATTATAAAAATCATAATGAACACCTATAACCAATATCCAATTTATGCAATGGAACATTATCACTAACTTTGAAGTCTTATGTGGCCATCCCTCAATGAATGCTCCCCATCCCAAACCTTGTCAATAGTCTTCATACACTTCTTCCGTTTTATCGTGTCACCCTAAAAAAGATGCTTAGCTTTGCCTGGTTTTGAACTTGATACAAATGGAAAAATACTTTAAGAATCCCTCTGCAAATTGTTTAAAAAATTTTTTTTTCTTTTGAGACAGGGTCACACTCTGTCACCCAGGCTGGAGTACAATGGCACAATCTCTGCTCACTGTAACTTCCTCCTCCCGAGTTCAGGTGATCCTCCTGCCTTAGCCTCCTGAGTAGCTGGGGTTACAGGTACACACCACCATGCATGGCTATTATTAAAAAAATTTTTTTTTCTGAGACGGAGTCTCGCTCTATCACTCAGACTAGAGTGCAGTGGCATGATCTTGGCTCACTGCAAACTCTGCCTGCCGGGTTCAAGCAATTCTCCTGCCTCAGCCTCCCTAGTAGCTGGGACTACAGGCACATGCTACCATGCCCGGCTACTTTTTTGTATTTCTCGTAGAGATGGGGTCTCACTATGCTCGTCAGGCTGGTCTCAAACTCCTGACCTTGTGATCTGCCCGCCTCAGCCTCCCAAACTGTTGGGATTACAGGCGTGAGACACTGCACCCGGCCCATTTTCAAACTTCTTACAGTGACAGGGTTTCCCCATATTGAACTCCTCAGCCAACATGATCAGCCTGCCTTGGCCTCCCAAAGTGCTAGGATTACAGGTGTAAGCCACCTCACCTGGCCTTATTATTATTATTTTTTTTGAGACAAGTCTCACTCTGTCATCCAGGCTGGAGTGCAATGGTGTGATCTCTGCTCACTGCAACCTCCGCCTGGGATCAAGTGATTCTCCTGCCTCAGCCTCCAGAGTAGCTGGGATTACAGGCACGCACCACCACGCCCAGCTTATTTTTTTGTATTTTTAGTAGAGTCGGGGTGTCACTGTGTTGGCCAGGCTGGTCTTGAACTCCTGACCTCAGGTAATCTACCCACCTCAGCCTCCCAAAGTGCTGGGATTACAGGCGTGAGCCACCGCGCCCAGCAAAATTTTAAAAATATACTTGAGGTTGAATTTACATATAATAAATGCATTCATTTTATGTATATAAACTGATGAGTTTGACAAATGAACATACCCCCTTCAACACCACGTCAATCAAAACAAAGAATATTTTCATCACTTGGAAATCTCCCCTGTCCCAGCCCAGGCAACATGTACTCTCTTTTTTTTTTTTTTTTTT
>NW_012106742.1:604405-615225 GCF_000951045.1 Mandrillus leucophaeus
GCCTCCCAAAGTGCTGGGATTACAGGCTTGAGCCACCGCGCCCGGCCCATGTACTCTCTTTTACAGTTCTGCCTGTTCTAAAATTTCATATAAATGGGGTGGAAGCATATGGTACATATTCTTTTGTCAATGGCATTTTGACTTTTCTCACTCAGCATGGTTTTTTAGTCTGTTTTGTTTTTGGTGAGACGGAGTCTTGCCCTGTCGCCCAGGCAGAAGTGCAGTGGTCTGATCTCGGCTCACTGCAATCTCTGCCACCTGGTTTCAAGGGATTCTCCTGCCTCAGCCTCCTGAGTAGTTGGGATTTTTTAAATTGTATTTTTAGTAGAGATGGGGTTTCACCATGTTGACTGGTCTGGTCTCAAACTCCTGACCTCAAGTGTTATCTGCCCAACTTGGCCTCCCTTAGTGCTGGGATTACAGGCATGAGCTACCACGCCCGGCCCACTCATCATGTTTTTGAGATTCATTCATGTTTGCAATTTTTTTCATTCAAAAGTATTTTGAGCATTTGTCTTCATATATATATCTTCAGTTTTTCATTTTTTACATTATTCCATATGAATATGCCACTATCTATTTTTTAGAAACAAGGTCTTGCTCTTGCCCATGCTGGAGTGCATCAGTGCAATCATAGCTCACTGCAGTCTGTAACTCCCGGGCTCACATGATGTTCTGGCATCAGCCTTCCAAAGTGCTAGGACTACAGGTGTAAGCCACTGCACTCAGCCCATATAATCATTGAAAAGGGGACATTTGAATTGTTTCTTCTTCAAATATTATGAACAATGCCGCTATGAATAATCTTGTACATGTTTCTTGGTACACAAGAGCAAAACTTAGTATCTCTATGGTAGGAGAGAAACTGCTGGAGCAGGGATTAGGTACATGTGCAATCTTACCAGACAATGACCAGTTATTTTCCAAAGTGGTTTTACTAATTTATACTTTCACTAGCAATGGTTGAGAATTTAGCAAAAATTTTTTAAGCAAAAGGAATACTGCTCTCAATTAGACCAAGGGACCCCTGAATAGCCAAACTATTGATTGGTTCACGACGTGCTAGAAACTAACCCTATGTCTCTCTCATGAGGCAGGAAGGACTGTTAAGGTTTCAAGCCAGGACATCCTCCTAGAGTCTTTCCATGTAGTATTTCAGCAAGGAACAAAGAGGGAAAGGTTAATAGCACTGGTTAATGAAAGTACAGTGTTCTAGGACTTGAGGGAGTCATGAGCTCTAGCTCTACAACTAACCTGTTTTTCACTCAGCAACAAATTACTGAGTACCTGCTATGTGTAGGCTCTGGCACTAACCTGTTTTCATTCAACAAGAAATTACTGAGTACCTACTATGTGTAGGTCCTGGCTTTATAGTCGTGAACAAAACTGGTATGGTGCCTGCATTCTTGAAGCTTACGGTCTAGCGGAAGAGAGAGGCATGTTTTAAATAAATGGACAAACATAAAAGAAAAATTATGGTAAATGCTATGAAGAAAAAAATCAAAGTAAAATGTGCAAATAAAGAGGGGGGAACCTACTTTAAAATAGGTAATAAGCATTTCTTTTTTGGAAGTAACATTTAAGCTAAGATTAAAAGAATGAATGAGCTAGCCAAATGAAGGCCATTCCAGATCAGAGGAGCAAAAAGAGTGGAAAATTCAGCCAGTAGAGCTGGGTCCCAGTGATCTGGGGAGAGCCACACAAAAGGAGGTTGGTAAGGGAAGCAGGTGTCTTTTACTTAGAAAGGAAAGACTAAAGAAGCAGAAGGAGGGTGACAGCAGAGTATCAATAACTCTTATTCACATATGCTGGGTTTGAGATGCCTATTAGAAATCTAAGTCAAAATGTCAGGTAGTGAGTTCGCAATATATGCATGGAACTCAGGAAAGAGTTCTGGGATAGAGATAAAATTTCATCTGTAGCTAAAGCCAAGGAAAGGAAGACAATCACCTAAGGAGAAAGTACAGACAAAGATAAAAGACCACTGGGTTATTCACTTCCTACATGTCTTCCGGTAAACTGCTTCCTTTTCTTGGGCTTGTTGGTAACATGAATGGTGGAACTACGTGATTTATGGAGCTCCTGTTAAGTCTACAGTTATGTAGAGGTAACCCTTCTCATTGCTCTTGGGTTAACCTTAATGATCTCAACCCCATCCTAATCAAACAAAAAACACTGGGTAGTTTAAGATGAGCTGGGAAATATTTTACTACAAAGAGTTGGGAACTCCGACCCAAGCCCTTCATTCTGCAGATACAATAACAGAAGTTCCTGCTTGCCACAGCACTGAGCAGGAGCCAAGTCCCAAAGTGCACAGTGCCTGCTCAACTTAGAACAAGCATAAGTGCACGCAAAGAAACACGAGAATTAAAGTCATCACTAAAGGCAGAGCAAATCTCATTCTTGATCCTAAAAGATCTGAAAAGTATGTTTAACTCGTGCCCTAAGGACCTACCTTGGGGGCATTGTGTCCCACAGGGACATGAGGTCCCCTTCGAGATTTCATTGCAAAGCGCATGATTTGCCTCTTCACAAAAATAAACAGCAGTACAAACACCTGTCCAAAAAGATGTAAGAATCCTTTAATAAAAAGACAGTTGGGTGTTTTTTTTAAGCATGCCTTCATTCCAAATCGCCAGATTCTGGCTCTCGGGAATGTTTCAGGGTAAAACTTGGGGTAAAGCAAGACCGTTATGATAGGGGTGGATCTAAGAAGCCAGTAGCAGGGAGGCGTGGGGTCTGTGCTCTAGTGTTAGAGGGAGAGTTCTAGGCCAAAGAGGGCGGGTCGGCTGGAGTAGGTGACTTAAACTCCCACCTACTCCTGGAATAAAGAATCAAAGCCCAGATAGGCGCAGGTGAGTGGGTGGAGAATGCAGACGGGGAACAGCTCAAGAAGAGGGTCTCTACTGGTTAAGATGCGACAGCAGGAATGGGGTGGGGGAATCTCCTCACCAGGCTCCCGTAGGCCATCACCAGCACGACATTCACCCCGGATAGCCAGTTACTGCCGGACGCCATGGCCTCCCTACCTCGCGCAGAATTGTTCGGGTTTACCCCGCTGTCCTGGCTGGTCAGCCCAGGCTCCGCCGCAGCGACGGCGCCTGGGTCCCCTGGAGCTCCCCGGCCATTTCCTTATGGGGGAAGACCAAGCCAGACCCGGCCTGAAAACATGGCGGACAGGCAGGGGGGCTGGGAAAGGAGAACGATGCCTTCCAGCTTCCCCCTGACACGTGACTCAGGCAGGCAATGGCACCCAGGAGCGTCGAGCGCCGAGACGCGGAACTACGGCAGTAAGAGGAAGCCGCGGCCATCCCTGGGTCACGTGGTGGAGGCAGGGCCGCCGTGAAGGAGGCGGAGCGGACTCGCGGAGCCGGAAAGAGGTGTCTCGTGGCGAGGTGGCACGCGCACGCTTGCGTGCGCGCCCCTTTTAGCGTCACGCGCTGGGGGACGCAGGAAGGCAAGTGGGCGGGGAAAGGCGCGAGAGCGAGCGCGAGAGGGAAAAGGAGGGAGGGGGTGGGGAAGAGGGAATCTTATATCACGTGACAGGGGCGGCGCGGCCCGGGGTGTCAGTGTGGAGGAGACTGAGGTAAAGTTGGGAGCGCAGCGGCGTTGGCGGCGGCGGCGGCGGCAGCGGCAGCGCGGCGGGGCCGGGTATTGTCCGCGGCCCCTTTAAATCCGCGATCCCCCTTTTACCCTCCCTCTTTTCTCCCCTGCCCCCGCCGTATGCCCCCTCCCTCGGTAGGCCCCCCCGCACCGTGTGTTCCCCCACTGTACACCCCCCCCTCGTAGTCATGCGAGCCCTGGCGCCCCCCCCGCGAGTCGGCCGCCGGAGGTTTTGTTTATGGTTGGGTTCGGGGCCTAGTGGGCCGCGCCAGAGCCGGGGCCTCGATTTGGGAGCGTGGCCGGGGCGGGGCTTGGAGCAGCCGTAGGAAGGGGGGGCCATGCGGCTAGAGCCTGAGAGGGGAGAGCGAGAAAGAGCGCGAGCGAGCGAGGCCTGGGCCTTGCCTGAGGTAGGGCCCTCTCTTCACCCCGGCCGGTGCCTGCGGAGGAGAGGGCCTCCTCCCTTTCCACCCACTGCGGGCCTCCCCTGATCCGGATCCGGCCTGGTTTGGGGGTGGCGTGGGGGAGGGAGGGCGATGGGGTGGAGCTGCCCCAAACTCCCCCATGTGGCCCTCAGTTTGGTGTGCGAAGGATTAATTTGTTCCGGCTGGGAGGTAGGAAGGAGATTGGCCCCGTGGGCTCTCGATGTGGCGCTGAGGGGGGTGAGCCTCCCATCCTCCACGCGTGGGCTTGCGTCCCCTCTCCGTTTCCAGGCTCTTTGTCAGCTCCTTTTCCCTCCCTTCTTTCTCACCAACCCAGTTCTTGGAATATGTTTTTGCTGCTGTCTTTAGCTTCCTGTTTATACTGTAGTTTGGGTACCCCAAACAATTATGTTATTTGGGAAGCTAGACATGGAAGCCCCCATAGGGTGTATTACGCTTAAGGGACGTCACTAGAGCACTGGGGTATTTGTTCACTCTTCTCATAATGGGACAGGAATGCCCAATTTCTTCAAACCCTTAACCTTGTGGACAGCCCTTAAATTGCTTTGCAAACTGATGTCACAAACTGGAGACTGCTCCTTTTCCACCCTTCTTGAAATGTAGCCACCTCTGGTGTAGGATGTTGTGGGAAGAAAAACATCACAGTAACAGGCGTTTTTGTTATTATTGTTAACGTTTTTGCCTTTGACTCTCCCTGATTATTACATGGAGAAACCTTTTTTTTTTTGTCTTCTCTCCCATCCTACCTTCCTCCGCCCCACATCTTGTTGTGGGGATACCTGATGTGACTTGCTGGGAGGTGATGAGCATTACTAGTAACCAGCATTTCTAGAGAATTAAAACATTTTGGCTGTGTATCAGTTGATAAAACTGCTTTGAAATCTGTCTCCATTGTACTTAAATATTAGACTGTCCCAATGATTATAGAGAATTAAAACATTTTGGCTGTGTATCAGTTGATAAAACTGCTTTGAGATCTGACACCATTGTCCTTAAAGATTAGACTATCTCAATGATTGTTTCCTTTGTGAATGGGAAGTATTGCTGACACGTAAACTAGTGATGAAAGGCCTAAAAATGTCCTGTTTTGTTTTTGATCTTTAAAGCTCCTCCTTGCTATGTCCTTACTGGAAAGTACTCTTGCTAACTAGATTTCAGGGTGGTGGGGAAGGGGATGCAGGGACCATTTCAGCAAAGCATCTACAGAAATTAGTTGTTCTGTTAGAGGTAGCAAGTTTTACCCAACCCAGTCCAGCTTCAGTTTCTGAATTGTTTCTTAAATTAGATTGTAAGCTCCCTGAGGGCAGCTACGAAGTCATACTGCTTTTGTATTTTCCTGAAGTATTGGACACATAGTAGATTCTCAATAAATATTTGTTATTTAGTTTTTTCAGTGAAATTTCTCTGGCTATTTTTTTAAGTAGCTGGTTTTCAAAAAAGAGTCAAGGGCACTCCTGTGTTGAAACCTGTGTTTACTCTCGCACTATTTCCTTGGTCTCCAATACTTCTCACCCTACTTCCTTTAAATATTTTTATTTTCTAAGAAAGAGCAAGTAAGTAACAAGATCTTCGCCTCCAGTGTGATAGCTGGGAATGGGTCTGCTTGCTACTAATTCTGTGCCCTCAAGTGATCCATTCCAGATAACTTACTTTTGACCTGTTGCTCAGCGTTGTCACTACTAGGTGGTAAAATTTTCTTAGTCACATTTCGAAGCACTTGTAAGAGGGAAATGTTACTAGCAAGAGTGATTAGGAGGGTTTTTTTCTTTCTTGGTTAATTATATCTTTCAAGATGACTTTTTAATATGTTTACATCTGACTGGTACAGTATATGCAATCGTATATAGCTAGTCATGCAGTTTATGCCTGCAATATAACTTATTCTCACAAATTGATATCACATGTGGAGTAGAAAACAGTCATTATTTGTAAGTTACAGTAGTGGGTTGGAAATGACTATGCCATATTAGAAAGTTCATCTTAGAGCCGATTTTAAAACAAAATAGTTTTCCTCTCATCTTGATATATATACGTATATATGTGTATATGTATGTAGTCTTGTTGATTTGGATTCGGGGTACTTGGTTAAACAACGTTTTTTTTTTGTAAAGTTGAAACTTGGCTATAATGCTAACCTGGGAAAATGGGCTACTGTGTAGCAAATAATCCTTTCTAGCTTGAAATATTTATGGGTCTTTGTGTGCCTATATGTGTAGGGGGAAGAGGTAATGGCTTAAAAATTACCTGAAGCTGCCTTAAAAAAATCTTTCTTGATGCAAAGACCTGTGTAACCTATTGACGCAACTTGGTGAAGAATTTATGCATAGAAAAAGTCAACTTTCTCTGTGACATCCAAGAAAATCAGATGAAATTCACTTCCCTAATAGTTAATCCTTGCATATTTCTTTAGAAGTCCTTCCTCCCACTCGAATCCAGTAATATCTCTGGGCAGTCTAGAATTATGCTGTATAAGGTTTCATTAACAAGAAAAATTAAATATAGAGCAGAAAAGTATAAACTTATCCTCTTTGGAAGGGAATAAAGGCAGAGTAACCTATTATTTTGAGCACTCCATCATATGATTAATGTTTTCTTTTGTACTAAATGCAGCAGCTGAGATTGCATTATAAAACAAAGTATGAACTAAAGGAACTTGAATTCAGTAGAATCCTTCGTTGTTAGAAGTCTTGTAACAAAAACTATATTCTGGTTTGGGGAAAGCCCTGTGTGTTCTGTGTCTCTTTAAAGACTCAACTAAGTCATCTTGCCAGCATTAAGGTCTCAAGTTTAAAATGATTTCCTAGAAGCACTTTCTTCCAAATAAAACTTTGTGCTAGATGCTTTTGGTTTGAGACAAATTTGAGATTCCTTGTGTATTAAGGTGAGTGGTGGAGGGTAATTGCCATTCTGGTTTCTTGAAAATGTGGACTAGGAGACCAAGAGTAGCACCTGTGAAAGCAGTGTGTTGGAATCATTTTCAGAGAACAGAGATTCTGGACAAAATCATTGGGGCTAATATGTACCCTGTTGAAGGCTGTGGTTTAAAAAAACAAAAAAACCCCACAAACACAAAACAAACCCATAGCATACTGAGAGAGATGAAACTTGAGGGAGAAAGAAGAGTCTAGACTTGAACTTGTGCTTTCCCAAACAATGGAGGTCACATGCAGCTTACATAAAAAGGTTGTAAGGCAGGTAAGGCTGTTTTCTTAGGTGATTGAATATAGTATTTAAAATTATTTTTCTGGAGTGTAGACTAATTTCCTTCCTGGAAGGCTTTTGTTTCCAGACATTACTGATTGTCTTTACTTCTGTCAAAGGTACTTTAGATGCTTGCACCTATATAAAAGGCTTTTGATTTTTAGCTAAATGTAAAGTGTGCTTATAGGGGACTAGTAACCAAACTGCTGTAACTTCTTTAAAAAGTCGCTTACACATGCTTTATACATTTCTTGTTACATAAAAATGGATTAACAGCTATAGCTTCTTAAGGAATTGATCAAGCTAATTATGTTGTAAGAATAAATGAATCTTCTTGATTTGTTCCTTTGAAGAAGTGAAAGTGTTTGGTGCTGAAGGTGCTGGTGAGAGAGTTAACATATTTTGCCCACATTTAATACCTAATTTTCTTTTAAATCTTTCAGTATTCTACCTTGTAAATACTGTTATTTGTATATACTGTAAATGATGACGTCGGTGGGCACTAACCGAGCCCGGGGAAACTGGGAACAACCTCAAAACCAAAACCAGACACAGCACAAGCAGCGGCCACAGGTAAATAACCCAAAGCATATGGATTCATGGATAGCATTGCCAGCTGATGCTGGTTTCCATGCAGTACAGCATCATTCTGTGCTTTGAACTGTTGGTTTAGGTTCCTTTTTTTTGTTTTCTAGTCCTTGGCTCTGTTTTTACTTAGGTTCTGATAACTGTTCATGACATGCTGTAAGGCAGAATGCTTACTTTTTTGTTGTTTAATAGTGTGTTATGAGGCTTAGCACTTTATTAGGGGTCCTGTGCTTTTTATCTGTTTTTTTTTTTTTAAGATAGGATCTCCCTTTGCATAGGTCAGAGTGCGGTGGCACAGTCACCTTTCATTTGTAGCCTCAATCTCTGGGGCTTAAGTGATCCTCCCGCCTCAGCCTCTTGAGTAGGTGGGACTACTAGTGCACACTACCATACCAGGCTTATTTTAAAATTTTTGTAGAGATGGTAGTCTTGCTCCGTTGCCCAGGCTGGTCTTGAACTCCTGGGATTATAGGTGTGAGTCACTGCCCGGCTCTATAACTCTTAAGATATTTAAGATAGCATTTCCCTTTTCTTACCTGGGCCATTTTAGCAATACCTTTCTGTTTCTTAGACCTTCCGCCTTGATATCTCTCTCTCTTTTTTTTTTTTTTTTTTTTTTGAGACGGAGCCTCGCTCTGTTGCCTAGGCTTGAATGAAATGGCACGACCTTGGCTCACTGCAACCTCCGCCTCCCGGGTTCAAGCAATTCTCCTTGCCTCAACTTCCTGAGGAGTAGCTGGGATTATAGGCGTGTGCCACCACGCCCAGCTCATTTTTGTATTTTTGGTAGAGACAGAGTTTCACCGTGTTGGTCAGGCTAGTCTCGAACTCCTGCCCTAAGGTGATCCACCTGCCTCGGCCTCCCAGGGTACTGGGATTACAGGCATGAGCAACTGCACCCTATCCCACCTTGATATCTCTCTAGCCAGCCTTTTCCATTCCAGATTTTAACCTTTGCTCCTCTTTTCCCCAACTTATCTTTTATTTTCCTATCCGGTCCCATTGAGGCCTTACCTGATTGTTCCTTTCCCACGAGGAGCTGGCAGCTTCACTGTGTTTCTTCAAAACTAAACGAAACACCTTAGAGCGTTGCTCAATTTTAAGTTTTAAGGAGTAAATTAATCTCTTGGATATTAACTTTGACGTAGATATATTCTGTTTCTCACATCAGGTTGATGTTAGTTGGTATGTAATGTGAATGAATTACTTATATTTGATTATGGTCAGATAAATTGAATATGTAAGACTAGAATTTCCCCCTTATGCATTTTTCTTTCATCTGTGTTTTCAGGTGAATTTCTGATAGAATTATAATACTTAGTTGGGGCAGTAAAATTCCTAGTATCTTAACATACACTGGATATACAGAAGATATGTTGAGTCTATTGTCAGACTTGTAGTATTCTAAGCTCTAAGAATAAGAGGATGGTGTTGGTTATCACAGAAATAAGAATAGAGTTTACACATGGCTTTGTAACTTAATATGAATTAAGGGGCAGATGTTTCAGAGTGGTTCTGTGATTCTAAGACGGAAGTCCCTTTAACTGTGAAGATTGGTGAATGAGTTCCTTACTCTTTCTGTAACAGTTTCACTCAATTTTTGTCATTTTACTGATTTAACCATCTTTTTTTTTTTTTTTTCTGAGGTGGAGTCTTGCTCTGTTGCCTAGGCTGGAGTGCAGTGGCGCTCTCAGTTCACTGCAACCTCGTCCTCCCGGGTTCAAGCAATTCTCCTGCCTCAGCCTCCGGAGTAGCTGGACCTACGGGTGTGCGCCACCACACCCAGCTAATTTTTGTGTTTCTAGTAGAGTCAGGGTTTTACCATGCTGGCCAGGCTGGTCTGGAACTACTGACCTCAGGTGATCTGCATGCCTCAGGCTCCCAAAGTGCTGGAATTATAGGCGTGAGCCACCACCCGCGCCTATCCCTGATTTAAGTGTCCTAAATGGTGCTTTATTACTTGCTCATTTGTTACAAGGAAAAGAAAATTGGGGCAGTGGAGACGGACGCAATAGGTTTTTGTTCTCTAAACTGTTGCCTCATGATTATGCTTTCTTGATCTCATCTCAATTCCTAGGCCACTGCAGAACAAATTAGACTTGCACAGATGATTTCGGACCATAATGATGCTGACTTTGAGGAGAAGGTGAAACAAGTGAGTGTACCACTAATTTACTGTACGCTATGAGAAAAGATACCAGGATTAAGGCATAATCAAATACCATAGATAGATGCCAGGATACTTTCTCCTGTAGGTATTGGGAGAATTTTCACCTGAAATATAATAGGTCAGGCTGATAAATAAGTGTTTTCATTCTCTCATTTATTGTAGCCCTTTGTTTTGTTTTTTGTTTTTTTTTTTCAGATGAAGTCTCACTCTGTCACCCAGGCTGGAGTGCAGTGGCATGATATTGGCTTATTGTAGCCTCTGCCTCCCGAATTCAAGCAATTCTCGTGCCTCAGCCTCCCGAGTAGTTGGGATTACAGGCGCTTGCCACCACGCCTGGCTAATTTTTTTGTATTTTTAGTAGAGGTGGGGTTTCACCATGTTGGCCAGGCTGGTCTTGAACTCCTGACCTCAGGTGATCTGCCTGCCTCAGCCTCCCAAAGTGCTGGGATTACAGGAGTGAGCCACCGCACCCCGCCTATTGTAGCCCTTTGGATAGATACTTAGTTTGGAAATTTTATCTTAATTTTAACCTCTTGCCTGTTGCTGATGCCATTTTGTAGAAACTGAGCAGTTGTGGATATAGGAAATGTGGAAATTCATGCTGAAGCCTGTGTGTTTCAGAGTTTGGTTCTGTATTTGATGCTTAATTGCTTTGTAAATACTTTTGACCTCATCCCTGAACCACAGGTGTTAATATTTGGCTTTTGGAAATAGAATACCAAAATTCTCCGTTTTCCTTTTTTTAGGGGTAGGGGTGGTTCTGGAAAACCTGCTAGGCAAATTCTACATCCTTTTTCTTTCTTTTTTTTTTTTTTTAA
>NW_012106742.1:620230-621715 GCF_000951045.1 Mandrillus leucophaeus
GATTTGATAGCCTTGGATATTGCTGTTGAACAAAGTCACACACTATATTTGATTCTGGTTTTGGTTTTGTTTTTTTTCCTATTTATTTATTTATTTATTTATTTATTTATTTATTTTGAGACGGAGTCTTGCTCTGCTGCCCAGGCTGGAGTGCAGTGGCTGATCTCAGCTCACCACAAACTCTGCCTCCCGGGTTCACGCCATTCTCTTGCCTCAGCCTCCTGAGTAGCTGGGACTATGGGTGCCCGCCACTGCGCCCGGCTAAGTTTTTGTCTTTTTAGTAGAGACAGGGTTTCACCGTGGTCTCGATCTCCTTACCCGCCCACCTTGGCCTCCCAAAGTGCTGGGATTACAGGCGTGAACCACCGCACTTGGCCTTTTTATTTCATTTTATTTATTTTACATATTTGATTCTGATATCAGGACATTCCCCTCAGTATCAGCTTTGCATTGCACAATACTGTTTCATTGCCTGAACTTATTTCTGTTGAGGTAGCAGAGAAACAAGCTTTGTAGCCTGCTGACCATCCCTGGAGATTATAGGGGATATCTTGGAGGATCTCTTGCCCTGGAATTTAGACAAGTTGCTTTCACTTCTCCTTCCCACTTCATGAGAATTCTGTTTTTGTGCTTGTCTTATGTTTGTAGCAAATTGTAATCCTCTGACTGCCTTATTAACCTTCAGAATGTTCCTGCAATGCTTACTAGAGAAATTTTGTTTTTTTAATAAGCAGTGTATTATTATTATTATTTTGAGACAGGGTCTGTCTTTGTGGCCCTGGCTGGAGTGCACCGACATGCTGCAACCTCCCTGTCCTGGGCTTAGGTGATCCTCCCACTTCAGCCTCCTGAATAGCTGGGACCACAGGCATGGGCCACCATGTCCAGCTGATTTTCCTATTTTTAGTAGAGCCAGGGTTTCTCCATGTTGCTCAGGCTGGTTTCAAACTCCTGGGCTCAAGGCGAGCTGCCTGCCTCGTCCTCTCAAAGTGCTGGGATTATGGGTATGAGCCACTGCACCTGGTCCAGTGTATTACTTTGAAATCATTTTCATTTATTGGGTGTTATACTGGGGCTCTTTGGTTGGGATAGATATTAAAATTCATCCTTAGAGATAACAACTTTTTTTTTTTTTTTCGTTGAGTCAGAGTCTTGGTCTTGTTGCCCAGGCTGGAGTGCAGTGGTGCGAACCTGCTTTCTGCAACCTCCACCTCCCAGGTTCAAGTGATCCTATGCCTCAGCCTCCGGAGTAGCTGGGATTACAGGCATCTACCACCACACCTGGCTAATTTTTTTTTTTTTTTTTTTTTTTGAGATGGAGTCTCTCTCTGTCTCCCAGGCCAGAGTATATCCCTGCTCACTGCAAACTCCGCCTCCTGGGTTCAAGCAGTTCTCATGCCTCAGCTTCCTGAGTAGCTGGGACTACAGGCGTGCACCACCATGCCTGGCTAATTTTTTGTGTTTTAGTGGAGACAGTGTTTCACT
>NW_012106742.1:623035-625146 GCF_000951045.1 Mandrillus leucophaeus
TCAGCCTCCCAAGTAGTTGGGACTACAGGCGCCTGCCACCACGCCTGGCTGATTTTTGTATTTTCAGTAGAGATGGGATAAACATCATATTGGCCAGGCTGGTCTCAAACTCCTGACCTTATGATCTGCCTGCCTTGGCCTCCCAAAGTGCTGGGGTTACAGGTGTGAACCACTGCGTTCGGCCTATTTTTTATTTTTATTTTTTGAGATGGCAGTTTTGCTCTTGTTGCGCAGGCTGGAGTGCAATGGCTTGATTTCGGCTCACTGCAACCTCTGCCTCCCGGGTTCAAGCAATTCTCCTTCCTCAGCCTCCCAAGTAACTGGGATTACAGGCATGCACCACCACGCCTGGCTAATTTTTGTATTTTTAGTAGAAATAGGGTTTCGCCATGTTGGTCAGGCTGATCTTGAACCTCTGACCTCAGGTGATCCGCCCACCTCGGCCTCCCAAAGTGCTGGGATTACAGGCATGAGCCACTGCACCTGGCCCCAGCTGTTTAAAAAAAAACACACACATTTTGAGAGGTGAAGTGAAGGTCTTGCTGTATTTTGCAGCCTGGTCTCAAGCACCTGACTTCAAGCAATCTTCTCACCTTTGTGAAATTATTACTTTAGTAAACTACTTACTATGGACAATTGACTCTTTGTAATATGTAGATATTCTTTTATTATATACATATATATTGTTTGAAATGGAGTCTCGTTCTGTTGCCAGCCTGGAGTGCAGTGGCATGATCTCGGCTCACTGCAACCTCTGAGTCCCAGGTTCAAGTGATTCTCCTGCCTCAGCCTCTGGAGTAGCTGGGACTACATGTGCGTACCACCCCGCCAAGCTAATTTTTGTATTTTTGGTAGAGACAGGGTTTCACCATGTTGGCCAGGCTGGTCTTGATCTCTTGACCTCATGATCCACCTGCCTCAGCCTCCCAAAGTGCTGGGATTACAGGCGTGAGCCACCACAGCTGGCCTACAATTTTTTTTTTTTTTTTTAAATTTAAAACTTACCGGCTGGGTATGGTGTCTCACACCTGTAATCCCAGCACTTTGGGAGGCTGAGGCACGTGGATCACTTGAAGTCAGGAGTTCCAAGACCAGCCTGGTCAACATGGTGAAACCATGTCTCTACTAAAAGTAGAAAAATTAGCCAGGCGTGGTGGCATGCGCCTGTAATCCTAGCTACTTGGGAGACTGAGGCATGAGAATCACTTGAACCTGGGAGGCGGAGGTTGCAGTGAGCCAAAATCAAGAGCCACCGCACTACAGCCTGGGTGTCACAGTGAGACTCTGTCTCAAATATATTAAAAAAATAATAAAAATAAAATTCACCATTTCAGCCTTTTTTCTTTTCTTTTTTTCTTTCTTTTTTTTTTTTTAAATCCAAGACAGTGTTTTGTAATCCCAAAATGCTGGGATTACAGGTGTGAACCACCGCACCTGGCCCTGTTATAATTTTAAATTTCGTTTTTTTGAACTTAAAAAACTTTGTGGACTGGATTTGATTATGCCTGTAAGCCTAGCACTTTGGGAGGCTGAGGAGGAAAGATTGCTTAAGGCCAGGAGTTCAGACCACCCTGGCAATATGGTGAGATCCTGTCTCTTAAAAAAAAAAAAAAAAAAAATTCAAAAATTAGCTGGCTGTGGTGGCATGCGCCTGTGGTCCTAGCTACTTAGGAGGATGGGGCAAGAGAATCACTTGGGAGCCCAGGAGCTGGAGGCTGCAGTGTGCCATGATCACACCACCACACTCCAGCCTGGCTATAGAGTGAGACCTTGTCTCTTAAAAATACTTTTATTATGGTAAGATATATTACATTAGACTTATTTTAAAATGTATAATTCAGAGACGTTAAGTACGTTCATAATGAGTGTGGTCATTACTACTATTCATTTCCAGAACTTGTTCATCATCCCAAATAGTAATTCTGTATCCATTAAATAATAAATCCTCATTCCTCCCTGTTCCCAGCTTCTAAGTAACCTCTTCTATATTCTGTTCTGTTCTTCTTTTTTAATATGTGTGCTGCCGAAGTGAGCACTTATTTTCTTTAAGCAAATCTCAGAACTGTGTGAGACCGTTCTGTTTTCTTTTTCCCTTTTTTTTTTTTTTTTTT
>NW_012106742.1:627551-629021 GCF_000951045.1 Mandrillus leucophaeus
TTTTTTTTTTTTTTCGTTGAGTCAGAGTCTTGGTCTTGTTGCCCAGGCTGGAGTGCAGTGGTGCGAACCTGCTTTCTGCAACCTCCACCTCCCAGGTTCAAGTGATCCTATGCCTCAGCCTCCGGAGTAGCTGGGATTACAGGCATCTACCACCACACCTGGCTAATTTTTTTTTTTTTTTTTTTTTTTGAGATGGAGTCTCTCTCTGTCTCCCAGGCCAGAGTATATCCCTGCTCACTGCAAACTCCGCCTCCTGGGTTCAAGCAGTTCTCATGCCTCAGCTTCCTGAGTAGCTGGGACTACAGGCGTGCACCACCATGCCTGGCTAATTTTTTGTGTTTTAGTGGAGACAGTGTTTCACTATGTTACCCAGGGTGGTCTTGAACTCCTGAGCTCAGCCAATCCTCCTGCCTCGGCCTTCCAAAATGTTAGGATTACAGGTGTGAGCCATGGAACCTGGCCTCAGATACAACAACTTTCTGATACTACAGAGTCACTCCAGCTAAATGCAGGAGGTTTGTCAATTTCTTTGAGACAATGGGAAATAATAATGGAAAACTTTTAACAACAATTGAATTTAAATTGGTGGATTTTTTTCTTCAAAAGTGTAGTCCTGTATTAAATTTTACACTATTGACCTTATTTGAATATTTACTGTCTGGTCAGTCAAGATATAATGCTTTTGATTTGTTTTGGGTTTACTCTAGAATAATTGTCTCTAGATTTTATGGGGGGAGTGAGGTGGGGCTATATATGTTTTTTTAAAAGTCTGAATGTTTTTTCGCATATCACATTTTATCTTACCTTCCAGCATCTTCTGTCTAGTGCTGTAAGGCTAATGTTACACAGTATCAAAAAAGAAAATAAGCTGGAGAATATAGGTTTATGCTACGAATAGACCAGCTACTAGTGAAACCAATGGGAAGCAAAGTCAGCTGCCAGGGATGTTGGATGTATTTGGGTGGGTGAGATCATTTCAGAAAACTGAGGGTGCCTTTGGGAAGATAATAGTAATTCTTTTTCCTTATAGACCCATCTGGTGCCAGCAGCAGATGTGCATACAGAGGAGGGAGAAAGGTTACAGTTTCCTGAAACTTGCCAGGTTTTGAGACAGTAGCATAAATTCTAAAAGCTGTTTTGAGTCTAGCTTCCAGAGTGTTCCTGGTGTATATTTAGCTACGGGGTTGTTCTAACTTACTGTGAGCATAAAATGACCCACCAACTGTAATGTGTAATAGGCTTGGGTTGGAAGAGTAGGCAGCCACAAACTTCCAAGTCCTGGGTAGGTAGTCTTTTTAAAACAAATGAATTAAGAGTTGGGTTCTTGGCCCTGCCACCCAGGCTGGAGTGCAGTAGCATGATCACCGCAGCCATGGACACCTGGGCTCAAGCAACCCTCCTACCTCAGCCTCCTTAGTAGCTGGGACAACAGGTGTGTGCCACCACACCGGTTTTTTTTTTTTTTTTTTT
>NW_012106742.1:631375-633217 GCF_000951045.1 Mandrillus leucophaeus
GCCCAGGCTGGAGTGCAGTGGTGTGATCATGACTCACTGCAGCTTCTGCCTCCTGGGCTCAAGCAATTTTCCCACCTCAGCCTCCCGAGTAGCTGGGACCACAGGCGTGTGGCACCGCACCTGGCTAACTTTGGTATGTTTAGTAGAGACAGGGTTTTGCCATGTTGCCTAGGATGGTCTCAGACTCCTGGCCTCAAGTGATCCACCCTCCTTGGCCTCAGAAAGTGCTGGGATTATAGATATGAGCCACCATCCCTGGCCCTGTTTTCTGTTTCTATTTGCCTGTTTTAGATATCTCATATAAGTGAAATCATGTAATATTTGACCTTTTGTTTCTAACTTACTTCACTTAGCGTAATGTTTCAAGGTTCATCCATATTGTGACATGGGTCAGAATTTCATTCCTTTTTAAGGCTAATATTCCATTGTACATATATGTGGCATTTTGTTTACTCATCAGTGGGCACTTGGAATTATCTGGAAGTTGTAGACTTAATACTTGATTCCCTTAAGTTCTTCAACATGCTTCCCCTTAAAGGAGGCTACTCTTTTACATGACCATAATACTATTATCAATCCTGATAAGGTCAATAATTTTATGTTATCTAATACTCAGCCCATATTCTGAAAGTGATTAGATATTAAGTAGCTGTTACTGAGCACTAGGGCCATGATTGAGTTTGATGGTAAGATAATAAAGATCTGAGGCTGGGTGCGGTGGCTCATGCCTGTAATCCTAGCACTTTGGGAGGCCATGGCAGGTGGGTCACGAGGTCAAGAGACGGAGACCATCCTGGCCAGCATGGTGAAACCCCATCTCTACTAAAAATGCAAAAATTAGCTGGGTGTAGTGGTGCCCTGTAGCCCCAACTACTTGGGAGGCTGAGGCAGGAGAATCACTTCATCCCGGGAAGTGGAGGTTGTAGTGAGCCAAGATTGCACCACTGCACTCCAGCCTGGTGACAGAGCGAGACTAAGTCTCAAAAAAAAAAAAGAAAAGAAAAATCTGATAGTGTTGGTGTTTGTCCTGGAAGTTTCGTTTGTATAGGTTTTTTGCAAAAGTATGTGTAAATCAAGGTATGCATTTAAAAAAAAACTTTTAGTTTATAATGCTCGTTTTCCTGAGGAAGAGTGTTTTGCAGGGGTGTTTAGCTTATTTTCCTTACCACAGACTTTCCGTCTTGCAATTAGGAATGTATCATAGATATACATTTTTCACTGGGGAAAGTTAAATTGACTGATAACAATTTAGGAAATACAGGGAGAACACTGCAAGTAAAACCTGGATGGAAGGCTTCCTATAATCAGTATCTCTTGGGGTCAGGGCTGTGACTGTTGTTTGGTCTTCCTTTATTTTTATTTTTATATACTTTTTGAGACAGGGTCTTACTCTGTCACCTAGACTGAGTACAGTCGCATAACCATGACTCATTGCAGCCTCAACCTCCAGGGCTCAAGTGATCATTCTGCCTCAGCCTTCAAGTAGTTGGAGTGACAGGAGTGTACCACCACACTTGGCTAATTTTTAAATTTTTAGTAGAGACCAGAGTCTCATTTTGTTGCCTAGGTTGGTCTCGAACTCCTGGCCTGAAGCAATCTTCCTGCCTTGACCTCCCGACCTCCCAAAGTGCTGAGGTTATAGGTGTGAGCCGCCACACCTAGCCTTATCTTTTTTTCTTTTTTCTTTTCTTTTTTTTTTGAGACGGAGTCTTGCTCTGTCGCCCAGGCTGGAGTGCAGTGGCCAGATCTCGGCTCACTGCAAGCTTTACCTCCTGGGTTTACGCCATTCTCCTGCCTCAGCCTCCCGAGTAGCTGGGACTACAGGCGCCTGCCACCTCGCCC
>NW_012106742.1:636030-638194 GCF_000951045.1 Mandrillus leucophaeus
TTTATTTATTTATTTATTTATTTATTTATTTATTTAGAGAAGGAGTCTCTGTTGCCCAGGCTAGAGTGCAGTGGGGCATCTCAGCTCACTGCAAGCTCCGCCTCCCGGGTTCACCCCATTCTCCTGCCTCAGCCTCCCGAGTAGCTGGGACTACAGGTGCCTGCCACCACTCCCGGCTAATTTTTTTTTTGTATTTTTAGTGGAGGCGGTGTTTCGCCATGTTAGCCAGGATGATCTCGATCTCCTGACCTCGTGATCCACCCACCTCGGCCTCCCAAAGTGCTGAGATTACAGGCATGACCATGCCCGGCCATCAGCCTGATCTTTTAAATAAAATTGCTGTGTGTGTTTTTGTGTGTGTCTGTAGGTAGGTAGCTATAGCTGTTTTCCTCCTTAATTTATGGGTGAGTTTAGAGAATGTGCCCAAGAGTAGAATGCTGCTCATTCATTCTGAATTCATAGGTAACTTTTTGAAACATTGTTTTCTTTTTTGCTTTATTTGGTATGAATGATGCTATAAAAAGTTGTGGGTCACTGACTCTGAAGGAAATTAGTGTTTTTTTTTTTTTTTTTAGCCCAGGAAATAACACTTGAAAGATAAGGACCAATAACTTGGTCCTTTGGCTAATATGCTTAAGTGACTGAATTAGATAGAGGTCTTTGTAATCCTCTTGGAAGTGATCCCAGCAATCTGTTTCCTATAAGTACCTTCCCTACAAAAAAGACTGGGCTCGGTGGTTCACATCTGTAATCCCAGCACTTGAGAGGCTGAGGTGGTGGATCACCTGCGGTCAGGAGTTCGAGAGACCAGCCTGGCGAACATGGTGAAACACTGTCTCTACTAAAAATACAAAAATTAGCCAGGCATAGTGTTGTGTGCCTGTAATCTTAGCTACTCGAGAGACTGAGGCATGAGAATCGCTTGAACCTGGGAGGCGGAGGTTGCAGTGAGCCAAGATCACGCCACTCCACTCCAGCCTGGGCAACAGAGCAAGACTCTGTCTCAAATAAATAAATAAATAAATATAAAATAAAAAATGAAGGACTTTGCTTTTGGTAGTGATGTGTATAAAATATTTAAACAGAAGTAAAAGCAAACTAATGGAAGTGTCTTAGACATGGATGCTGAGTGGAGAATGGTTAAGTCAATCAGTTGTCCCAGCTTTCATCTCTGGTGTCCTCCATATTGATTAGATATGAATGCTCTACCCTTCTATAGCATTCCTGGGAGATGGTCGGGAAGAAGAAGGGAGTCTCAGGCCAGAAGGATGGTGGCCAGACGGAATCCAACGAGGAAGGCAAAGAAAATCGAGACCGGGACAGAGACTATAGTCGGCGACGTGGTGGGCCACCAAGACGGGGGAGAGGTGCCAGCCGTGGACGAGAGTGTATGCATGGGGCTTTATCAAAACCAGCTGTGGGTCAGTAATGTCTAGACTCTAGGGATGTGCCAGGGCCCTGCTAGGCAGGACCCAAGAACCATTATATTATCCTTTTGCTTTTCTTGCCATCATCTCTTCTGAGACCTTGACATCTCTTGCATGTAGCCTTTTGTACCAACAGCCACCAGTCTGGCATGAGATTACCCTGTAGTCATTTGTAAAGTTAAATTTGACGTGCAGCTCTCCGTTAAGGCACATTACCATTCCCCGAGTAACATGTTCCCATCCTTCCAGCTCATTTTCTCTTCATTGTTTTTTTAATTCCCAATACCATATTACATACTATTTATATATTTGTATATATCTTGTTGACTGTGCTCTGGCCATCCGTGGTTTGGTTTTTTTGTTTGTTTGTTTGTTTTGTTTTTTAATTTTTATTTTTATTTCAGTTCGAGGTCAGGAAAATGGATTGGATGGCACCAAGAGTGGAGGGCCTTCTGGAAGAGGAACAGAAAGAGGCAGAAGGGGCCGTGGCCGAGGCAGAGGTGATCAGTTTGTAGGGGGATGGATACTGGGGGCAGGTTACTCTTTATTCATTAGAGGTCTGCTTTACTTTTTATTGTTAGAGGTAGTCTCACTCTCACCCAGGCCGGAGTGCAGTGGCCCAGTCATAGCTCACTGCAGCCTCAGACTCCTGCGCTCAAATGATCCTCCTGCCTCAGCCTCCCTAGTAGCTAAGACTACAGGTGGCTGCCAATATGCCTTTTTTTTTTTTTTTTTTT
>NW_012106742.1:640345-641818 GCF_000951045.1 Mandrillus leucophaeus
GCTGGGATTACCACCATAAGCCACTGTGCCTGCCTGGCAAGGAAGTTTTATATCAACTTTTAAGATACATCTCTCTTCTCTTTTTGTCATTCTTTCTTTAGGTGGCTCTGGTAGGCGAGGAGGAAGGTTTTCTGCTCAAGGAATGGGGTAAGTTCCATTGATCTAATGTCTTAATTTTTTTTCCCTTAAAAATTACTGTAGGCAGCCTTAACCAGAATGATCAGAATGATTTCTAGACTATATGGTACAAAAGATGTGAGGACTTAGGACTCATTTCTTAGGGATAAACCTTTACCGCCTGGATCATTACCTATATTTTATATATCTTTATTTGAATCAATACACCTGTTATTTTCTCAGAATGTCTTAGATATATGTTGAGATTATACCATGAAATTTTGGGTAGAGTGATAAGTGAGAAAAAGTAGGTAACACACAGGATTATAGAATGGGGCCATGATAGATTTGTACTAGAAAGGATGCAGTCAAGATTTTGATTCTTTGAGTTAATATTTGCCAAAGCTGCTTAGAGGTCAAAGACTCTTAAGTTTTATTTTTTCCAGAACCTTTAACCCAGCTGATTATGCAGAGCCAGCCAATACTGATGATAACTATGGCAATAGTAGCGGCAATACGTGGAACAACACTGGCCACTTTGAACCAGATGATGGGACGAGTGAGTGACCATTTATCATTCATTTCTTGTCTCGGGGAATCTAAGGAAATAGTTTTTTTGTGGTTATAGTTACATTAAAATGTGGAGGAATAGTATTTGGTTATGGAGATAGGGTGAGAAAGGGCTGGCAATTGTATTACTATGTGTACTGTTTGTGTAACGTGCATATGGGCACATTACGCATGCTGTTTCAGTTAATGCTGCTTTATATTGTATGAAATAGTCGTTATTTATCATCACTTTCCAGATGACAAAACTAAGGCTGAAAGAGAGGTTATAAATTTGCTAGCATTTGAACTCAGCGTTGTTTGACCTTGAAAGTCCATGCCCTTTCAATTATACTATGTCATGCTATTAGGTCCAAGTGTATTTTCTAGTGTTTATGTTAGGGTAGCTTTGCCTTTTGAAAAGATAGCCAGAATTAATTAATCAAGCCACTGCTTGTAAAGATGAACAAGGCCCAGAATCAAAGTCCACACTATCTATTTATTTGTTTTCTGTTACTGAGATAAGAATATCCTTTTTTTCCCTTTATTTTTGGGACACATCAGTATATGAACAAAAAGATTTCGAAATGTCTCTAGTCTTTCTGGTGCCCCGTTGAACAGCCTTCTTGGTGTGATGGAGTATTCAGGATTGGAATAAGATTACTTTTTTGTTAGCTGACTTTGGTGCTTGTGTCTGGGCTGGATATAAATGTTTAAGGAGGCCGGGCGCGGTGGCTCACGCCTGTAATCCCAGCACTTTGGGAGGCCGAGGCGGGCGGATCACAGGGTCAGGAGATCGAGACCACGGTG
>NW_012106742.1:646138-647498 GCF_000951045.1 Mandrillus leucophaeus
CCTGACCTTGTGATCCGCCCATCTCGGCCTCCCAAAGTGCTGGGATTACAGGCTTGAGCCACCGCGCCCGGCCCAATTTTTTGTATTTTTAGAAGAGACGGGGTTTCACTGTGTTAGCAAGGATGGTCTCGATCAAGGTGGTCTCAATCTCCTGACCTCGTGATCCGCCCGCGTCGACCTCTTAAAGTGCTGGGATTACAGGCATGAGCCACCGCGCCCAGCCACTTTTTTTTTTGAGACAGAGTCTCACTCTGTTGCCTAGGCTGGAGTGCGGTGACTCCATCTTGACTCACTGCAGCCTCTACCTTTAGTAAAGATGAGGTTTCACCATGTTGCCCAGGCTGGTGTTGAACTCCTGACCTCAGGTGATCCACTTGCCTCAGCCTACCAAAGTACTGGGATTATAGGTGTGAGCCAGTATGCCTGGCCCACCTGGCTTAATTTTTGGCTCACTGCAACCTTTGCCTCCCGGCTTCAAGCGATTCTCCTGCCTCAGTCTCCCAAGTAGCTGGAATTACAAGCGTGCACCACTATGCCTAGCTAATTTTTGTATTTTTAGTAGAGACGCAGTTTCACCACATTGGCCAGGCTGGTCTCGAACTCCTGACCTCAAGTGATGTGCCCGCCTCGCTAATTTTTAAATGCTTCTGTGGAGATGGAGTCTTAATGTCTTGCCCAGGGTGGTCTCAAACTCCTGGCTTCAAGAGCTCTTCCTGCTTGGCCTCTCAAAGTGCTGAGGTTATAGGTGTGAGACACAGCACTTGGCTCCAGGGTCGTCTTTGTTTAAAAGCAAATTAACATGAAGTCTAGTTAATTATTGAAGTCTCATGCATATATTAGAGGTTGCAGAAGGGGAGAGTGAGAAAGAAGGTAGATGTCATTTCCTCTAGTATTTATTGGTAGTATTGTATTTGCTTGAGGACGTAGTAGTCTGAGCAGCAAAAGAACAATCTCTCTGACGTGTCCTCCTCTATTACTCTATTAGTAGTCCTACTCTATTACTGATATGTAACATGGGACAGAGAGAAAGAACATCTGATAGTATCAACCACGTTTTATTCCTGAGCTGCCTCAGCTGGCAAGGTAGTTTTTTGTATTTTTGAGGCAAGGTTTCACTGTCACCCAGGCTGGACTGCAGTGGTGTGGTCTCAGCTCATTGCAACCTCTGCTTCCTAGGCTCAAGTGATCCTCCTGCCTTAGCACCCCAAGGAGCTGAGACTATAAGCGTGTGCTACCACACTTGGCAAATTTTTGTACTTTTTGTAGAGATAGTGTTTTGCTCTATTGCCTAGGCGTCTCGAACTTTTGAATGCAAGCAATCCACCCGCCCTCAGCCTTTCTTCTTTTTTTTTTTTTTTTT